>NW_020664374.1:7612946-7699509 GCF_002925995.2 Terrapene triunguis | reverse complement strand
TAAATAAACTGGCCCGGCCCGCCAGAGTGCTTACCCTGGCGAGCCGCGTGCCAAACGTTGCCGACCCCTGTTATAGAACATATCACCTGTTTGGGGAGTATGTCTTTGTTTTCTGATAGTCGGCCTGAGATAGGCACTCACTGTTGTGAACCACTCTAGACAGCGTGACAAGAGTATTTCAGTCTCTATGATAATTCAAGGGTCATCCCCTCTGCTAACATTGCCAAATTGGCGCCAGTTGTGGTGATGATAGAGGATGTAGTGCTAAGACCGCTTGTTATGATGGGAAGGCGGTTAAGCTTCTGGAGAAGAAAGCAGCTTTCAAAAAAAAAAATCCTGCTGCTGCTGCTGCTGAAGGAGAGGATAACCTGGAGTTTACTCTCAAAGAGACCTGAGAAAGAGAGCGAGGATGCTCTGGAGTGTCCCCAAGAACACAGAATGTGTTGCCAGCAGTGAGCAGAAAAGTCACCTTAGCACATATATAGTGAGGAAAGCAAACTTTGAATCCTCTAAAAGTTTTCATAAGTTAAGATAGTACAAATCTCAAAAGCTTCTTCTGATAGTTCTAACTTCTGAACAATTCAAAATAGATGCCTCTGCTAGCTCTCATAAGCATAATGAACATCTTCACTTTCAGATAGCACATCTAAGGTGAACTTCAAAACATTTTCTATATTAATTTAGAACTAATAAATATCATTATTTAAATGAAAAGAACAGATAATTCTTGCTGGCGACATCATACCTCTATTGTGTATAAAATTTAAACCTAGGCATGAGATCAGCACAAAATGCTGAGAACAACAATGCTTGTGTAAAGCCTTTTAATGTCCACACATTAAAAGTAATGTATAACTGCTAAGTATTATTTTCATTTTTAACCAACAAGTCAGAACTTGGTTTTGGATAATGGTACAAGAAATATTGCCTATAGTCTGTAAAATAATAATTTATTATTCTGACAGTAAGAATTATTACTACATAAAAACTAGCTTCCTACAGCCAAATTTGCCTTTTAGTGAGCAGAAATTGTATAGTCTTCCCTCCCTTTTATCAACTCAATTATAAAACATGTTTGATACAAAGTTCAAGAATCCAGCCCAAAGGTTCTACTTTAATGTTAGCTCTTCAGAAGCATATACCATGGCTAAATCTTTCTGACATAATATACCATAACCTGCAGTATATGACAAGAGCTTCAGAAGAGATATATTTGATTGTATCTTGAAATTACAGTATGATTAGGTGACTGATTAACAATGATCTGTCACTGAGAGATCCCTTTAAAGCAGTAGGAGAGAGAGACAATGGAAAAGGAGAAGAATTTTACAGCTTACACACTTCAGAATTACACAGAGTTTATAAAGATTTGGACTAAGTATACTGTGTAGTCAAATAATTGGTTAATCCTAATTTTGATTCAAAAATCCAAAATAAACACAACAAATTGTAAATGTATCAGACACAATTAAATTTCTCTAGATAGATATCAGATATTATGAGGACTCTTCTAATTACATTACTCCATGCTACATTAATTCCATATGTCAAAGGGACACTATCAGCCTTAAAAGGCAATATCTTTAAATCTGTACATCGTTATAGATATCCTTTAGATTCACTGTTAATAACACTTTAGAGTAGAAACATAACCCCAGAAAACTATTCTCGTTTTGAAACAAAAATCTGATCAAATGTGAAATGTATATGTTAATACTTTTGAAAACTAAGGCAGTTTGTGAATACATCCTACTATTGGTTGATTCATTTTCACCAGCCTGGTGATATGATACCCAGAAACTGCTCTGGATGCCTATGGAAACTCTTTCACTCCTACAGAGTGTCTACACTTTTCCCCCTAAAATTTCACTTTGTTGCCACTACTGTACCAAATTCAACAGTGGTAGCAATGGCAGGCGCATTTCTGTAGACCAGCTGCTGGTGTTTTAATTACCATGTTATCTAGCTCTACACTGGCTGGATGGTTAAAATTCTGGCATTTTGATTGCATTGACTTTAATGGAATGACTGACATACATAAAGCCAAGAACTTGCTTAAGGACTTTGCAGAATTGGGACTTAGATGAGATTAAAAGCTTGAAAAGAATGAAATAACATAGTCAATTGCTTTTTTGCTAGTGTTTCCCCTCATCAAAAAAAATTGACATTTTTTGCAAAAGAAAAGAACACCTTTTTTACTGCCTCATAATTTAGAAATATCTTGTCCAATTTTTAGAAAACCTCCCCAAATATTTTTCTTCTAACCTAGAATTCTCAGGTTCATAGATTCCAAGGTCATAATGGACCATTGTGATCATCTAGTCTGACTTCCTGTGTAACACATAGAACATAGAACTTCCCCAAAATAATGTCTTTTGAACTACATCAAATCTTTTACAAAAATCCAATCTTAATTTAAAAGTTTGCCAGTGATGGAGAATCCACCATGATCCTTGGTAAATTCTTCCATCCATTGGAACTTGTTATGTCTTTGTCTTTTACACTGAAGAGCCCAGTATCAAATATTTGTTCCCCTTGTAGGTACTTACAGACTGTGATCAAGTCACCCTTTCACTTGTATTTAACCTAAATAGATTGAGCTCCTTGTGTTTATGACTATAAGGCACATTTGCTAATCCTTTAATCATTCTGGTGGCTCTTCTCTGAACGTTCTCCATTTCATCAACATCCTTTTTGAACTGTGGACACCAGAACTGGACACACTATGCCATCAGAGGTAGCACCATGCCAAATACAGAGGTAAAATAACCTTTCTACTGCTACTTGAGATTCCACTGTTTATGCATCAAAGGAGTGCATTCGTTTTTTGGCCACAGTGTTGTACTGGGCATCCAAATGTTTTTTAGAGTCACTGCTTCCCTGGGTATACAACCCCCATCCTGTAAGTATGGCCTGCAGTCTTTATTCCTAGATGTAAACATTATCATGTAGCCATATTAAAACATATATTGTTTGCTTCTTTCCAGTTTATCAAGGGATCCAAGTCTTTCTGTGTAAGTGACCTAGCATCTCCATTATTTACCACTTCCCCACAATCTTGGTGATGATTTTTATGTTCTCTCTCAAGTAAATGATCAAAATATTAAATTGTATAGGGCCACGAATCGATCTCTATGGGACCCCACTAAAACACACTCACTCAATGATGATTTTCCCATTTACAATTACATTTTGAGACCTATCAGTTAGCCAGTTTTTATTCAATTTAATGTGTGCCGTGTTAATTTTTCATTGTTTTAGCTTTTAATCAAAATGTTGTCCAGTACCAAGGTTGGGCTAGAGGAAATTTATATTCACACAGTAAGAATGTTAGGGGAAAATGATAGGGCTTATAAAGGAAGTCTAGTAGCATCCAGGTGCTTAGATAACAGAGTAGTGGGGAACATAAAAGCACCTATTTGGATTTGATGATATTAGGTTAAACAGATCTTTAATTATTGGACATGACCATAATCATATATGTAATTTCATCCAGCTGAGGTGGAGTTGCATTTCAGCCAAATATTTTTACTATGCATCCATTGTCTACATATGATGCATTATTTTTTTGTCTTAGTTTAGATATTAACTTCAGGTAGTAAATAGGGAGTTGGTAAATCAGAATTGCATTATATTCATGATACTGCAACAGGCAAGTCTCAGTAACAATCATACCATAGAACTTCACTTTTCAGTGCTTAGCTAATCAGCTCACTTTGCAATCTGCACTTCTTTCTTCAGCTGTCAGCAACAGTTAAATAGCAAAAGCTGAAACAAGTATCAATATTACTAAAACTTCTCGGATTAAATCTTGGCCTTATCGAAGTCAGTGGAAGTTCAACCAATGGGGCCGGGATTTCACTTCAGCATTTTCACAATTTCACGGGATTTCACTTCAGCATTACACTACAGAACATTTACTAGTACATTCTAAATACATTGTACTAAATGATTGAAATTGAACTGCTGAATCAGGGCCTGATTTTTAAAATCTAGTCGCCATTCATATGCCCACAAATAACTACAAATTTGTGGATAGAAATACATGACTGTACCCATAAATCAAATGGTTGGACACTCACATGTCTTCATTTGCACTCAAAAAGGGAGACTGGTTTGGGGTGCCCTAAAAAGTCAAACTCCCAACTGTCAAATAAATGAGCAACAATGTGTGGTTTTTTTTTTCAAAAAAGAAATGTGCTTATTCATTCTAATTCGCTAAAATTAAAAATGGATCTCTCCAATGCTAAAACAGGAATTAGCAAGGTTCTACTGTAGTGCAATTAATATAATGATGGACACAGATATTAACTTCTGAAAGTTACTAAGCAGACCCCATATATGTTCTCTAAAACATAGGTTCCCAAACTGTGGGTACAGACAGAAGTTAGGATCGTACCATCAGCAGATGGGTCATGGGTGCAACAGGATCGTACCATCAGCAGATGGGCCCAATTCAGCCTGTAAGACGATGCCATCTCTCCCCGAACATGTCCAGACCAACACCACAAATGCCACACTAGGAGGCTGCAATTTTGTAGATCAAGATGGAGGCCTCCTGGTGTGGCGTTTGTGAAGCAGGTCTGGTCACATTGTCTATGCAGGGGTGGCTGTGTGGATGCCAATTTGGCCATTTGCTGTGCAAGCATCCAGCTGATGGACATGAACGCAGAAGATCATTATCTGTGAACAGCAGCCTCACCAAGAAATGCGGTCCGATTGTGACAGGTTGTTGTTCCACACTGAAGCTCATTGGCTCTCAAGGGGAAAATTACTGGGACAATTTTTTGAACTGAGAGATGAACTGCAAAAAGAGTGAATTTGTTGACTGGTCTACCAAAGGAAGATGTACCTTCTTGCCTATGTCACAGACATATTTGGGAAATGGAATGACTTGAATACAGGTAGCAAGGAAAGAACACCTACATCCTTCAACTGAGTGATCAAAACACAGAATTCATGAGGAAAATTGTTTTCTGGAAGAATAATCTGTTGAAGACAAACTATAAATCCTTCCTGCTGCTTTTCAAGTTCCTGGATGAAAATGAAATTATCCATCTTCCCACACAGGTGTTGGCTAATCATCTCAGCCCACGGAGGAACAGTTTTCATCCTTTTTCCCCTCTGAACTGGACATGACAATGTATGATTGGGTGTGAAACCTCTTTCAGTGCAAGCCATGTATTTGCCAGCAGCTGAAATTGAACAGCTCATAAAAATGTCCTGCCATCTATTCTTGCGACGAACAGATGCCCAACTTTCTCTCCTGGAGTTCTGGTTCACTCTCAAGAACGAATATCCTGCACTCTCAACAGGAGCCTTGAAACTGATGGTGCCATTTGTGAGCACATATTTGTGCGAAGCTAGATTCAGTACACTTGTGTCCATCAAGTCTCCATCTCAATCTACCGGATTGAATTTAATGTGTTAATTCCTTGGATTCCTTTGTCACTGCATTGCTGTTTGGGGTCACAGAAAACAGTATGTCTCAAAATGAGGTTATGCAGGTAAAAAAATTGGGAACCCCTGCTCTAAAAACTATTACCCCAATTGCTTTCCTAAAAGGTTATAACAACTTTCTGATGAGCTTAATCTTATTTTCCTATGTCTTTTTTCCTCACTGAATAACATTCTAAATGAAGCTAATTTATCAGATGGAAATATGGTGGCATTTTTGTGCCCACTGTACACAGAACTGAAGTTGAAGGCTGTAACATATTGCTATTCATGTAACTCATTGAAGTGAATGGGATTTCTGGGCATAGACCAGCACTACAAAGTTAGACAAAGAATGCAGGATCCAATCTAAGTGCTTCCTGTTTCATAGACATTTTATCACAGTACAAGCACAAAGTGTTGTGCCCATACACGATGCTCCATGCACGGTGGGAATCAGGACCAAAATTTTGTTGCATTGTAGCCTGATTTAGCATTCTACTGTGGAAGCAGCTTCAAGTAAATTCACAATCAGATTCTTTTTTGTTGTTGTTGAATTAACTGCAAGAACAAATCATACAATCCTATTATTTATGTACTTTTTCTCACAGCTGTACTGGAGGTGATAGAGCTGTGCCTCCTTAGGAGGAATTTCAGGGAATGACTTTACCTCAGGAGGTATAAGGCCTTCTAAGTTCCTGAACATTAAAGAGCCGTGAAGAGGTTACACCTTTCCTTAAGGCTTCTTCTCCCCTTCTCCTGTATCCCCGATCACCCGTGCTAAGACCAGAGACAATTTGGCCCCTGAATTTTACATTCAATTTATTTCAGATAGTCCCAAAATTTTCAGTTTTCGGTTCTTTTATGTATATGTGCATGCTATAGATTGTCCGGGGGAAGCTAGTATTTTGGTGTATGAGAAGGAGATGGATGGGACTTTTAGCAGCTTAGAGAAAGTTGGAGGTGTTTTGGGATTTTTGCCCCCCGAAGGCATCTTGATTTTTTTGCAATGGCATGGTGTGAAGTGACGCATTTCTTATTTCATTCCTTATTGTGGGAAGAGACAATTGACAGAACAAGGAGTAATGGACTCAAGTTGCAGTGGGGGAGGTTTAGGTTGGATATTAGAAAAAAAACTTTTTTACTAGGAGGGTGGTGAAGCACTGGAATGGGTTACCTAGGGAGGTGGTGGAATCTCCTTCCTTAGAGGTTTTTAAGGTCAGGCTTGACAAAGCCCTGGCTGGGATAATTTAGTTGGGATTAGGTCCTGCTTTGAGCAGGGGGTTGGACTAGATGACCTCCTGAAGTCCCTTCCAACCCTGATATTCTATGATTCTATGATTCTATGAAGAGTAAAATATCACTTGAAAATGTTGTGGGGGTATTAAATTCCTACTCCCCTCCCAAGCAGTTAGCTGTACACAGGTATATGAGCATGTAATGCTCCAATTGGCAGCACCAGACACATCAGATAGTTGTGCTATATACTTTCAAGTAATCTCCATAGGGCTATAATTTGAAAGGGAGGTTTGCCATGGCCTTATAGCAACCTGTGATTTATGAATTGCTCTGAACAGGATTTACAAGGAAATTGGATATCATTAAGAAGCAGCTCTTTTTACCAGGTCTGGCTGGGTCAGAGTGGCTCAAGAGTGTTAATAGCTATGTTTGCCCATCTCAAGTAAATTGCTTGTGAATTACTTTGCAAAGCAGAATTGCCTTAAAATAGACAGTTGCAATAGCTGGCTGTAAATTGTTAGCATGTTAACAGTCGACAAAAGTGATGTAAGGCATTTAAGGCAATTCCTGGATGAAAAAGGATAAAGTCTTACAGAACATAAGTAGATCATTGATCTTTTCTATATGAGTTATTCTTTATGTAATTCACAAGGAGAAATATACTAGTACTGAGTATTAGTCTAAGGGTGACATTTAGGCTACTTTCTGATCAAGTGTGGAAATGAAAAATAGACATGATATATTGGATGGCATACTCTTGTAATAGACCAATCATATGGGTCACAACTCAATACAATGGTCCAGTGTGATATAACCTGAAAATGTTTGAGCCTGCTGAAGCCTTACTTCAAACAGAAAAAGTTTTGAATACTCAGTTCAGTTAGACACAGAATTCCAGGGTTTGTGATGACTGTCAGTAAATCAGTGGGAATATAGGGGTTTACAATACTATTTCAAACAAAAGTGACAAATTAATCTCCAAATATGAAATAAATAAACTAATCTTTACTTTATCACTTCAGATTGTAATGGTAGTGCCCCAAATGTGCACACATACAGAAAAAATGAGTTATATCAAATGAGAGAACAGAAAAGGCAATGTGAGTTTAATCCTCTATTACTGTAGATTTAATTCCCTTAAACTGAATGAGGCATCACTGCATTTCAGAATGTATTGACTTGATATGCAGCCAATGTACATTTTGAGCAGCCTGTATAATTGAATACTATAATAATCTACAATGAAAATACTGAGCCAGAAAAAGAATGAGAATGACTGTGTAATCCAGTGGTTAGGGCATTCCCATGGCAGGTGGGAAATACAAATCCAAGTCCCTGCTCCAGTGAATATTTAATTGTTTATACAAAATGGAACAGCTTCAACAAGAAAGATTGAGAGATTTCCCCTCCCCAAAATTTCCCATAGCCTGGTAGTTAGGGTACTCTCTTGGGAGACTTGGGATCAAATCCCTGTTCCACATCAGGCAAACAGTAGTTATAAACTCAGATTTCTCATATCCTGGATGAGTACTATAACTACTGGCTTAAAGGTTATAAGGGGACCTCCTCCTTTCTTTTTGTTTTGCAAAAAAGGAGTTAGGTGCCTAATTCCAGGAGAAGGTTCACAGCAGAGCTAGGCACGTCCTTTGACATGGACTTAGGCGTGTTGTGATAACTGGGCCTACAAATTTACCCTAATTGTGAGCTTCACTGTAAAAACTAAGTGAAAGTTTATAAAATATCATAATAACTTATAATAAAAAATGTTGATTGGAAGGGTTGCAAAAAGGAGATGGATGGAATTAGTCCAAACTAAAAGGCCTACTGATATAACTCAAGGACTATATTAAGATCATGCCTGGTAAACAAGAAAAGTGTGACACTGGAAATGAATGGACCAAAATTGGTGTGTTGGAAATTAGACCTAACTGGTGAACAAAATAATGAGGGGATGAACTATTTCATTCATAAAAAGAACAGGAGTACTTGTGGCACCTTCGAGACTAACAAATTAAAAAAATAAAATCATGAAGTTGATGGATTTCCACTCCATACGGCTAAATGCAGTGCCTTGCATAATGACAGGTTTCAGAGTAGCAGCCGTGTTAGTCTGTACCCGTGCCACAAGTACTCCTGTTCTTTTTGCGGATACAGACTAACACGGCTGCTACTCTGAAATATTTCATTCATCACTCCCTTTTTGGGGTTCTTAAAAAGAAAATATTTTTTGGAGGAAATTAGTAGTAGAAGAACCTGCCTAATAACAACCACAGGCTGGAAGACATGAAAGAAAGAAGCTTCACCATCATGGCTGCCATCCTCACCTTCTCCTGTGTCTCCAAGATCCACTGTGTGACAGTTGGACCTTTGTCATCCTAATCCTGAGAGATATTCTGACCAGAATGGGCCACAGAGAGGAAAGGTCCCAGATGACATCTACCTCTACTGTTTCTGCTAAATCCCAACCACCACCTGGGATATGAGACTATGTCCATCATCTTCCCTCCCACCATGTGTCATTTCCCCCCCACACACTTTATTTCTTCTCTTTCCTCTCACTCTCCTTTTGCCTTCTGTCTAATATGAGTTTGGCTCAGCTCTCCAGTACTGTAAATTTTGCAATGCCTATGTAGGCTTGTGACCAGAGAGACAACTAAAAGTGCAGGTATGAACTTGCCAGGTCTTGGAGTAGCTAATAAGACCAAGTGCCCAGCCTAAGTTTATCCATCAGTGAGGTTACGAATGAAAGTCAACATGAGAGACAGAAGCTCCATTATCCACCTTTGCTACTCTTTTCTTTCCCCTTTTGTTTGTGTGTTTGTTCTGTTTTGTTTTCTAGGAAACAGGATCAGACTTTAACAGCAGCAGCAATCACAGCTCCAGCCCATCTCAACTAACTTCTATTCCTCCCTCTGCCCCTCCCCCCCCAGAAAAAAGATTGTTATTACCAGCTAAATTATTGTCAAATGAGAGTGTCACTTTCCATCTAGCTGGACAGAACAAAAAATGTCTTTACAATGAAAGCCTTATTTAATACTTTACATTTCAAATGTTTTAATGTTTTTTCTTTCTTTCTGTATCTTTAATAAAAGGTTAAATTTTTTTGTAAAGTTGTGTTTGCCATGGTACTAAGCAGGCAGAAGTCTCTTTATTCCAAACACCACATCTTGTTTAAAACCATTTAATGTTGGACAGTGACTGGGCCATGTTAACATCTTTGACTCTTTGGGCCCAGATGGCCGACTAAATCAGTGGTTCCCAACGCGGTGCCCGCGAGTGCCATTGTGCCTGCCAGGGCATCTGTGTGCGCCCACCTACTGCACCCCACCGCCCAGGAGCGTGGCCGCCAGACAAGCAGCCGCCAAAATGCTGCCGAGAAGCGGCAACCTCAAGAAGCGTTGCTGCCGAAATGCTGCTGCTTCTCGGCGGCATTTCGGCGGTGATGCCTCTTGATGACGCTGCTTCTCGGTGGCTGCTTGTCCGGTGGCCGCGCTCCTCGGCGGCATTTCGGCGGATAGTCGTCTGGCACCCGCCCACACTGAAAGGTTGGGGACCACTGATCTAAATGAAGGCAATGGGTTTAACTCTCCTTGAGAGGTGGGGGGTTAGGCCACACCCCTGTCCTTAGCATTTTCTATTGTCTATTTTAGGTGGCTTTCAGCTCAGTGTGATGGGTTTTGTCAATCCCATTCTTAGGTGACTAACTCCTTCCATGCATTGGATAGTCTGGGTGCCTAGCTCAGGGCTGTGGATTCCGGTAGGTGACAGGATGCCTAAAGATAGGCATTTAAATTCTAAGCCTGATTCCTCTTTGTGAACCTATCCCTGGGCAGTGAATTGTAAATTGGGATTTCTCAGCACCCTATTTATTTGCCATACAATTTAAGTTCCACACCCATCACCTCCAATAAGGAACTGGCAGCTGACTTAAATCTAATTTGCTCGTATTTTACCAAGGGCAAAGTATAACATAAAATATTTGAAGTTCCGTATACATTTTTGCTGCAGCAATGACATGATTTTCTTTTTGTAACACTTAACACAACCTGTGCCATTTTGTTAAAACAAAATTCTGTGATGAGCAACAGCTTTTTCCAACTGCTTTCCTTAGCTTGCCTTCCAAACACTGGCTGATTTCACACGCTGTGCCATATGTGATGCGGCCTTCAGAAGCTACACACAATTAGCAGAAATGTAAAAGCTGAAACTGCTCTGTTTTAAAACATTTATGGTAGGAGTACACAGATTTCCCCCCAATAAAACATGTCTAATGTGCTTCCAATGCTTATAAAGGTTGTCAGTGATAACACTATTGGGCCCTGATCCCGCCCCCATTGAGAACCTTAGTCACCAATTTCCCTATTTACCCACAGCACAGCAGCAAATGTGTAAAATTCCATTAATGTCGTCTCATTTATTTTTCTTGGTTTTTTTTTTCTGGAGTAATCACAGCCTCCAGCAAAAAAGGCCTGATACAATGTCCCTTGAAATCAACTGATGTCTTTCCATTGACTTCAAGTGAGCCTTTAGCGTAATTCAGTCTGTTTGTCCATTTAGTCTTTGGACTCTAGAGAAATCACCAATTAGTGTGTTAGTGTAGTAGTGCAAATGAAATGGTTATTTCTGTCACGAGGAGGCCTCTCTGTCTAGGTATTTCTATGGACCCATCACTGTGCTATCTGAATGTCTCAGGCCAGTGACAACTGGTCTGACATTATCAACTCCTTTAACACAGGACACCAAGCAAGCAGGAGAAAGTGCAAAGAGTTATCTGGCCTTCTAGCCACTATGGACTTGGGCCCAATTCTGCAGAGAATCCTTAGTTCCTTAGATCTCTAGGGAGTCCCACTGAAGTCAATGGGACTCCATGCAGGTATAATGATCTGCAGAATCATGTTCATGGGCTGCATTATATTCTATAGTTTAATTATGAAAGACTTTATAGTCCTTGTGCCATTACTCTGTCCTCCACTGAATATATCTTTTAATTACTTCTTAAAAAGGATAAACTTCCCTGAGAAACTATTGTGAAAACGCTACATTCATGCATTTTGTATTGTATTGTAATACTGCAGGATGTGCTAAGGATGGAGTTTCAGCCTTAACTGTGAATTCCCTGGCACTTTTCACACTGAGCCAGACTCTAAATTCAATTAAAACAAAACTGTTGCTTTTGTAATTTAATCTATTCTCTAATTTATTTTCTAATCAGAACAAACACAGTTCCATGTAGCATGGCCATTAGCAAACTCAACTGCCAGGAAACTTTATGTGACTCACGGTGAGTAATGTATCATTCCACAAGTAGTCCCACTGAAGCCACTTCTAGACGAAGGTGCTATTCCTCTAGAGTGCGGGGATCAGAATCTGAACCACAGCTGTTTTAGTTCACCACTGTATCTCCAAACTGTTCTCATAGATTCATAGATTCATAGAGTCTAGGACTGGAAGGGACCTCGAGAGGTCATCGAGTCCAGTCCCCTGCCCGCATGGCAGGACCAAATACTGTCTAGACCATCCCTGATAGACATTTATCTGACCTGCAGTGATTGAATAGGTTCATTTTCTTCTGTCTTTTCCTGATAAACATATTTCAAAACTCTTTTTATCTTGTATAGTGCTTGAGCTCATGTTTCCAGCCACAGCTATGGTCAATGCAATGGATAGCAATAAATAACATTTAGAAATAGTGGGCCTAATCCAGAGCTCTTTAAAGTCAGTGGGATACTGGGAGTCTTTCCACTGACTTCCAGGGTCTTTGGATCAGGCCCAGTAAGAAGGATTTAGAGAAAAGCTAAGCCCTGCTCTACACTGGAAAATTAGGCCAGCATAACTACATCACACAAGGGTGTGAAAAATCCATACCCCTAGTGGTGTAGTTAAGACGACTTAAGTTCCCATGTAGGCAGCACTAGGTTGATAGAATTTTTCATCCACCAACCTACTGCTTCTCGGGAAGGTGGATTATCTTCACTTACGGGAGAATCCCTCCCATTGGCACAGGTAGTATCTACACTCAAGTGCTACAGTGGCCCAGGCGCAGAGGCACAGATATGCTGCTGTAGCATTTTAAGTGTAGACAAGCCGTAACTCTTGCCTAAATATCATTAGCTAAGCCTCTTTGCAGTTGCTTTTTCACATAGTCTATGCATGTTTTGTCTTCAGTTGCTATATTTGACAAACTACCTCCATCCATAGTCACATCTGGCAAAGTCTTCTGTCTCCCTCTGGGTACGTGACAATAGCCCTCTATTTTTCTTTTCTTTTCCCCCCTACATGCAATACACAAAATAACTCTTTAAAAAAATAATTTGATAATTATGGGCCTTCTCATTTGCCATAAGCATTCACTATAGCAGATGCACATGCAATCAAAATGAGTCATGGGTCAGATGCAAACTAATTTACTGTAAATCAACCATCATCAGAAAAAATAAGCCAAACAAACCAAAAACAAACAAACAAATCTATGAACAAACTTTGACTTCATTTTTATTTCTCATGTGCTGCGTGGTTCTTGCATCATTAACATAATTATGTTTTGTGGCAGTAAAGATGGAGCAGATTAATAGAATTGTATTGCCTACCCGCAAAATGAGTGAATTCATGCTTAAAAACAAGCACAACCACAATACCATAGCCATAAAGATATGAAATTTCTCTCTTGAGGAACAAAATCGTATATCCTTTTTTCTGCTCCCCTACTTGGGGTTATGTTACATCTTCTCTAGTCTCCTAAGTACCACTTAGGGTCAGATTTTGCCATTGTAACATGATGAATGTGGGGTGCTTTGTGGTGTACCCCAAAGTGTGTTTTATGCAGAGGATTCCTGAGCTGGAGGATTGGAAAGCCAGGGGGACTAGACAGTTTCAGGCTATTCCCCCACAGTCACGAAATGGGATTGCAAGCCATTAAGGCTGAATGGGTCTAATAATGGAGCAACCATCAAAAGGGCATTCTTTTAGTTATCCAGGCTGTCTGAGTAGGAAATATGAGTTTGAGGCAAAAGGAAGACTTCACACCTGGGCACTAACAAAGGCTCACACAGGGAAGGTGGCACTTTGAGAAAAGGGGTACTTGTGGCACCTTAGAGACTAATAAATTTATTTGAGCATAAGCTTTCATGGGCTACAGCCCACTTCTTCGGATGCATAGAATGGAACATATATTGAGGAGATATATATACACATACAGAGAGCATGAAAAGGTGGGAGATGTCTTACCAACTCTGAGAGGCCAATTAAGTAAGAGAAAAAACTTTTGAAGTGATAATCAAGATAGCCCAGTACAGACAGTTTGATAAGAAGTGTGAGAATACTTACATGGGGAGATAGCGATGATAAGCGATGGTCACATAAATACCATCCTATACCGGAAACCTACTGACCTCTATACTTACCTACATGCCTCCAGCTTCCATCCAGGACACACCACATGATCCATTGTCTACAGCCAAGCTCTAAGATACAACCACATTTGCTCCAATCCTTCAGACAGAGACAAGCACCTACAAGATCTCTATCAAGCATTCTTAAAACTACAATACCCACCTGCTGAAGTGAAAAAAACAGATTGACAGAGCCAGACGAGTACTCAGAAGTCACCTCCTACAAGACAGGCCCAACAAAGAAAATAACAGAACACCACTATCTGTCACCTTCAGCCCCCAACTAAAACCTCTCCAGCACATCATCAAAGATCTACAACCTATCCTGAAAGATGATCCCTCACTCTCACAGATCTTGGGAGACAGACCTGTCCTCGCTTACAGACAACCCCCCAACCTGAAGCAAATACTCACCAGCAACCACACACCACTGAACAAAAACACTGACCCAGGAACCTATCCTTGCAACAAAGCCCGATGCCAACTCTGTCCACATATCTATTCAAGTGACATCATCATAGGACCTAATCACATCAGCCATACCATCAGGGGTTCGTTCACCTGCACATCTACCAATGTGATATATGCCATCATGTGCCAGCAATGTCCCTCTGCCATGTACATTGGCCAAACCGGACAGTCTCTACACTCAAGAATAAATGGACACAAATCTGACATCAGGAATCATAACATTCAAAAACCAGTAGGAGAACACTTTAACCTGTCTGGTCACTCAGTAACAGACCTGAGGGTGGCAATTTTGCAACAGAAAAACTTCAAAAACAGACTCCAACGAGAAACTGCTGAACTTCAATTAATATGCAAACTAGATACAATCAGCTTAGGCTTGAATAGAGACTGGGAATGGCTGAGCCATTACAAACATTGAATCTATCTCCCCATGTAAGTAGTCTCACATTTCTTATCAAACTGTCTGTACTGGGCTATCTTGATTATCACTTCAAAAGTTTTTTCTCTTACTTAATTGGTCTCTCAGAGTTGGTAAGACAACTCCCACCTTTTCATGCTCTCTTAATGTGTATATATATATCCTCAATATATGTTCCATTCTATGCATCCGAAGAAGTGGGCTGTCATAACTATAAAGGGAAGGGTAACAGCTCTCTGTGTACAGAGACTCCAAATCCTTTTACCTGTAAAGGGTTAAGAAGCTCGGGTAACCTGGCTGACACCTGACCCCAAGGACCAATAAGGAGACAAGATACTTTCAAATCTTGGGGGGGGGAAAGGCTTTTGTGTGTGCTCTTTGTTTTAAGGGGTGGTTCGCTCTTGGGACTGAGAGGGACCAGACATCAATCCAGGTTCTCCCCATCTTTCTAAACAAGTCTCTCCTATTTCAAACTTGTAAGTAAAAAGACAGGCAAGGCGTCTTAGATTCACTTTGTTTTCTCAACTTGTAAATGTACCTTTTTACCAGAGTGTGTATCTTTGTTTGCTGTACTTTGAACCTAAGACAGAGGGGGGTCCTCTGAGCTCTTTAAGTTTGATTACCCTGTAAAGTTATTCTCCATACTGATTTTACAGAGATGATTTTTACCTTTTTCTTTAATTAAAAGCCTTCTTTTTTAAGAACCAGATTGATTTCTCCTTGTTTTAAGATCCAAGGGGGTTTGGATCTGTATTCACCAGGAGTTGGTGAAAGGAGGGTGGAAGGAAGGAGGGGGGATGGTTAACTTCTCCTTGTTTTAAGATCCAAGGGGGTTTGGATCTGTGTTCACCAGGGAATTGGTGAAAGGTTTCTCAAGGCTTCCCAGGGAGGGAATTCTTGTGATGGTGGCAGCGGACCAAAGCTAAGCTGGTAGATAAGCTTAGAAGTTTTCATGCAGGCCCCTACATTTGAACCCTAAAGTTCAAAGTGGGGATACAGCCTTGACATGGGCTGTAGCCCACGAAAGCTTATGCTCAAATAAATTTGTTAGGCTAGGTCTACACTGGGGGGGGGGATCGATTTAAGATACGCAAATTCAACTTATCCGATCTGATCTACCCCGCTGTGAGGACGGCAGCAAATCGACCGCCGTGGCTCCCCCATCGATGGCACTTACTCCTACCTGGGCTGGTGGAGTACGCACGTTGATTCGGGGATCGATTGTCGCATCCCGATGAGACGCGATAATTCGATCCCCGAGAGATCGATTTCTACCCGCCGATCCAGGCGGGTAGTGAAGACAAGCCCTTAGTCTCTAACGTGCCACAAGTACTCCTGTTCTTTTTGCGGATACAGACTAACACGGCTGCTACTCTGAAACCTGAGAAAAGGGAGTTTCCCTAAGAAGGGGAACAGACTGGGCTACACAGTCACAGGAAGAAAAATCGAGACCAGGCTGGATCCCAAGAGCTCCTTGGCTTCCCAAAAAATGTAAGCCAGTTCCTGACTTTTCCTGTAACTCAATGGGAAGTCCATTTAATTTAGCCTATATTGAAATGTAAGATTAAAATAGTCTGCACATGTGTATAGATTGTTTGGAAATCATTTTCACTAATGCTGTGTCCCATGTGCTAAATATACCTACTTGTTTGAAGAAGGATGTTTGGCTTTCTGTAGCAGTCATCACAAGCTCTTGAAGGGAAGAAATGCAGGTGTCCAGTCAGTCCTGCATGGTAATAAATGTTCCACATAGATGGGTATTATACCCAAATCCCAGACGAGAAGGATGAAAATTGCAAAATTCCACCCCAGACAGGCCACACCTGAGAGGGTACATTCAGAGAGACCAGAAAGGGACAGAGATGCAAGCAGCTCCCTAACCATGACAGTTACTCACTGAACAACTGAGCACATTACTCTACTTGGTGAACCAATCCACAATCCATGTCCAGTGTGCAGTAAAGGATGATGAAAAGCCATAAGCCTTCCTCTTCCCCATCCGTTTTTTAGAGTACTGCTCCCTGAGATGAGCAGGAGCAAGTATTCTCTCCAGAGTGCAGACAGTACAGGCAGGACCGACGAGAGGGGGAGGAAGCCGGTACAAATTACAGGGGCCCGGCAGTCCAGAAGGGGGTCCAGGGCCCAGCTTCCCCGGCTTCCCCCCCCTCTTGTCGGCCCTGTTTAGCCGGTCCGCCCTTGCTGGGGGGCCCGAAAAAATTCCAGGCCCGGCTTCTCTCCCCCCCCCCGTCGGCCCTGTTTAACCTTGCTGGGGGGCCCGAAATTTTTTTTCACCGGGGTCCGAACCCACTCTCGGTGGCCCTGAGTACAGGAACTGCTAATGTGAGTAGACGCTACATTGACATGAAAGGTAGGGTTGGGAAGTTTCGTGCTCACTCGTTCCCCACTGCAAAGCCACGCAGGAGCTGCTCAATACATTTTATTATGTAAGTGTAGCTGAAATATTGGGGTGGGAGGAGTGAGGAGGATGGCATTTCTACTGTCAGTTAAACCAGTGCAAATGCAATGCATCTCCACTGACGTACCAGATTTATAAAAGTGTAACTAAATGCAGAATTTCTCCACCTACAAAAGAAGAGTCTGCACTGATTTTAATTTGTAGCATTCCACAGAGAACTGACAATGTTTTTTTCTTAACTTACTGCGGCAGTCAGTGAAGAATTCTCTCAGGAACACTTTGATACTAGAAGGCATACTTGGCATGTTTGTGAAATGCCTTTTTTTAATTAGGTTCTGAAATCCTTCAGTCAAGATCACAATGGCTACATCTTGCTCAACTTTATGAGGAGAGCTGGTTTGCTTAATGATGCTAATATTGTATGCATTTCAGCACATGATAATAGCTGCTCTGATAGAAGCATATTCATGAATGTCTTTGGATAGAGACTTAAGTTATCTAGTCTTATAATATCAATGGAAACATATCACTTTGTGACTTCAGTCACATAACCTTTTATTCCTGTTATTCTGAGCTCTGTGCTATACATCCAGCTGGATACAATCATACACCACAGTGAAACTTGAAAGAACATATAAATTGAAAATATTGCAGAAGGATGTCCTTGGAATCCCAACCATAGCTGTTTCACACCAGTGTACAATATACATGATAATTTCCTCATGTTATCTTTCTATTTACTACAGCATGAAATAGCTGCTCTATGCTTGTGTTCTTAGACGCAGTTAAGGAGAGAACAATAAATCATAACAGCAGGGATGGATGGTTGACTTCTCAGAACTGGAAAGTATATATATGCCATTTCCCCACATTAAAACACTTGCCCTATTTGCCATGATTGGAGTTTGAGCTGGCAAAATAAGGTGGGGTTGCCTCTCCCACCTTCTCCCCCAACTTTTCCTTGGGTGTGGTTCTGGCATGTGAGCTCCTTGGGTAGGATCTATAAAGGTAATGAATCACTTAAATCCCCTACGTAGGCACCTAAGTCTTGGGTTTAAGTTCTGCCAGTGATACACAAAACTCCTTCTAAACTCTGTAAGCACCTAAACTCACTTGGTGCTTAAATTCAGGATAAAAGTTCTGTTGGTACCTATATTTCTCCCCCTGGGCATGCACAATGCTTCCTCTTTCTAGGAATCCAGATGTCTATCTCCCATCTAAGCTCAGAGTGATTTACAAACAGGGGAAGATAGGAGTTACTCTGCCTAGGTCCTCATCTGGTGGGGCCTCATCTGGTAGGCATGCTTAGAGACCCCACCTTATAGCCTAGTGGGTCCCATTCAATATCTGGCTAGAGAAGAAGCCCACATTATAGCTCATTGGTCAGAGCAGTCATGTGAGAGACCCAGGTTCAATTCTCTCCTCTCTCCTGGAGAAGGTGAAAGGACATGAAGAGGGGTATTCTACCTCTTCTACCCCTATCCACTGCGATATGGGACAGCTTAATGTACAGCTCAATAAGTCTCTTATTTGGAAGCTGTTCCACTGTGGATGAAAGAGTGATTGAAGTAGAGGGACTGGATCATGCATCTCCCACCTCCCAGGTGGGTGCCCAAACCACTGACTACAGAGTTATTCCCTTGTTCTCTGGCCCAATGACTACTAATAATTTTTCCCATAATGGCACAGTTATTACAGAGAGAGAAAGAGAATGAATGAATGAATGAATGACTCTTCACACCAGTAGTTAGGGCACCAAAGTGGGAGATTGCTATAGGGTTTGGGGTGCAATCCAGACCAGTGAGATGTAACCCTTGATGTCTGAAATGTCCTGCTACTATGGCTCACAACCTAGACACCATCAACCAGACAGTGAGCATGCAGGTCACAGCCTGAGTGTCAGTGTGCTAGACAACATTAGTTCAGCAGCTTGCTTGCAGCCCCACTCTGGCTTCCTGGTCTCTGTCAGCATTGGCTACTATTTTCAGGGTGACCCCCAACACACTCACAGTCCCAAAAGCACATCACAACGTATTAACTTAATTGGGGTAAATACACCCTCCCATTTAAACACAGCACTGAGTTGATTTATAGTAAAATATAAAACAAATGTATTAACAATAGGACATGGATTAAGTGATGCAAAGTAAAAAAAAGAGTAAAGTTAGAAAGGGTTACAAGCAACTATAAGTGAAAAGGCATCTAAAAGTCTAGAACATAATCTAGCAAGGCTGTGAACTGGCCATGTTCAAGATGTTTTTTTCTCAACCATCATTCTTCTTCCCAACCGTGGCTGACTTTTCCTCAGTCAGGACCTAAGCCACCTGACTACAGGTGGCGGGTTCCCTTTCATAGGTCGCTAAGCAGAGGTAGGTGCCTCACTTCAGTCTGGACTTAGGCACTTATTTCTGAGAGAGGGACAGGGCTTAACACCTGCCCTTGTTCTTGTTGGAATCTCCCATTGGGTAGTTTAGGAATCTCCCCACCTAGTGTGGTGGCTTTTGTGGATCACATTCTAAACTTCCTATCTCTCCCTATTCACTGTACAGGGAACCTACATGCTTGATTCAGGCTTTGTGGATGGCAGTGCTGTTCCAGTGATTTTCTAGGTGTCTAAAAGTTAAGTGCCACAATTCTGAGGATTGCAACAGCCCCAAGTCCTTTGTGGATCCCATCCATAACACAGCTTCACACTCCTCCAAACTTTCCCTTGTTATTTATGTGTGTAGCTGCTCTTCCTAGATTACTGAGGGGTTTGGCCAGTGGTTTTGGGGAGTTAGAAAGTCATTTTTTCCTACATGGAAAAAATATGTATGCTGCATGGGGATTTTTTATTTCTTCTCAGCAAAAGGATAGCTGGTTATGGTATGTGTTATGGTTTTGTCTCTACTTTTGCAGTAATCCATTGAGTATTGTGGTGCAGACTCAATTTGCATATAGCCAACACAGCTTGTGCAATTTGGGGCTAAAATTGACAGAGTCTGTAATCTAATGCTGAAGGAAGTTCTCCCTCATCTGTGCTCCAACGCTTGCATGATGAAGGGATGACAAGAGAATTAGACTGAAGGATGAAAGGTCTTATTACTGTTATACTGGAGGGAGATGCCTGGATACCCATTCCTTCCCCCTTTTGTGATTCATTGAGGCCTCTGACATTGTGGGAAGGTCTAGTATTGTCAATCTGTACTGGACTGGTTCTGCTGGGCATCTGTGAAGGTGATTTAACCCCTTCGGTTCTATTACTTTATAAAATTAAAGTTGCAGCCTCATTCCCCTGCATGACAAGGTCAACGAACATGTGCAATAAAGTTCTAAAGATGATTTTCATCTTCCCTGGCTAGGATGTATCGAATATATAAAATGCCTTTAATAAATCTTTATACTGCAAGCAAATTGCTGTACTGGAACTCAGACAGAAAAGTTTTAAAGATTTTAATATTATTGGCATGCTATATCTGATCTGCACATCATTTCAGGTAATGATTGGAGCTCCATAGTTAAGGTTGCATTAAAGGTCTTAAAACGGGTTATACATTTCTGATTTTCTCAACATGCAAGTGTTCTTTCATATGGAAATTTCACATAGTGTTATTTTGTATGGCTTTAGAATTCTCTGTATAGATTTTGTTTGGTTTATTTTTATAGGTCTTTGATATAAATGTTTTGAAACTGGTCTCTGACTCAACTTTCTAAGGGTTTCTAACATTCAATTATGTACATTTATCTTGCATAATACATCTTTTCCCCAAAATTGGCAGAGAGATGAATCTTGAACAGATATGGTGCAATGATTCATTTTTTGAAAGAAATAGGATTAAGGGTCTTCATAAGTGGAAGTTTATCCTTCAGCAGAGTCTAATACACACATTCCTTTCTTTCTGAGAATAATAATAATGTCAAGGTCTTATACAGTGCTTTTTATTAGTATCCTTTTTTTTCAAAATGGCCACCATCTTCTATTGTTCTCAGAGACCATGAGGCGGTGTCAGTTAAAATGGCCTCAATTTCCCTGTAACTATTACTATAATTTGTATACATGCAAATGAATTATACTATGAGTATACAGCCTTTTCAAGTATCACTTATCACACATAAACATCACATTATGTTATTTTGGAGTAACCAACTAGCCTGGTTTTAAAAAATATTGTCCAAAAAGTAGATCCTTGATGATATTTTCAGATTAAAAGATGTCATATGTTTGACAACTCTCATGTTATTTCTAAGGATATTAAGATATGAGAACCCAAGATTTAGATAATTGCAAATACCAGCCAAACTCCAAGTGATCCTTAAACAGGAGTTACAGTGGAAGCTCTGGAAATATAATTTCACTGCTTTGGTGTGAGTTACACAACATAGTTTTGGGGTTGTCCAATGGTGAACCAGGCCCACAGTATATTTCCTGCTTACTTGCCCTCCCATTCAATTGCAGTAGTTGTGAAAAAACTATGTTTCAGTGCTAGCAAATCAGCATTGCAGTCATAGAAGGTGAGTTCTGTAAGTGTTCTGAAATGGTGGGGTGAAGCCGCCTCTACTGTCACCAAGGGCCACATTCTGTTTACCTTAGTTATAGGAGTAGAGCCATTCGATTCAATAGAACTCTTTACGTGAGTAAGGCAAGCAAGTTTTGGCCTGACTCATGATGAATTTTTTTCTGGCTGATCAGTAGTCACCCTCATGTCCATGTGTCCTGCATCTGGATCTTTTTCTGTGTTCCTACATTACCTTTTCTTCATTGGCAATCTCTGCACAATTGTCAGGCACTGCACGAGAATACCTTATTGCTATGTGTGTAGTCATAGCAATTGGTGACTCTCAGGGCTTGTGTACACGAACAGTTAGTAAGTGGTAAGTTGGGGTGTAAATCAACTCCACAGTATCCTGACGTATACCAAAATGCACTAGGGAGCTCTTAGTGTACTGCTGAAGTGTCTATAAATACATTTTGATTGTGACAGGCTAGTGTGGGGTAGATATTGCCCAGTTTGCCAGGAACTAAGGGTTTATGTACACACCAACTCAGACTTGCTCTTCAGCCAACAATTTTAAAATACCTCTTGCCTAATATAGGTACTGAAGTGAATTGGACCTATCCGATAGAGAAGACACGTTTTGATTAATTACATTCATTTCCCCCCTAGGAGCTTGACTAAACTGAGCAGTTATGGATAATAAAGTAATTTAACCAATCTATTTTGGGTAAAGAACAACATGAACAATCTAAATACATTACAGTAGATTTTATTATATGGTTCTGAATTTTTTGCATGGCGCAGTTGGAAACCAGATAGTAGACCATATAAGAAAACAGAAGGATATTTGGGTGCAAATAGCTAAATAATATTTGTGATAATGCTTTTATGGTGACTAGACAGCAAGTGTGAAAAATTGGGACAGCGGGTGGGACGTAACAGGCGCCTATATAAGACAAAGCCCCAAATATCGGGACTGTCCCTATAAAATCGGGACATCAGTCACCCTATTGCTGGGTCACAAATATTATAATCAGTCACTTCAGGACTGTAATTCACCATTTTGACACATTTGTAGTTTTCAGGAAAGAAGTCTTTAAGGCAAAAATGTTCCATTCTACTGCTCTTCATAAAGATGCTTTTTTTTTTTAAGTTTCATAAAAATCTGAGGTTTTTTAGTCTAGCAAGTGCTAAACTATATACTTTTTTATTTTATAGATATTTAAGTCTTTATTTAATGACTCAAAAATAGTAATTTTTTACAGTTTGAATTGTGAGTACTCCTATTAAGAACTGGGCCATGTAAATAAATTAATAAAAAAAACAACCAAAACAGCCTATACAATTTTAAAAACTTATTTTAATCATAGTAATAACTTCTAACACTGTAATAACTTATAACAGTTGTAGTAGGAACTGTAGTCAAAACTTTTACCTTATTTTCTCCTATTTCTTTTACCTAACCCCTTGAGGACATGATCCAATAGAAAGCCTCTGCTTAACTTTAATAGTCCTTTGAACCAGGTCCAAATTTTTGCAGTAATTCAGGCCTTGATCCTGCATATGAGATTTAGGCACATGAGTAGCGAGTTGACCTCAGAGGGACAACTCACTTGCCTAAAGCTAAGCACATATATAAGTATCTGAAGGATCAGGGCCATAGACAAGAAAAAACTGTGTAACTCTGAATGTCTGTATAGGTCTGTCGCATCTTACGCGCATTTAACATGCACGATTTCAGCTTTACGCAGTCGGCAAAAACAAAAAAAAACAACAAAAAAAGAGAAAAATAACAATTTTAATACTGTACCTGTAGCGCAGGCGATTCCGCCCACCATTGAACTCAATGTAATTTTGACTATACGCAGTTTTCGCTTTACGCGCTAACCGCGGAACCGAATCCCCGCGTAAGATGAGACAGACCTGTATTCCAATTAATCAAAGCTACTGGTTAACTGAAGGTTGGCTATGTATCCTGGGACTAAACTGTCTGCAGATCCACTGCGAAGGAGCTTTTAAGTATAGATAAAACATTTTGCTACACATTTTCCTTCATAGATGAATGTAATGGGCCTTAAAAGGAAAAAAAATAATTGAACAGTTATAACCTATGCTGTTACGATAAATATCAGGATATTGTGAACCTATGTCTGCCTATTCTCTATTTCTTAATCCCTTGAACCTGCTTGGGTTTTAAAAAATATTCTGATCAAATTATTACAAGGTTTTAACCCTGGGATTTTTAACTACATATTTTGTCCAACCCCCTTCACCAAACCCTACCAATCTGAAATGTGAACAGATAAAGCCCATTAGTTAAATATAATTTTCATTAATGCAATAAGAACTCATTTACTGCTGGAAAATGGACAAATCCTAATTTTTAAAGGGTCTGTCTTCTAAGAACCCTAAATTTGGGGGCACCAGGCTGTAGATGAACAGACTATTCAATCAGTTTGTGATCAAATAACAGCTTTCTGTCTCCTGAGGCAGCTTCCCCATCTGCTCACTCATTCAATGGATTCAAAATCCTTTGTATATGAAAGCACAATCTGTTGCTAATGGAAGGCATTGCCACATATTAATCATTGTGACTTTATTACACAATTAAGTAGGAGGAAGATGTACACTAAAAGGGCAAAAATGTACACACACACAATCTTTGTGAATTTGTAAAAGTGGCAAGGCAAATTATGCAGAAAAATATGAAAGATCAATAGAACATTCCATTTAATATTGTGGTAAGTGGCAGTTAGAAATGGGGAGGTCATTGACAATAGAAGGATGATTTAGTATCTCCAAGAGAGGGAGCACAACTCTTAAGCACCCCTGCTTGCAACACAAAGCGGTACTCCAAGCATCCTACCTCAGTTTCCCACCACGTCCTGTACCTTGTCCAGTACAATATCAGCTTAGGGCTCCAGCCAAGTGACCTCAAAGCACTCAAGCCCTTCCAGGATAAAGGAATATTTCCAAACAAAGTCCCCAAAGTTACAAAACAAAGAAATCTTCCACCCAGTCAGACTCTACCTCCAACTTCTTTTTCTGTAAATAATTGCCAGTCATTATGTCCTGGTTTCATACCTCTCAGTCAGATAGTTCATGTTCCCTCACAACCTTCCAGGCAATGGACTCTGGTCAGCCATGATCTCCAGACAGTTCCTCACCTCCAAACAGGCTGCTTGTCTTTGGCAGAAATAGCTTGTCTGCACACTTCCCCTCAACTACTGGACTGTCTCATTTTTAAGACCAAACTCAGCATAGGTGCAGTGGGTGTGGCTAACTTAGCCTGAGTTTGGCCTTTAACCTATTTAGCACAGGACAGTGTCTCACCTTGTCACAAAGGGTTCGTGTGTTTGTAGTGGGGTTACAATAAATTAAAGCAGAGGAATTGGTGTGTAGGGTTTAGGTTGGGTGTATATGAAAGAGTCCTCAACCATGATATGCTATTCAGTGAAGGAGGACTGCTGGGAAGAGATGGAGTCCAAATGACAAAGAAGAGAAAGAATATCTTCAAACACTGACTCATCAACTTAGTGAGGAGGGATTTAAAATTGGTTCAAAGGGGGCAGGTGACAAAAGCTCACACGTATAAAAAAAGGTGACCTTGACAGAGTGGGAATAAGGAGGAATGGAATGGAGGGGAAATAGAAAATTACATAGGATCAACAAGAGGGAAAACACAGAGGGAATCTGTTCAACATCTTAGATGTCTAACACAAATACAAGGAGTATGGTGAATAAACAGGAAGAATTGGAAGTCTTAGTACACGAGCTAAAGTATGACTTACTTATCATCACTGAGACTTGATTGGTTAAATCCCATGACTGGAAGATTATTATACAAGGAAATAGTTGTTCAGGAAAAAAAGAAAAAGGGTAAAGGGGGCGGTGTTGCATAATACATCAAGAATATATACACTTGTTCTGAGGTCCAGAAAGAAGTGGGAGGCAGACCAGTTTAAAGTTTCTGGGTGAAGATAAAATGGAAAACAAAAATAAGGGTCTGCTGTAGAGCACCAAATCAGGAGAAGGGGATGTTTGAGGCATTTTTAGAACAAATAACAGACATATCAAACCATAGTAGTATTGGGTGACTTCAAATACCCAGACATCTGTTGGAAAAATAATATGACAAAACACAAAGTGTCCAAAATGTTCTTGGAATGTATTGAAGACCACTTTTTGTTTCAGAAGGTGGAGGAAGTAAACAGGAGGCAGTCATTTTACACTTGATTCCAACTAACAGGAAAGAACTGGGTGTGAATCTGAGGGTGGAGGGCAATTTGAGTGAAAGTGAATATGAAATGATACATTCTAAAAAAAGGAAGGAGTGAAACCAGCAACATGGGGACAGACTTTCAAAAAAACAGATTTTAACAAATTCAGAAAATTGGCAGGTGTGGTTCCATAGGAAGAAAATCTAAGGAAAAAAGGAGCCCAGGGGAGCTTGCAGTTTCTCAAAGACACAATATTTAAAGCATAAAAGCAAACTATTCCAAAGTGAAGGAAAGATACGAAGAATAGGAAGAACCAACTTGGGTGCATCAGGAGCTCTTTAATGGCCTGTAAATCAAAAAGGAATCCTACAAAACGTAGAAACATGGACAAATTGCTAGGGTGAGTACAAAAGAATAGCATGAGCCTGTACATACAAAATCAGAAAGGCAAAGGCACAAAATGAGTTACACCTAACAAGGGACATAAAAAGCAATAAGAAGAGGTTCTATAAATCCATTAGGAGCAAGAGAAAGAAAAAGGAAAGTGAAGGTCCACCACACAGTGGAGAAGGAAAGCTAATAACCAATGACGTGAAGAAGGCTCAAGTGTTTCATGCCTATTTTGCTTCAGTCTTCACTAAAAAAGTTAATGGTGACCAGATACTGAATACAACTGATATTAACAACAAAGGAGAAGAAACACAAACCAAAACAGGGAAAGAGCAAGTTAAAGAATGTTTATATAAGTTAGATGTATTCAAGTTGGCAGGGCCTGATGAAATTCACCCCATAATACTTAAGGAACTAGCTGATTTAATTAACCATTAGCAATTATCTTCAAGAACTCACGGAAGATGGATGAGGTCACAGGACACTGGAGAAGGGCAAACATAGTACCCATCTTCAAAAAGAGGAACAAAGAGGATCTCGGGAATTATAGACTAGTCAACCTAACTTCTATATGGAAAGATGTTGGGACAAATTATTAAACAATCAACATGTAAGAACCTAGAGCAGGGGTTCCCAACTTGCTTAATGGCTTGTTCAGGGTAAGCCCCTAGCAGGCTGTGAGACACTTTATTTACCTGGGCGTCCGAAGGTACGGCTGCTCACAGCTCCCAGTGGCCATGATTCGCCGTTCCTGGCTAATGGAAGCTGCAGGAAGCGGTGCAGACTGGGCCACTGCTTCCCGCAGCTCCCATTGTCCGGGAACGGCGAATCGCGGCCACTGGTAGCTGCCAGCAGCAGTGCCTGTGGTTGCTCAGGTAAACAAAGCATCTCGCGGCCCGCCAGGGGCTTACCTTGAACAAGCTGCGAACCAAGTTTGGGAACCCCTGACCTAGAGGATAATAGGGTGATAAGTAATAACCAACATGGATTTGTCAAGAACAAGTCGTGCCAGACCAATCTAATTTCCTTCTTTGGCAGGATTACTGGCCAAATGAATGGGGCAAAACAGTAGTCATGATATATCTTCAGTTTAGTAAGTCTTTAGACCCAATCACAATGATGTTTTTCACAGCCAAACTGGGGAAATGTGGTTTGATTAAATAACTATAAAGTGGGTGCTAAATTAGTTGAAAAACATAGTCAAAGAGTAATTATCAATAGTTAGCTGTCAAACTGGGAGGACATATCTAGTGGGACCCTGCAGGGGTCTGTCATGGTTCTGATACTATTCAATACTTTCAATAATGACTTGGATAATGAAGTGGAGAGTATACTTATAAAATCTTCAGATGACACCAAGTTGGAAGGGTTGCAAGCACTTTGGAGGACAGGATTAGAATTCAAAATTATCTTGACAAATAGAAGAATTGCTCTGAAATCAAGATGAAAGACAAATACAAAGTACTACACTCTGGAAGGAAAAACCAAATGCACAAATGTGCAATGTGGAATAACTGGCTAACCAATAATATTTCAGAAAAAAACCCACTATGGGTTACAAATTGAATATGAGCCAACAATGTGATGCAATTACAAAATAAGCTAATATCATTCTGGTGTGTATTAACAAGAGTGCCAAATATGAAAGGCAGCCTGTAATTGTCTTGCTCTATTCAACACCAGGAAGGCCTTAGCTGGAGTACCCTTTCTAGTTTTGGGTCCACACTTCAAAAAAGATGTGGACAAATTGGAGAGAGTTCACATGAGAGGAACAAAAATGATAAAAGGTTGAAAAAACGCGACCCATGAGGAAAAGTTAAAAAAGCAGTGTATGTTTAATCTTAAGAAAAGAAGACTGAAGGGGATCTGGTAGTCTTCAAATATGTTAAGGGTTGTTATAAAGAGAATTGTGATCAGTGGTCCTCCATGTCTACTGAAGGTAGGACAAGAAGTGATCAACTTAATCTGCATCAAAGGAGATTTAGGTTGGATAAACCTAGATTTAGGAAAAACCTTCTAACTGCAAGGATAGTTAAGTACTGGTATAGGTGACAAAAGGAGATTGAGGAATCTCCATCATGGGAGGTTTTGAAGAACTGTGTAGACAGACACCTATCAGGAATGGCCTAGGTTTACTTGGATATGCATCAGTGCAGGGGGTGAACTGTATGACATCTCAGGGTCCCTTCCAGCCCCACATCTTTATGATTCTATGTAAAGCAGTTAAACCCAGATTTTTTAAGTTCTTTAGGCTTTGCTTTTTTCAATGTTGCAATGTCTAACTGATGTAGGAGCCTAAATGAGAGAAGGCGGGTGAGCTAATCTTTTATTGGACTAACTTCTGTTGGTGAGAGAAACAAGCTTTCAAGCCAAACAGAGCTCTTCTTCAGGTCTGGAAAAGGTACTCCGAGTGTCACAGCTAAATATAAGATTGAACAGATAGGTTAGCATAATTAGTTAGCACATTCAAGGTTAAGTGGCTTGTTAACATCTCTGTAGTCAAAAGACAAAACAGGAGGTAAGTGGGTTACAGATTGTTGTAATAAGCCATGAATCCAATGTCTTTATTAAGACAATGATTTTTAGTGTCTAGCAAAATAATGAATTTAAGCTCCAAGGCTTCTCTTTTGAAAGTGTTGTTCAGGTTTCCTTTGAGGATGAGGCCTGAGAGGTCAGATATAGACCCTAAGGGCACGTCTTCACTGGCAGCGCTTTAACATGGCTTGTGTAGTCGCAGGATAGTGCTGGGAGAGAGCTCTCCCATCCCAGAACTCTAGAAAACCCATCTCCATGAGGGGAATAGCTACCAGAGCTGGGAGTGTGGCACTGTCTATACTGGCACTTTACAGTGCTGAAAATGGCAGCGCTCAGGGGGGTGTTTTTTCACCCCCCTGAGCAAAAAAGTTGCAGTGCTGTAAAGTGCCAATGTAGAGAAGCCCTAAGTCTCATTTTCAAAAGTGACTTAAGGCACTAGGACTAGAGCCACAAAGGGGACTTAGGGTATAACCCACAAAGCAATTTACAATTTGACTTGTGTTGGTGTTTTTAAATATCCCTTGTTATTTTTTTCTAAATGTATTAATGTCAGAAGCACATTACATAAGGCAACCATAATCCTACAATGAAAAACATGTGCAAACATGATGGCTAAAAAAGTTTCAATAAAGAGAAGTATTTCAATGGTATGAGTCTAATAGATTATTATTATCACCAACAACATTGAGAAAACATTTTAAAATTAATTTTAAATATACTTTTAGAACCACTTAAGTCAGAAGAGAAAAATTACTATCCAGTAATTTGTCAAGTCCAATTTTAATATATGCAAGCAATGGTATTTCATTATTTTCCACTGCAGCAAATCTCAGATGTAAGACATTTTTCTTCATGTTCAGCCTAATTTTCCTTAATGGGATTTCATGCTATTACTCTGGTGTCGTACTCTGTTGGAGTTCTTTGCTGTTTACATTCTTTAAATACTTGTTGACAGTTATTGTATCATCAGTCTCTTGTCATATGGCCAAGCTAAGAGGCATATTTAGCTCATGAAATTTTTCTGCATAAATTATTCTTTCTAGCCCTCAATCATTTTGATGCCCTTTGACTTTTCTTGATTTGTCCTCTTTTCATATTAAAATACTCAGAATTGTACAATGTATTCTGAGTGTAATTTCACCAGTGCTATAAAAAGAGGAACTCTCCATTTCCTGATCCATGGTGTGATAAGCTTTTGTGTATTAGCCAAAATCAATTTTAATTTATTTTTTGTGTGTGCTTTCATATCATTGTCATGCTGTCTGGAGTTGCTCATGACTGTGAGTGTCTACCTCAGGACAAACTGTCAAAAGCAGGGCAGACATCCCAAACTGATGGTATGTTCCACAATTAGATTTCACCAAACCAGTAACAAATGTGAACTCCCAAAATAAACAATACTCTTATAATGGAGTCACAGACTAACCCCTTAGACATCCCAGTCTACCTAGCTGGGATACGTAATAAATGGTCACTTACACCCCAAAATCATAAGATACTCAGGTTGCACCCAGTCCCCCCAAAAAATCACTCTCCCAAATTGATTTGCATCCTAGATCTCACACCAAATACAGCACTGGAAATCAATTTTATAGTAAACTAACTAAAGGTTTATTAGGTAAGGAAAAGGAATGAGAGTTATTGAGAGGTTAAATCAGGTTGAAATATATGTACAAGTGACTCCCACGCTATCATTTCAACAGGTAACAGAGATGTAGTGATCTATCAGTTTCCCAAAAGTTTTTTAGGGCTACACAGAGAAACTCTGGGGATCTTTTCTTGTTTGGTTATTCTGCCCTGTTTGAAGCCAAACAGTCAACAGACGAAGAAATCTTCCTTGTATCCATATTTGTAGCTTCTTTTCCTGGAACTGAGCTGACAGCAACAGTTCCCCCACAGGTCCCTTCTTCATGGGGCAGTGGGGACAGGAACACACTTAAAGACTTTGATCCTTGATCTTGATCTTACACAATGGCTGATTTGCTTTTAATGAACAGGGATTAACATCTTCTTGCAAGAGACCATTTGCATTTCACAAGGCTTCTTTCTCATTTGACGGGTTACTTAGTTACATGTAAATGTTTGCTGTTACATTATAACAATGGGTATTGTTGAGTGAGAACAATATATGCAGCTCCTACAAGCATATTATAAAACACTAAACACATTCTTATCACCTTAACATCTAGTGTTAGAGGGCTTTTTTTTCACCTTTTTTTAATTCTTGTTATGCAGATAGAAAGCAGAAGACCAGAAGTCCGAAGCTGATGATGCTAACACACAGGTAAGCCAGACTGGTTTCAGGCTATGAATTTGTAAGTATTCAATAAGACCTGGGGCTGTGGCATGACCTGGTACCTGGTATGCCATCATCACAATCATATTGCAAAATTCACACCCCAGGCTGTTAGCCACTCCTTGCACAGAACTTTTGCCCAACCAGTCCCTTTAACATCCCCACAGCAACCCCCCTCACCCAGATGTGATGACCTCTAACAAATGCTGCAAAAGGCCTGCGGTGTTTAAAGGGACTATTTTCCTTCTTTGATTTATTGGGAGTCTGTGTTAATTCGTCATTTGTACGTGTTTAATTTTTGCTGCTGCCATTTGCAATGATAAGGCTCATTAAGTGTTAGGGTGACTAATGTGTTTTGTATGAGCATATTTATAGTTATTTAAATTGCAATAAATAATCACACACCTTGGTCACCTCCTACTAGTCCCTCTGCCAGCACCACTGCATCCTCCATCCTTTTAGCAAATTCTCCCACATGAGCCACCCTCAGCAGCATTGTGCTGTGGAGGCTGTGACAAATGGGAATTATATCTGTTTTACCTTTATGAATATTATGTGTCCATATTTGATTGTTATTGCATTGCTGGCTATGTGACTACCAATGAGTTAATTTCCACAAGGACATAGGCCTGCAGAATAGTTGGTGATTTCAGATAAATGCTGTTGTCAGTACTCAGCAAAACAAGATAGGTGTCATTACCTTTGAAATTTCAATTCTGCTCAACTCTGGCTAGCAAGGCCAGGGGAGGGAGAAGTCCCTCCGCGGACACTAAACCAAAGAGCTTTGATTCTGATAAAAACATACAGACAAGAGAAAGATTCTTGAAGACACAGAGAAGGGATCTATAGAGATGGAAACTAATATTCAGATTCAGAGTGGAAGTCTAGGATAAGCTAAGGGCTGTTTAAACTAGCAAGGAAAGTCCAAGTTTAGGCAAGACAGAATCCATTTAGACTTATAACTCTATTTCTCTCTGCTTGTTAAAATTCTATGAAAATTCGAAGATGTCCTGAGTCACTGCATTTCATATTTCCCACAAGCTCTTGGGAAAAGATTCTATAGACAGACCTATATCTAATTGGGTCAGCTGAGGCAAATATTGTTAGAGAAGCAGGGGGATTGTAGCCTGGTGATCTAGTTTAAAAAAGGTGAACCATGGTACTCCACACTGGGAGAAGGACATGTAAAGGCCTGTCACTTGGAAAGAGTGCCCACAGGAAGAGGCTTCAGTGGTGCAGCTTGCCCCTGCACTCTAACAGAGGCCATTTTGGGTTTTGTTGTTGTGTCATTCTCTTTGAAAACCCTGAAACGTGTATTGGTTATATAAAATCAAAACCAAGGATGGGCTAGGTTCTGTTTCTGCTTTACATAAACCAACAAAGTACTAAGAATTTCATCTAAAATACTATAGTTTGGCTCTGTATCTAATCAACACATGAAATATATTTCTATGGTCTATAAATTTTCTAACTGTCCATACCTCTTTCTTTCTAATCATAGAATCATAGATGTCTAGGACTGGAAGGGACCTTGAGAGTCCAGTTCCCTGGACTCAAGGCAGGAATATCATCTAGATGATCCCTGACAGGTGTTTGTCTAACCTGCTCTTAGAAACCTCCAATGATGGACATTCCACAACCTCTCTAGGCAATTTATTCCAGTGCTTAACCAAACCCAACATTTAGGAAGTTTTTCCTAATGTCCACCTAAACCTCCCTTGCTGCAATTTAAGCCTATTGCTTCTTGTCCTATCGTCAGAGGTTAACAAGAACAATTTTTCTCTCTCTTCCTTGTACTTTTATGTACTTGAGAATTGTTATCATGTCCCCCCTCATTCTTCTCTTCTCCAAACTAAGCAAACCCATTTTTTTTTCATTTTTTCCTCATATGTCATATTTTCTAAACCTTTAGTCATTTTTGTTGCTCTCCTCTGGACTTTATCCAATTTGTCCACATCTTTTCTGAAACATGGTGCCCAGAATGAGGCACAATACTCCAGTTGAGGTTTTATCAGTGCAGAGTAGAACAGAAGAATTTCTTCTTTTGTCTTGCTTACAACAATTCTGCTAATACATCCCAGAATGATGTTTGCTTTTTTTTGCAAAAGGTTACAGTGTTGACTCATATTTAGCCTGTGATCCACTATGACCCTCAGATCCTTTTCAACAGTACTCCTTCATTGCTAGTTATTTCCCATTTTGTATGTGTGCAATTAATTGTTCCTTCCTAAGTGGAGTACTTTGCATTTGTCCTTATTGAATTTCATCCTATTTATTTAAGACCATTTCTCCAGATTGTTCAGATCATTTTGAATTTTAATCCTCCCCTCAAAGCCCTTGCAACTCCTCCCAACTTGGTAGCATCCACAATCTTGGAGTGAGTGAGCTTGTTTGACTGTTTGGGTTTTGGCTGTTTGGCTTTTTCTTTCTTTTTCAGGTTATTTCCATGTTACAGGGTCAGTTGGGATTGTGTGTTTGGGGACTATTTGAGCCTTTGTTCCCTGGATCATCCTTGATCATCTTTGGTCAGCCTCAGTCAGCCTTGTGATCACCCTCCCCCTGTGTGATTAACAAGGGGGTAGGGCTGACCTGGGAGAGAAAGGCTAAGTGATCAAGGGGAGTGAGTGACCAGAGACAACAAACGGGGGAGTTTGAGAGGAAGTTTGTAGAAGGGAGACAGAAAATATTTGCTCTGGTTAGGAATGGCCACATCACCTATGCCAATCCTGCCTCTGACTCCTCCACCTGCACCTGTATCCAGACAGAGAACCTAAGAATGGATGCCTCTACCAAGATCCTGGTTTGGATTTGCAGAGACTATGGCCTGCATTTCCCACTCACAGAAAGCCAGGCTGGGGGGACCATCCAGTAGGAAAGGTGTCTGCTGGTGGAAACTGTCAGGAAGCAGGTTGGAGAGCTACAGGAGGAGGTGGTTAGGCTGAGGAGCATCCATGCACAAGAGGAATCCAACAAGAGTATTAATCTGGAGACCTACAAGGCTGAGGAAGCTATCCAGCTAGAGAGGATTTCTGTCACACCACTGGGGGAGGAGGATATGGCTCTGTCACAGGGAGGACACTGGCTGCTAGTTACTTCTGGTGGCAGGCAGTGCTCCACCCCTACTCCCAACCCACCCACCATAGTGATGAAGAACTGCTATTCTGCCCTGGCAACAAAAGATGAGGAATTGCCCCAAAAGGTGGAGGAGGAGAAGTTCTGTATCCCCGCAGCTGGAAGGATCATAACCACCACTCCCAGGAAAAATGTAGGGTAGTGGTGGTTGGTAACTCTCTTCTAAGTGGGACAGAGGAAACAAACTGTCAACCGGACAGATTGTCCTGGAAGGTATGCTGCCTGCCAGGGGCCTGTATTCAACGTGTTACGAAGGGATTGTCAAGGATCATCTGGACTTCTGACTACTACCCCATGCTATTCATCCATGTGGACACTAATGATACTGTGAGGTATGACTCTGAGCAGATCAGAAGTGACTACAGGGCTCTGGGTGTAAAGGAGTTGGGGGAATAGGCGGTGTTCTCTTTGATCCTTCTGGTCAAGGGTAGGAATCCAGGCAGAGACAAATGCATCCTGGAGGTGAATGCCTCACTACGATGATGGTGTTGCCATGAGGGCTTCTGCTTCCTTTACCATGGAATGCTCTTCCAAGAAGAAGGACTGCTGAGCATAGATGGGATCCATCTATTGAGGAAGGGGGAAAGTATCTTTGGATATAGACTGGCTAACCTAGTGAGGAGGGCTTTAAACTAGATTCAATGGGGGAAGTAGACAAAAATCCCATAGGTAAGACATAAACATGGAGATCTGAGAGAAGGTTTGGAATCTGGGGAAGCATGGACCATTATAGCAGGGACAAGGGAGAGACAAAAGGGAACATAGAGGGGGAATCAAATCAGTTTCTTAGATGACCGTACACTAATGTAAACAATATGGGGAATAAGCAGGAAGAACTAGCGATGTTAGTGAATAAGCACAATTATGACATAGTTGGTGTCACAAAGACTTGGTGGGATAATACACATGACTGGAATATTAGTATAGAAGGTTACAGCTTTATCAGGAAGTAGGCAGGGAAAAAAGGAAGGAGGTGTTGCCTAATATATATCCAAAGATGTGCACACTTGGACTTGGACTAGGTTGAGATGGAAATAGGAGACAGACTTGTTGAAAGTTTCTGGGTAAGGAAAAAAAAACCCAGGGGTGAGGTCATGCTAGGGCCACCTAATCAGGAAAAAGAGTTGGATGGGGCTTTTAAAGCAAATAACAAAATCATTCAAAGCACACGACTTACTGGTGATGGGGACTTCAGCTACCCAGACATCTGATGGGAAAATAACACAGCAGGGCACAGATTATCCAAGAAGTTCTTGAAATGTTTTGGAGATTTTTTTTTTTTAAGTTGCAGAAGGTGAAGAGGCTGTTCTAAATTTGATTTTGACAAATAGGGAGGAACTGGTTGAGAATTTTAAAGTGGAGGCAGCTTGGATGAAAGTGATGATGAAATGATAGAGTTCATGACTCTAAGGAATCGTAGGAGGGAGAACAGCACAATAAAGATAATGGATTTCAAGAAGGTAGAATTTAGCAAACTCAGCGAGTTGGCAGGTAAGAACCTATGAGAAGCAAGTTTAAGGGGGGAAAACAGTTCAAGAGAGTTGGCAGTTTTTCAAAGAGATGTTTTGAAGAGCATAAGAGCAAACTATCCCTCTGCATAGGAAAGATAGGAAGTATGACAAGAGACCACCGTGGCTGAACAAGGAGATTTTCAATGTTCTGAAACCAAAAAAAAGAGTCCTACAAAAAGTGGAAACTAGGTCAAATTACAAAGGATGAATATAAACAAACAACACAAGCATGTAGTGTTATCTGGGGTTTTGCTGAACCCAAAGGTCTTGGTAACTTTACTCTTTGCAAGGTGGTGGCAGGAAATAAATCAATGGGGACATGACCTGTATGGCCGATAGATAGTTGATGCACTCAGGCAAACAAAAGTGCTCTCACTCAAAAATTCTACTTTATTTAGTCTCCAGCAGTTACACAGCCTGCAATAAGTTAGTAGAGCACCCCAGATCACTCTCATGGACTTGAGGAGGTCTCGAGTGGATAACTTTAGATGTCCACCATGCTCATATTTCTTCCTCTTTTTATATCCAATTTGCTAGTGTTACCAAGCCTGTTCATTAAAAATAACAAGCCTTGTAGATGGAGGGAAGTGGTAGATGTGGTATATCTTGACTTTAGTGAGTCTTTTGATACTGTCTCACACGATCTTCTCATAAACAAACCAGGGAAATACAACCTAGATAGAGCTACTATAAGGTGGGTGTATAACTGGTTGGAAAACTGTTCTCAGAGAGCAGTTATCAGTGGTTCACAGTTAACCTGGAAGGGCATATCGAGTGCTGTCTCACAAGGATCGCTCCTGGGTCCAATTCTGTTCTATATCTATATCTATATCTATATCTATATATATATAAAACACACAGATTGTTAAATGGTGTTAGGACATTCAATTTTTTTAAAGGCTTCCTTAAATTAATCTACTTTTTTATCACTTAGTGAAGTAGTTTTTGATATTTCTTTTTTCTTCTGACATTGGTAAAAAAAAAAAGATCTTTTTTTTTATTTATTTTAAAGTTTTTCTCAGTAATGAAGTGTGTCATTTATTCATTCCACAAGGGGAACATATGTTATCTTCAACATCAACCACTTTATATGGAAAATACGTAAGCACATAAAATACTTTGTGTTGACCACTGTCTATTACAACATGCCAAAAAAGTGAAAAAGCACTTTTAAATAAGAGAAGTGTTTAGTAGCCTCAAGTTGCAAAATGAAATATTTCTACTCCAGTAAGTAAAACCTTTATGTTCTTCAAAAAACGATGACTTATATCTTTTATCTGTGTGTGCTAGTGCTGTGGGTTTGGTTTCATTGTATAAATTGAGCACTTAAACAAATTATTTTACTGTTTGTCTTTTATTAATAATAAATAATATTATGCATTTATATCACCTTGCATCCTCAAGCACTTTATAAATTTAAACTATCTATGGCCCTGATCCAAAAAACCCATTGAAGCCACTGGGTGGTTTTCCACTAACATCCCTGGGCGTTAGATCAGGTCTCATCAGTCTGTCTACCTATAAACAACTTTACATATAATTGAAATGCAGACACTGGTAAGCTGATAAGCAACAGCTGTTTAACCAAAATGTGAGGAAGGGAATTTGGGTGTCTCCTTTTATTGTGCGTGACACGGAAAAAACAGTGAGTTGGAAACACAAACATTGTACAATCAAATGCCTTTAGTGGCATATATCTTTAAACTAGTGTGATGCTTTGGGGTTCAACCCAGACCAATAAGGGGTTCTGTCACCCCCTTCCTTCTATCCCGTGGTGTCCCGGTGTTCTGCAGTCTTGGCTCAGAGGCCTGATACCAGCAACATGGTCACAGCACAGTAGCCTCACCTTGGCTTCCAGCAGCCTGGTCACTCTTTACAGAATGACACTAACAGTCCTTCCAGACCCACATTTCCCCAAAACCACATTTCCTGCATTGCCCCATCACTCTCACTGTACCCTCACAAAATATGTTAAGTTTGCTGCCTCTGAGGGCAGACATACAAACAGGCTAGTTTAATTCAACACCAACATTTGGTTGAAATATACAGTATTGAGATGGTTTGTGGTAAAACTAAAAAGAAATGTATTAACAAAGAACATAGGATTGAATGATTTCTAGTAAGAGTGAAAGAGATATGAACATTTACTTTAACTTCAGCAATATGCAGTTTTGGTCTAAACAGATTTATCACCCATATTCAGTTTCTACAGACCTTCTACCCCCTTGGATGAAAGGTTCATTTTTTGACAATGTACAGGAGCTCTGGCCTCTTGTATGTGCCAAAAATGGGTGCCAATCCGGCTTTCTCTCCTTGCTTATACTTTCCAAAGATCAATTACCTTATTTCAGGAAGCAGGAAGATTTCCTGGAGCTCCAGCTTTTATCCCCCATCAAGAGTGTTAAGTGGCCATCTTTCACATTGGATTGCCTGATAGCTTTGTCTACCCTTCGTGTAAATGAAATTTCATCGTCTCTCCTTCCTCAATTCACATTGGAGACACATTCATGCAGGCAGAACCATATTCCTTTTTTTTGAGTTGGGTGACACATTTTAAGAACATATTTATATTTCTTCATATATCGCCCTCACATACACCATGCGATAATAGGAATGGCCAGCGGGTCTCCAGTTTATATATGATACCTTACATGACATTTTTAGATACAGAATAGGACAATAGTGAGTTGTAGCAATGTGTAAGTCAGACCTGATATGATTTATGTTATGGTGTGCTCTCTGCCAGTTGGCACAGAGGGGCTCCCTGAGTAACACCTGGTGCAGAATTAGGGCAGAAACACAGGCAAAGGATTCTCTCTTCTACCTTGGCTTGTTTTTCTGCTTAGAGGAGAGATCCACTTCTGAGAAAGAAGCACAGGAAGGACTAGCAAAGACTCTCTAGTAGTGCTGGCAATTCCCATCTTGCTATAAATACAAATATCCCAAATCTAGATTATAACACTCAGAAATGTCAGAGTAGATGATCTAATGGTACCTTCTGGCCATAAACTCTATGAAAAAGCAATGAAATACAACAACAATTTAAGACAGGAAAGGTCAAAGAATACAGTATCCAATCTGAAATTGCCTGGGCAGTATAGGTATATATCTGGAATGAATTGCTCCGACCCACTCCGCTCTAAGACACCAACTTCAATGCCCTGTTTGTTTGTTTCTCTCACAGTCTGTGTGGCTTTTTACATGTCATTTGCTATTGCTCTCCCCAAATTGGTTCCATATGCCCATATTCAAATCCCTTCTTTAGACCTACTTGTACAGTGATACCCACAAGAAGTGAGTAATTAAGACATTTTATAAGACAATTTTATACGTTTTTATCAAATCTATGCAAAAAGAAGAATAATAAAAACATTCAGCTATCCACAATATATATATGTCTTAACTCAATAAGAATGATATTCACTCAGTCCTGTACCAAGGATAAAGCAGAAACAACGTGTTAGGAGTGCTAGCGTCAATGTAGGATTCAGGCCTGTATTTTTGCCTGAGATAGTATTCTGAGTTTTGCTTTCCTGTTTGATTTTTTGATACACATACATTCTTACTAATATGTGTGAACAAAAGGATTTTTACTAATGTGTAAACAAAGGACAAAGACACTGTGTATGTTGCTTCTGCCTAGCCACATGGGTTGTTAGTATAATGAGAACAGATAAGAGCAGTTAACATGTTATTGGGCATGGTGGGAAACTGCCTCAACTCCTATCTCAAGGCAAGGTCAAGCAACCAGTCGGGAGGGACAAGAGGGGAGTGGAGGGAAGGTAAAACACTAAAAGGCCAGAGAAATGCCTTCCCTTGACGGTAGCACAACCTCACTTCTGACCCCTCCCATAGGGTACAAAAGAGATGGGAAGAAGACCCCAGATCCATGACCCACCAAAACGGAACATGACCATAAGTTGTAAGGGGTGGGACTGTGGGTGTGAATTTCAGGTATAATTATGCCTGCTGAGGAGGGGGTGATGGGACACTGGGAAACAAGGCTCTGCAGCTTCAGAATTATGGAATAAATGCTTGCTGGAAACTAAACCCAATAAATATTGCATTGCCTGCATTTCGGACTTCTGGTCTTCTGCTTTCTGTCTGCATGAAGGTGAAGGAAAAGCCCTCTAACACAGTGGTGGGCAACCTGCAGCCCACGGGGCCGTATGAGGCCCATCAGGGTAATCTGATTGCGGGCCACAAGACATTTTGCTGATGTTGACCATCTGCAAGCAACGGGCCCCCGCAACTCCCAGTGGCCGCGGATCAAATCTTGTTACTTTGAGCCCTCTCTTTCCTTAATCACAGGAACCATAAGGAAAGAGAATTGCAAAGTGGCCGATCACTTTTTGGCCCACTAGAAAGGATTTGGCCCAAATCATTTGGGGGAGGCACTGACCTTTCCTGATCCTCCCTGCATTGAAGAGAGAGGAATAGGGAATGCCCAACTGCCACAGAGTGGGAGTGGGAGGAAGCACTTGGACCACTGAGATACAGTGGGTTCTGAGGCTTAATGGGAAAGAAAAAAGGAAGGAGTCTGGTTCACGGGGGGAAATTTGCTGAATCCCTCCTCTCTCTTCCCCCCCACCCCCCCAAAAGCGCCTGTTATAAAATGTAGCAAACCTCAAATCCAGGTTCATTTTGAGTGAATACATTATCTGGAATAAGCAGTTTGCAAAGACTGCCTTCATTTAGTTACACACACATCTATAATGGACCAAAAAAGAATACCTCACATTTTGGGAAAGTCTAGATTTAGATCAATAGTTCTGATTCAGATTTTGTTTCTAGCCTACAGTTCACATCCAGATACTTCAGTGAATCTGTTTTAAAATGTGAAAGCTAGTACCAGTCTAAAAATCAAGCAATCAAATTCTGCTTGAAATGCCAGGTCTGGTATATTCCATGCAAAAGGAATGTGACTGTCACTTTCCTGACAGCATGTACGTTTCTGATCATCCATAGAATTCACAGAAACTTAATGCCACTGTGAATTAATGCAAATTTCTCATACTTCTAAAATGTCAAATTTAGTTTTACTAAATTTTGTGAAATTCTGTATTATTCCTGTTCTCAATCCATGAATAGGAATTACTGGTTTCCCCCAGTCCCCACACACTCTTAATGACCACGTTATTTCAGTTTGGTACAAATGCATATAGACAGCTGTACTTTTAAATTAAGTATTTTGAGTAGGTTTGTGAATATCACAGTCATCAGTTCATGAAGAGGTTTGTGAAATGAACCTTGAAGTTCATTCCACAGGGGTTGGCAGTATAGCAACTTACAGGTTCATTTGGGAGATCAAACTTGAACTTCAAAGGAAGCATCCCATATCCCTTCAATCCAGGCTGTTCTTTTCACCACAAAAGCCTCAAGGACCTCTGGAGTCTAATCCCATCTCTGTTTCTTTCTCCCATTTGCAGAGGGAGCTAGGAGGCCAATCCCCTCCAACAAACACACTCAGTGTAGCTACCATTGGGGTAATTGCGCTCCCAGTTTTTAAAATATTTTTAGGGTGATGGACTGTCCCCACACCGGGAAGCAGGAATGGGAACAAAGATCCTCTCCTGTGGCAGGCACTGCTTCTACTGACCCAGTGCCATCAGTGTACCACAACCAATACCAAGGTAGCTATTACAGCCAGTTGGGAATTTTTGGACCACCCTCCCCTGGAAAATGCTGATTCATCAAAATTGGATTTTTAGCAGGAAACCAGAACAACAACAAAACAAACACAAACAAAAGAACCCTCCAACACTATCACACACATTCTCTTAGGCTGGTCTAACAATATCAACACTTAAGAACATTTAGGTGAAAGTATATCAAACATATTAACCACTATATGAATTACAAATGTGTCTACCTCAGAAAGTCCCCCTTCACAAACAATGGAAAAGTATTCCTCCTGAGTTTCTGAGAATAAAATAAAGATCAGGCTGTCTTGACAGTACAGATGTAATTCTCAGTCTGAAAAATAAAAGCTTTGACATAAACTAGTAGCATGAAATCAAGAATTTATAATTATTTGTTCATGAATTTGAAAGCACTATTTACTGTAATATCAGGTAATTATATAGTTTTAAATTGTACTTAATTTTCTTTATGCTAAGAAAAAATGTAGAAGAGGAAGAATATAAACGAACATCTTCAATTGTTTGTACTAAAATATCACAGTTAAAGAGAAACCATCAACTTACAAATCACCCTCTTATTTGAATTATATTTTGTCTAATGTAATTATGAGTAACCCCTAAGATTCCTTATTTTTTGGGCCTGGAGCAGCCCCTGTTGAAATCAGTGGGAGCCTTTGTAATGACATCAATGAGTTTTGAATGTTTAGTGCAATTGACAACATTTGGTATAAAAACAATGTCATGATTTTCCCCATATGGTCAAATAGTCAGTTTCCACTGTTTTGTGGGCATGTGTGGATGGATTACAAGAACCAAGACAAAAATATAAAACTAGGTAAGCAATTTAAAGCTGCTCCCAAACATAAAATCAGACATATATGTAGTATTTATAAGTATTAAGTTATGATTGTATGTTGCCAATGCACATAATAAAATATATAGGGATGTCAAAGTTACTGACTGGCCAGCACTTTTGTAATCCAGACTTTTTATAGTGCCTAAATACTGATATTAGAGCCTAATATTCCTTGCTGTTGTTTCTAATTCAGTTAGTCTTGGCCACTATGTACAACACAGCTGAATTAACTTTGTGGGGTTTGGGATCTCAAAAAGATCAGATTGGTCTGGCATGATCTAAACATTTTGTAAAACCATGATGTACTTTATTCCAATTACCATTTACCTCTATGTCCTTAACTACTTCCTCTTTCAAAATTTGTTCTAAGACCTTGCATACAATTGATGTTAAACTAACAGTCCTGTAGTTTCCCAGATCACTTTTTCCCCCTTTCTTAAAAATAGGTACTATATTAGCAATGACTATATTAGTCATAGGGTACAACCCTGGAGTTTACAAATTCATTTAAAATCTTTGCTATTGGGTTTGCAATTGCATGTGCCAGTTCCTTTAATATTCTTGGATGGAGGTGATCTAGGCCCCCTGATTTAGTTTCATTACATTGCTTGAGGTTTAACTTCTACCTCAGATGTGGTAATTTCTATTTCCATATCCTTATTTCCATTAGCCACTCTACCTCTACCCCTAAGCTCCTCATAACCCTTATTAAAAACTGAGGCAAAGTATTTGCTAAAATGTTGGGCCATGTATAGATTATCTTTAATCTCTACCCCATCTCTGTGCTGAGAGGTCCCACTTCTACTTTCTTTTTTTTTTCTTTTTATTTATATGGCTATGGAACCTTTTACTATTGGTTTTAATTTCCCTTGAAAGAGCCAACTCTGCTTGGCTTTTAGCAGATCTCACTTTTCCCCTACACTTTCTTTCCTTGCTTATCCATCTCATCTTTCATTCCTTGTAGGCTTTCTGCTTTCCCTTAATTACTTGTTTGGGATGCTTTCTCATCCACCATGGTCTGCAACTCTTACCTACAATTTTCCTCCCTTTCTTGGGATGCAGACTTCAGATCGTTTCTGCAACTTTGACTTTAAGTAATTCCAAGCCTCCTCCACATTCAGATCCTTGAGTAGTCACTTCATCACTCGTAGTATTCTGCATTTACACACAAATATTCTGGTAATTAGGATGTTAGCAAATACAATATGAAGAGAGTATGTGATAATTTAATGTGCTTTTTAGTATTGTAGTGCTGGATTGTGGTGACTTTTTAAAATTGAACTGCATTTGATATTTGTGAACAAAGAGAAAAAAATGAACAGTACATTTCCTAATATGCTTTTATGCACCATGAATTTTCACTTGCTTTTAAAGTTGCAACTTAGCAGACAATTAATCCATAAATGAGCAAATGAAAAAAAAAGGGGGGCAGATTTCCGGCCATTGTAAATCAGCATAGTGCTGTTGACTTCAATAGAGTTATGCTGATTTATACCACCTGAGGGTCTGGACCATAGCCTTTAACGGTTTTGAAGTCTTTCAGACTACAAGTACAAAAAAAAAAAAAAGAAACATTTTAAATATACTCGCATAATTAAAATGTTAGTTGGAGCCATTTTGGTGGCTATCAAGCAAATTATACATATTTTAAAATAGCTAAGATAAGGGAAAGTAAGTACTATATAATATCATTTTTAAAGTGTGTTATAGGTATCTTCTTTAAAAAAGTAAATGCTGCTAAAAAAATGACATTCAGGTCCCCAATTATATGAAATTAACATTGAGGATATGATGTAAAATGAATCTATAAAACTCGAGAACTCTTAACATTTAAGGCTAAGGACTAGCCTTATACTCACGTTTAATACGAAGTTTAACTGTGCTTCTACTTCTCTCTCCCAACTATGAATTCTGGTGGAAAAGTCAACATAAACTCCAAGAAATAATTCCGTTTCTCCTTGCTTTTGTACATTTGTGTGTGCCCATAACATTCAGTAACAATCGTGTGGTTAAGTATGTTCAACAGAGATTATATTCTCCATGTAAAGGATAGGATTGAAATATGAATGAAAATGGTTGCATAGGAAAACAGATCAGAACAAGGATCCATCTAATCTAGTACCTTATATTTGACAGTGGCTAGTACTAGATACTTCAGAGAAGTTGTATTTCCCTTATAACAAACAATTATGCAATAGCATTCCTAAGGGAGAATCCTAGGCAATTAGTTTTTTTACTTTTGTGCTGAAATATGATTAATCTTGTATATGTAATGCATTTTTTCAGATACATGTGTCTAACAGGATTGCTTCCAAAGCTTATGTGCTCCAAAAAAAAAGATGTAGAATATTGATAAGATGATGCCAGGGATATGATGGTCTCAGGAATGAGATAGTTGTAAATGAAGCAATTCAGGAATAGCATAATCTAGTTTTAAGAAATGGACTATAGAGGGTAAAATATCATGTCCTCAGCCGGGAATGTAGAAATTGCCAATTCATTGTACAATTTGTCAGCTTATTAGGACACAGCTTATTATAACATCTGCGGGCATCAAACAAAATCTGATTTACTCAAAGGCATTATGGAAGTATTATGGATAAGCCACATTCGTGCTTTGCCTTTTAGCAATACTATTTCAAGTTTGTGAACCTAGTTCTGAGAAGGGTAGTGCCTTCCAGAAAACTGTGAATACATATATATGATTCCAGTAGGATTATGTTTCCCTGAACATGTTTTAGTTGCTCAAATAGAATATCATACAGAATAGGTAGACAGGATTTGGTTTATCCTCGTCAAGGGCAAGTTCATACTTTGTCTTCAAAATGAACTACAAGACTTCATTCCAACTTTGTTCTTGAATGATTCACGGCTGTGTAGATAATGAAACTGTTGGTAGAATCCCTGACTTGTTTGCTTTAGTAATTGAAAGGTGTGGCGAGAACAAGGTAGGAGATCTCAAGCAAAGAAAGGATGATCTTGTGGATAAAGGCGGTGAATGCCACACAGCAGTATCTGATTTTATCTCTGCCACAGTCTTCATTTGTGCTGCTTGCAACTTTTTACACAACTTTGGGAAACTGGACCTGAGGCTCCTTTGTGTGCTCTGCATTGTGTGTCAGTGTGTGTTCACCTCAGACCAGACCCACTCAGACAAACCTCCAGGAACAAGGCTTTATTCTGTAAAGAACATAGAACAGGATTACAGTCCAGCAGCCTCCTCTCTGCTTGCCTGCTACTGCTCCCAGATCAGTCAGTGCTGAGACATCCTGCTGGGTGAATTGTGAAGATAAAAATAGTGAACAGCTACCTCATTCTCTCAGCACCATCTATCCTGTGCACTTAATGAGGCAGGGACCCTGTGGAAAAAAATAGAATGTAATCAAAGTAATTTAACAGTATATAAAAATGCATACAGGGTAGAATTAAAATATCACTGGCAATTCAAATTCCAGTATTCCCTTACTTTCAAGGGCTTGACTTTGCAACCTAAATAATATTCTTTTAACATTTTAAAATGTAATGTATACAGCACAGCTGTGGTATGCTCTCAACGTACTACATATCTCAATTTTTGCTCAATTTAAAAATATTTATCAATAAGGATACTTAGTGCCAATAGATCTTAGAAAACTAGCAGCTCTTGCATATGAAGAAGAAATACAAATATACATGTTCTTTATAGTAAAGTTCTCATATGTCTGCTTGGATAATGAAAACCAATTTTCTTTTTCTAAACTGATCTGGACACCCAATAAACTTGCTCATGATCTGAATGTGCTAAATTCACCCCATGCAGATGATCAGCACAAGACCTATGAAGTACTTAAAGTCCACTTAATTGCTTCATATACCTTATGGGATGAACTTCACCCTTGCCAAAGAGGTTCATGAAGACTTCTATAGGGAACAAAGTTTGTTTAATTCATGCAGCTTCCCTAAGCACAAATTCCCTTAGCAATGTAATATAGCCACAAAGTGCCATGTACACATACAGAAAGGCACTTTATAAATACATTAACTGATAATAATTAATAATAATAAATCACAGAAATTCCCTTCTTTTGGAGGAACAGATGGAATTTGATTTTCTTGTGGTTATTGTGATCCAATAATAACATCTTGCTAAGATAGTGGAAAGGTATAAGAAGGAAAAACAAACAAACCCTTTGTAACCATCTGGACAATATATCAGTTGAGAAGCAAAATAATTAAAGCTGGTCAAATTTTTTCTATTGAAAATGTTTTTCAATGGAAATTTGGGTTTTCAATAAAACAATTTTTTTTATAAGAGGTGTCTGCTTTCCAGGGAAAATGTAGATGTTTGTCAAAAAACAAAACAAAACAAAACCCACCCCAAACCAGAAAGGTTTTCATGACCAGAGGCTCCCATGATGCTGTGACATAGTGCAATGACAAGGGACCAGGATGCATCATATGAGATGTAATCTGGTCATGGAGCCCAGCACAAAGAGGAGAATGGGGGCATGAGGCACCTGAACTACAATATTCTTGAGGTACCACCAGGGCAATTCCAAATCAAGAAGTTTAGGTTTTGGCCTAAAGTATTTGGTTTATAATTTTTCTAGGGAGGAGGGGAGAGAGAGACTCTAAACTAATCACAATTAGTACATGAGTTACTTATTACACTCCATCACATATTAGGCCCTCAACTAGTTCTACATAATGGGAACTCAAGTTGCCAGCCAGATACAGAGTACTTCACCACAGATTATTGTCTCAGATTCATACCAAATTAGTACTGGATGAAAGTAGTCACTGTTTGGCAATTTATCGCATTTTGCAGAGTAATCTATTTGAAATGAGATAAGATTAAGTAACCAACATATTATAACTGATTGACATTTTTGGCATTTTCATCCGTGAGATCAAGCACCTGAATAGGCATTCACCTTTCCCACCAGGAGTGGTTCCTCAATAACATGGCTGAGGCGTATAGGCAGAGCAGTGTGAATGAACTTGCACTTTGATTATCATTCTGTTCTGTGGATGTAAGGATGATGGCTGGGAATAGTGCAGTTTTGAGAACACCAATTTCCTTATTGAAAAAAGAATGAAATATACTGACAATGGGGCTATATGTGGTATTGGTTCAACACAGCTTGGATGTTTACAATTCAAAGTATGGATTGCTTTCTTAAACTTTCTATAGAAGTGCTATACTTTTAGATGCAATGTTTGTTTCTGTTTTGAAGATATTGTCTCTATATGTTTTAATAGCTGGCTCTTCTGCTGAATAGTACACTTGAAATCCTTATCTCCCTGGGTACATAGCAAGCCTCCATTATTTCAGGGTCACTGTTATACATACAAAATGCTAGCCATCGGATGTTGTATGGGTAAAGGGTACTCTTTTCTTTTCTTCTCTAATGCTTTTTCTAGATTACTCAGTATATCCACTGCTGTGTTAGGCATACTGTTTTATATGCTGGCAGAATTATATGCTTTGGCTCACATTTCAGTGATATATATTGGCAGCATTACTTTGCTGGTTACCATTGAACTTGTCTATGTTTGCTGAATTTTGTATTTGATTGCTAGTGCTGCTTGTACATTTCACATCACTGAGGCAATTCAGACCCAAAATCACCAAGATAGTTAAGCCAGAGGCTAACTTTAAACACATTAGTAGTCCCACTGAAGTCAAAAGGACATCTGATATGCTTAAAGGTCAGCATGTGCTTAAATATCTTGCTGAATCAAAGTCAAAATGAACATGTCACGTGGGGAATTCTTTAAGGGGGAAAAAATACAGAAGAGCAGATGCTCAGTTAAAACCATACGAGGCAGAAGAATGACACATATCAAATTGCAAGTGATCAAAAGTAAGCTAGTTGCCAGCCCTGTATCATGTCCTTCCATGTGTAAGCAGAGTCAGGATGAGCTCTACCCTGACATCTGGTGGTGAATTATGGTGAGTGTGGAAAAGAACTCCAGGGGCAGATCTTGTTTGCATAGGCACACCCACCCGCCTGGCATGAGACAACAGCAACTGATAGTGGTTACTTTGGATGGGGTGGGATCCCCAGTTTCTCTGTTATTGGGGCAGGAGGAATAAAGTGTTGTTACCCTGATTATGTGAATCAAGGACAATGAAACTGTTTTATAACAGAGGGTCTCACCATCACCTAAGTAGCACTTGCTAGACAAGGGACATGGGTTCCACAACCCAGTGAATTGAGAGAGGATGGGGGCAGGTATTTGTACCTGATGATATGGGCCCCCTTTGAGGGCCTGAAACACCAATTGCACCACCTCCTCTCTCCACTGTTGAATGTCAGAGCTAACTTTGATTCCATTAGGAGTCCAGTTACAGGCTGCTGAGCTGAATTCACTTTAGGCCAATGGTGCACCAGCACTGGGGCTCCCCTACTAAGAGCTGAAATCACAAAAGAGCTGAAGTTACTAAGAGCTGAGATCACTGAGTGCTGTGTTAACTAGTGGGGGAGCCTGAAGCTATATTGCTAAGCGGCTGGCGGAGCAGTTTGCGGGGATGGTTGGAGCGGCTCACAGGTCGGTGAGCGGAGCAGCTCGTAGGGCAGAGCAGTTCGTGGGATGGCAGGAAGTGGACTGGCTCGTGGTGAAGGCTGCGGCGGAACCCCACGGAGAGATGGCCGGTCAGCCTCGGATCATGTAAGGTGCCCCTTAACACCCTGCGTGCCCCCCTTTTACTCTGGGGCTGCACTGACCAGGGACAGAGATTTTGGGGGTTGTTGGACTCAAGAGACTTTGGGTGATTTTTGGGTTGTTGGATTCAAGAACCAAAGGGAAAGGACACGGCCCAATTTGCTGGGGTGGGTCTTTTGCTCATGGTTTCCGTTATGAATCCTGTTTGTGGTGTTTTTTCCAATTTAATGCTGATGTCGTTTACCTCATGTTATTAAACATTTTCTGCTACACTCGGACTCCGTGCTTGCGAGAGGGGAAGTATTGCCTCTTAGAGGCACCCAGGGGGTGGTATGTAATTGTCTCAGGTCACTGGGTGGGGGCTCGAGACGGTTTTGCATTGCGTTATTGAAACGGAACCCCTAGATACAGAACCAGGCCCTTGTTGCTGCCAACATAGATGGGCAGAAGGGTTATATATGTAAATCAGCACAGGTGGGCCTGAGAAGTGAAAAGGGTGGAGTCAAATCAACCCATGAAAATTAAGACCCACCACACACTCAGCAACATCAAATCACAAGTTATATGAAAAAGAAGGAGAAGCATTCAGAAAGTCAAATTTTGGGAATGCTGTCAACGAATCCTTGCATGTGTACAGCTTGTCCCATTCTGTGGAACTCCAGTCTACGATGAGGGAGACTGGCATGCCTTTTTTCCAAGGAATGCAGTAGGAAAGCATTCTTTGGAGTAATGTAGGAGGAAAGCAATGTTTTTTATAACAGTAAGCCTTCTATGTTTGCTGATATACTTGGTCCTATTACTGTACACATTTTTTTGTGTGTTCCCAGTGATCTAAACATGTATCTCTCCCTCTTTGGCTCTCCCTTCGGCACCAATGCAAATTCAATTTTCCTAATCATTCTTATCTTCAATGAATTCCATTACTCTGCCCTTCCTCATTATCTGACCCTGTCTCTTCTCATGTCATCCTTTCTCATCCATGCTACCTATGATGCTGGCCTCAATGTCCTGGTCATTCTTTTGCCTCTCATCTACCTTTCAGCTTTCTCCCATGCTGCTTCTTTGCCTGGAACATACTTTTTGACCTGATCCACAGAGCTACCTCACACTCCACATTCATATTCCCCCTAATACCAACAACTGCAACAACACCTAAATGAAAATTATCCCCAAAATACAGCTATTTACTCTGAGTAAGATGACAACCTCCAACAACATGCTTTGTACTAATCTTTGATTTCCAACTATGCAGTCTTCTTGCTGTCACCGCTCTCTCTCTCGTCTTGGTACCCTATCATTATACCATATTTAATATAAGGCCAAATGGCTTTTCCTAAATCTTCTTCCCCACTCCCTGTTTGTATTTCCTACCAGAGCTTTCACCTGCCTACTGAAGCCAAGTTTCCTGAATCTCTCTCCTCACTCCATGTCTGGTTCTGTGCCTGAGCAAGTTCCCTCCTGTAGTACTAACCCCAAGCTGCCACATGACATTAGGCTAACCAGATCCTTGGAACAGCATATTAGGTCACATACATATGGTCCAGAACAAATGCCCTTGCAAGCACTTGCACACATGTTTAAGGAAATTAGTAGTCCAAACTGGCACCAAAAGGACTACTCCCTCATTTAGGGATGTGGTGGATTCTCTAGCATATGCAGTCTTTAAGTCAAGACTGAACAAATTTCTAGAAGCATGCTATTGCTGAAACAGAAGTTATTGGCTTGATGGAGAAATTACTAAGTGAGGTTCTTTGACTATGTTATACAGGAGGTCAGAATAGATTATCATAATGGTCCCTTATGGTTTTAAAATCTAGGAATCTATGAATGAATACCAGAAGTTAAACAAATTTGTAACTGTTTGTAGGACTGAGGCTTTATGTTGTAAACTCCTTAGAGACTAGATAAAGTCTTCTTTCTATCATATGTGGAGCCTACCATATTCTGGCACCATTAGAAATCCTAACAACAATGATGATTGCATTTAAACAAAGCATATATAATTCCTTATACACATTAAAGGATTTTTAGGGATTTTCTTTTGCTTTGCACTGGATAAAAAATAAATCAAGGAGTGTGATGATTTTCATTAAGTATATATTTAGCTTCTTACTGAATTATGTGCTTAGTGCTTGCAAAGTGTCATGAAGGAATTGCTGGAGTTATTATATTCTCCCTCAGGGCCAAGCATATCGCTAAAAATAGATTATTTTGGCAGCCAGACGTGACACAATTTTGATCACTGAGAGAAGCTTCATTTGAATACAATGTAATGTGGGTTGCTTAAAGAGAGGAAATTCTCTAATGAATTTGAGAAGAACGGGAGAAGGTAGCAGTGAAACCAGACCTAAGGAAGGACTGCAGAGAAGAATTAAGGAACTCAGGATTAAAATAACAGTGCTGAATACAATGAAACACACATAAATGGGCAACTGATTTTTAATGTTGTGTGTCTGGTGGGAGAAGGACCCTACTAACTGTGCAATTAGAGTATGTTTAGAGATATTTTTTCATATATCTCTTGAGTGGGAAAATATCTCAGGTGTTTAATTCTAGAGAAAGGAAAAAAAAGTTAGTTAAATAAATCAGTTTGTTCAGCAATTAGAACTTTATTATCCCTTAAAAACATGCTTCTATTCTAAGCAAGTTTGTAAAAATAGCATCTTAGGATTCTATGGTTATTGTCGCTCAATGACTTTTGGGGCAAATTTGTTCAGTTTAGAGGTAGAAAGATTTTTCCCCTACCTGCCAATCCTGCAAATTCAGTCTGAGATCTGTAAACCAGGTTGGATTATTTCTGACTCATGCATTGTCACCAACAGCAGACCAAACTGAGACTTGATTTGCAACTCATTCTCTTTATGTTTTCAGTTGCTGCATGTGCAACTCCATAGAGTATCATTCAACTGCACAGTGTAACTAAACGTAGAAGTTGACCCCACACTTTGAATATACTTTTTTGGTACACTTTAAAGACATCTGGTTCCAAGGCAATACTGAAACAGAAAAATAGATTAAAAAATAAAGAAAATTAGTAGGTGAAAGTTACAGCTCCTAAGACAATGATGCTGGGTAGGGGGAGGAAATAGCAGACAGAATTATATCTCTGAAGGCCACTGAAGAGGTATATCTAGTGTTCCCACACTGCAGATCTGCCAGCATGTTGGCAGGATATGGTGAAGGGCCATACTCCTGCTTTTTCCATACATGACCCTTCTAGTGCTTTTAGTGCTCCTGCAGCCTTAGCTGATTCCTACATCCTATATTTGCTAATGCCCTGCAGCAAAGTTAAGGCTATTCCCTGAACAGTTGCATCAATGGGAAAGGCCTCTTTCTACCCTCTCCTCTCTTTAGTGAATTCATCCAAGGACAGCCATAATAAAACCAGATATAAATATGTTAAAAAACCATAAAGCTATATTCTAGCATTAGCAGGAAGGGGGGACAAATAGCAGCAGTAATATGCCTTTTCCAGCTTTCAGTTATCCAGAAGACTGTTGCCTTTCCTTTCAAATACCTACTTTCATCAACTGAAGACTAAACATGCAGCAGACACCACCTAGAGCTTACTGTAAATGTTACATGGAAGCTTCAGAGTCCTGTCCCTAATCCTGTCCCTCATTGTTGAAGCCCTCAGTGAGCTAAAGCCAAGCTACTTCATACATTGCAATGCTTTCCATGTCCTACAATAAAAGCTGTGCTCCAGGGAGACACTACAGCCGATGGACCTGAAGGTGAAATTCTGAAGGGCAGGACATTCTCAGAAGAAGATCCTTTGCTGTGGAATTCTTAACGCTGAGATAAGGGCAAGTATCCTCTTTTCTAAGCAAGATCAATGTGGCAGATTGAAATACTTGAAAAAGTAATTTTATGTTTATAAAACATTGGACACTGTTTGTCCACCCATTTCACACAGTGAAAACTTTTTGAGATGAAACAAGAAAGCCCTGCACGCATACACTTCCTTTTTATTTAAGCAGTCACATAACATTATACTTTTGCTGTTTCAGTCTTCCAGACTACTTTTCTGTAAAGAAACAGGTTACCGGGATCAGCTATAGTCATGAGAAGGGGCTATAAAATGGCAAACGTGATTCAAGATTCTGAGTCTCCAGTTCAATCAAAAGAGCTGGAAAATATATTTTAAAGAACAAAAGTATATACATGTTTCATAAAACTTATTTACATTTTAACTATGTGGCTGGATCCATTGCTTATAATTAAAGTGAATGAGGTACAAACCCAATTTTTTTCAGAACAACTTTAAGTTAGAATCTTCTTCTTTAGATATAAATTAGAATTTTGTTTTAAGTTTAAAATTCTGAAGGCAACAAATCATTTGACTGTGAGATACACTTGGTTATTCTTCTTTAATGATAACAGACAAACCATGTTTTATTAGGCACTGACAATCATTCAAAATATTGTCTTCATTTAATTTGTACTCTTGGGTAAGGAATGATAAACTTGCTCATATAATTCAAATTATGCAGCTCTGATGGATATCTAATAAAGAAAACTGTATAGCAGTCAGAAGTTCAGATCAGTTAATAGTTTTTTGAACATTATTGTACCAAAGTCATATATCATGGTAAGTGACATTGATACGAAAGGATTCTGAGCTGCTCTATTTTTTTTTTTTTTTAAGCACAGCACTGAAGACCTTGCTTTACAACCATTAACTGAAAATAGGGGAAGAACTGAAATGAAATTAACGAAATTAGTAAGAAATGGGGTGGCATGACCGTAACATGAAGGTCCCTAAGTTAACAATTAAGCATCTACTAAAGAAATAAGGCAATTGTTTACCATTTAAAAGTTTGGTAATCTAAGTGTGAGTACAAGGTTGGCACACAACCAAGGACATTGCATTGGCAGCTTTAAGCAGTTAGGCCTATGGCTAGTGTGTTGGTAGGCAGATGTGGACTGAGGTCAGGTAAAGGTCTCTTCAAAACTGAAGGGAGGGGTCAATCAGGCACGCGCAGATCAAAACTAGGGGAGGGTGCCTAGACCATAATAATAAACATCCCATCATACTAAAACTTGTGTAACAGCTTTGATTGACAGCCAGATTTAGCAGTTGTGATTGGTCACTAAGCATGGATCAATCAGAGAGGGTGTAAAGGTGATTGGAGGATTGGTATGCTAATGCTAGGATTGGGAAACAAGTCAGTCAGAACAGGTCAAACATTGTATAAAAGACAGAGAGCAAGCAGGCAAAAGTCAGTCATGTTAGGAGAAGATGAAGAAGAAGGAGGAGGAGGAGGAAGCAGCAGCAGCGGCAGCAGAAGCGGGCTGCTGGGACAGAGCAGAGAAAAGACTGTGAGACAGAGCAGAAGGATCCTTAGACAGAGCAGAGGGAAAGACAACTAAAGAGAGTAAGCATGCTAGAAATAGTATAGGCTATAGAATAGAAGTAGGGTTAATGAATGTGCATGGTTGACGTAATAAAGTTGGATGTCTGTGGTGTGTGTATCTATATTACTATTTATAAAGTTTAGAGTTTATTAAGATTGCTGTCACTGTCCTGAATATGACAGATCACCATGTGAAGAACATAATCACTTAAGCCACTCTCACTGTATGACATTACGGTCTTGGGTACTTTAGCTTATATACCTGCTAAGGGATGTATGCTTTAATTTAGGTTTAGATTAATTGTATTAGAAAGATTGGTTACACTAAATAAAGAAAACCCTTTGTTTTGGAAAAATATTGCTTCTGTGTCAATCCTTTAAGCAGAGGGCTGTATCTGTGTCATCCCAGAGGTGAATAGGTATGTTTTGGGGAGTTTCCTGAAGGGCATAAGGAAGTCCTTGGTAAACCCTGGCAATTTCTGTAGATTGGGATCCCTCCTTTCACCTTGCAGGAACAGATTAATAAGTTAATATTTGTGTAACCCAGAAGTAAGCAATAGAAGGGCTACTTTGGGACCCCTGTGTCTCTGTTCTTGGGGTAATGTAGAATAAGAGCACATCTAAATATCTGAGAGGCATGATACAACTTGATGTCAAATTCTAAAGAAAAATATGCTCTCTAATTTATATTACTTTTTGAATGTGGTATCAAGTAACTAAAGGAGTTTCAATGTAGTATGGCAGCATGGTGTAGTGGATTAAGTGCGAGACTGACAGTCAAAAGACCTGGGTGCTATTCCTCACTCTGCCACTGATCTGCTGTGTGACCATAGCCAAGGGCTTGTCTACACTACAAAGTTAAGTCGATGTAAGGCAGCTTATGCCGACCTAACTATGAAGCTGTACACACTACAATGCCCCTCCCACCAGTTTAACTCACCTGCTATGCTGACATAATAAAACCACCTTGACAAGAGGCATAGACCTTAGGGAGACATGGGGGCTAGGGTGACACAGTGCCAGTGTAAACACTTCGTTGCACATATTGCCCTAAGTGGCCTCGAGGACATACCCTACAATGCCCACTGTGACCACTGGTCACAGTTTGGAACTCCGCTGCCCTGCAGCCAGGTACACAGGTGAACACCCCTCTCCGGTTAAAGCCCCGGTAAGTTTTGAACTTGCTCTTCCTGTTTGCTCGGTATGCAGAGCTCACATAGCAACTGCCCAGCTGAGCATGCCAGTTCCACATAGCCAACACTCTCCTGCCTGGAGGCGGTGGCTCTCCTGTGTCTGTGGGGAGAGGAGGCTGTGCAGTCATACCTCCGCTCCTGCTGCAGGAACTTTGACATCTATGGCCAGATCGCTTGGGGCAGGGAAGATAAGGGCTTGTAAAAATCAAAGAGCTGCAGCAGGCCTACCAGAAGGCAAGGGAGGCACAAAGTCACTCTGGTGTGGAGCCCCAGACATGCTGCTTCTACAAGGATGGGGCTGGAGTCAGAGTCATGGTGTATGGATTGGGGCCTGGTGGGGGGAGCAGTCAGGGTGGGAATCAGCATGTTTAGCATCAGGCTGTAGGAAAAGAGGGCAAATGAAAAGAAACAGAATTAAAACATTCCCTGGACAAGTAAAAGCAGATACCACTGGCATTCACTATTTCATATAGATGTAAACTGTGCAGAGTTAAATTACTGATGGAAAGGAGGAAAATGGTACAATTTTCGTATACCTACAGTAGATTATTAATTAAAGAAAAGAGATTTACTTCTCTTGAGGAAGGTTTTTGTGTTAAAACAAAACCCAGTTTTCAAGACATCTTTACTTTAGTAAACATGTTACATTAAAATAAATTGCAGCGTTACATGGCTCTGTAGAGCATTATTAAAAATGAGTCAGTGTCATGTGGACAGATACTGTATTTCCATTACATTGCACATATTCAGAATTGGAATGAACTTTTTGTTATCTGGATAATATGACTTGGGTCTGTCGCCATGCCTCAGTGGGTCACAGATAAGAATACCAGTCTCTGGACAAACTACTGAGAAATAGGGCAGACTCACCCCCAAACTGATAATTAGATATACCGAGCCAGAAACAAAAGTAAACTTCTATCTCACCACATTGTTTAACAAGAAGTACAACCTGTAGTTTTCTTAGGCAACCCAGCCCTTGTTTCACCACCCAGACACTAGACTTTATGATGAGTGATTATTGAAAACAAACAATCAAATAAAGAGTTCTTTTGATCTCAAAAGATCAGGTCAATATAATAGCTAAAGTTTTATTTAGAAGAGAAACAAAAGAGGAGAGTTACAATGGTCAAAAATCATCTACATATAATCATTGCAAAGCTCTTGATCAGATTTGTAGCAGTGTATTTACAGACTGCTGGCTTGTGAAGTCCCTGTAACTTCCAAATGATGGGAAGGTCCTCAGTCTACTGGTTTAATGCTCCTTTTAGTGTAAGACCATAGCCTAGAGATCAGAGCAGGAAAGAGGCAAAATGAAGATGCTTCCAGGGTCCTTTATACCTTCTCCCATGTGGAGGGACTGCTCTCAGTCTTAGTTTGTGGAAAATTATAGGCCCAAGATGGATTCCAGGTTCACATGAGCAAGTCATAGAATCATAAAATATCAGGGTTGGAAGGAACCTCAGGAGGTCATCTAGTCCAAGCCCCTGCTCAAAGCAGGACTGTAGTGCGGTGGTCCCCCGCTTCTCCCTGGAAGGGCTTAAAACAGCCCTGGCAGAGGGCTGCAGCTCTAAAAGATGGGCTGATTGGGGAAGCAGCCACAGCTGGGCCATGCCCCAATCAGGCCACAGCTGGCCTGTATAAAAAGGCTGGGAGCCAGGCCCTTAATAGTCTCTCTCTGCGTTCAGAGAGAGAAGGGCCTGGCTGCAGGGAGCTAGAGACAGGGTACCTGATTGGAGCAGGGCTGGGGAAAGGCAGAGGAGGTGGGGAGCTCCAGCCTGGAAAGTTCCAGGCTGTGGCCTAGCATAAGGCCAACAGGTACTGGGGGTTGCAGAGGGCAGCCCAGGGGTAGGCCAAGGCAGCAGGTCCAAACCCTCCTTGCCAGTGATGAGTAGGCTGATACTGCAATCTGCCCCAGGTGTGGGGCTAGACAATGACTGGCAGTAGCCTGATACTGAGGTGAGGTGGGGATAGTGGGTGGGGGTTCCCCAGGGAGGGGAGACCCTAAGACTGTGGGGTTACTGCCAGGGGGCAACACCCCAGGTACAAGGGCACCGGGGGCCAGGGAGGGACATGGAGGCTAGAGGACAGGTGGATCACTGGCCTGCAGAGGGTGCTCTGGGCTGGAAATTGAGCTAATTCCCAGAAGAGACCAGCAGGAGGTGTCGCAGGGGTGAATCTGCCCCTCTACAAGGACCAATCCCCAATTTAATCATTCCAGCCAGGGTTTTGTCAAGCCTGACCTTAAAAACCTCTAAAGAAGGAGATTCCACCACCTCTCTAGGTAACCAATTCCAGTGCTTAACCACCCTCCTAGTGAAAGTTTGTTCCTAATATCCAACCTAAACCTCCCCCACTGCAACTTTAGACCATTACTCCTTGTTCTGTCATCTGCTACCACTGAGAACAGTCTAGATCCATCCTTTTTGGAACCCCCTTTCAGGTAGTTGAAAGCTACTATCAAATCCCCCCTCATTCTTCTCTTCTGCAGACTAAATAATCCAGGATCCCTCAGCTCTCCTCATAAATCATGTGCTCCAGCCCCTAATCATTGTTGTTGCCCTCTGCTGTACTGTCATAGGTTTCACCTCCACCCCTGCATGTGAACCCCTAAGCTCAACTAACAGCTTAGATCTGGTCTGGCTGCCACCACCCGAATAGTTTGAGTCATTTGGGAAACTCTGTCTTCCCCCCCAAAAAACCTTTCCCTCCCTGGGTAGCCTTGAGAGACTTCTTCACCAATTCCCTGGTGAGTCCAGATCCAACCCCCTTGGATCATAAAACAAGGGGAAAATAAATCAGGGTCTTAAAAAGAAGGCTTTTAATTAAAGAAAAGAAAGGTGAAAGACAAACCTCTGGGAGAGATTAGCATACCAGCTACTCTCACAGACAACAGATTCAAAACACAGAGGATGTTCCCCTGGGCAAAACTTAGTTACACAAAAGAATACCCAATTTGATTATTCCCCTAATGCCAAGACAAGTTACAAAAAGAAAACAAACAAAACCTATTTATTCCTTTTCTAATACTCACTACTCTGATAAGAGCTGATTCCTTGACCTTTTCCACTCCAGCCAAAACTGAAACTGACCCAGACAAAGGGAACTTCCCTCCTTCCTTTTGAAACATTTTGTCCCCCCATTGGTTCCTCTGGTCAGGTGTCAGCTAGGCTAGGTGAACTTCTTAACCCTTTATAGGTAAAAGAGGTATTAACCCTTAACTATCTGTTTATGACATGGACTCTTTCAAATTTTTCCACATTCTTTTTTTAGTGTGGGGCCCAAAACTGGACACAGTACTCCAGATGAGGCCTCACCAATGCCGAATAGAGGGGAATGATCACGTCCCTCGATCATCTGGCAATGCTCCTACTTATTCAGCCCAAAATGCCATTAGCCATCTTGGCGACAAGGGCACACTGTTGACTCATATCCAGCTGCAACCCTAGGTCCTTTTCTGCAGAACTGCTGCCTAGCCACTCAGTCCCTAGTCTGTAGCAGTTCATGGGATTCTTCCATCCTAAGTGCAGGACTCTGCACTTATCCTTGTTGAACCTCATCAGATTTCTGTTGGCCCAATCCTCTAATTTGTCTAGGTCCCTTTGTATCCTATCTCTACCCTCCAGCGTATCTACCACTCCTCCCAGTTTAGTGTCATCTACAAACTTGCTGAGGGTGCAATCCACGCCATCCTCCAGATCATTAATGAAGATATTGAAGAAAACCAGCCCCACTTGATACCAGCTGCCAACTAGACATGGAGCCATTGATCACTACCTGTTGAGCCCGATGATCTAGCCAGCTTTCTATCCACCGTATAGTCCATTCATCCAGCACATACTTCTTTAACTTTCTGGCAAGAATACTGTGGGACACCGTATCAAAAGCTTTGCTAAAGTCAAGGAATAACACGTCCACTGCTTTCCCCTCATCCACAGAGCCAGTTATCTCATCATAGAAGGCAATTAGGTTAGTCAGGCATGACTCGCCCTTGGTGAATCCATGCTGACTGTTCCTGATCACTTTCCTCTCCTCAAAGTACTTCAAAATTGATTCCTTGAGGACCTGCTCCATGATTTTTCCAGGGACTGAGGTGAGGCTGACTGGCCTGTAGTTCCCCGGATCCTCCTCCTTCCCTTTTTCTAAAGATGGGCACTACATTAGCCTTTTTCCAGTCATCTGGGATCTCCCCCGATCGCCATGAGTTTTCAAAGATAATGGCCAATAGCTCTGCAATCACATCCGCCAACTCCTTTTGCACCCTCGGATGCAGTGCATCCGGCCCCATGGACTTATGCTCGTCCAGCTTTTCTAAATAGTCCTGACCACTTCTTTCTCCACAGAGGGCTGGTCACCTCCTCCCCATACTGTGCTGCCCAGTGCAGTAGTCTGGGAACTGATTTTGTTCATGAAGACAGAGGCAAAAAAAGCATTGAATACATTAGCTTTTTCCACATCCTCTGTCACTAGGTGGCCTCCCCGATTCAGTAAGGGGTCCACACTTTCCCTGAGCTTCTTGTTGCTAACATACCTGTAGAAACCCTTTTTGTTACTCTTAACATCCCTTGCTAGCTGCAACTCCAAGTGTGATTTGGCCTTCCTGATTTCACTCCTGCATGCCTGAGCAATATTTTTATACTCCTCCCTGGTCACTTGTCCAATCTTCCACTTCTTGTAAGCTTCTTTTTTGTGTTTAAGATCAGCAAGGATTTCAATGTTAAGCCAAGGTGGTCGCCTGCCATATTTACTATTCTTTCTACACATCAGGATGGTTTGTTCCTGCAACCTAAATAAGGATTCTTTAAAATACAGCCAGCTCTCCTGGACTCCGTTCCCCCTCATGTTATTGCATGCTTTGAGGACTCCTATTGATAGGAGCAGCCGTTTCTAATATTCTGGCTAAAGTGTCCACAGGAAGGCTCACTGGGCAGAGACCAGCTTCTTCTATGGCCCATTGTATTCTTAATAGGCTGTCAACTTGAATGGTCCATTCACAATATACTGTCTGGCTTCAATGTAGATTTTACCTGGTGGGTGTTACTCAGGAATATAGCACATATGTAGGATGACAGTACATAATTAATATCTATAACTTCAGATACAAAAAATGATGCATGCATGTAAACAGGATAATCATACTTAGTAAATCATAATTTTTTCATTGATACCTTACATGATATACGTAGTACAAGATTTGTTGCAATTGTCTAACAGTGGCAATATCAATGATATAAATGGTCATGTTTCAATCATACAGCATCACAGGGTCTTTACCTCCACAGTAATCACAGATGCACTGTGGTATCCTTTGGATTCTCACCTCTGTCAAAGGATGGGGGCAAGGGTCTCAAAAGTAATCAGGTTTCAGAAAAAAACTGGACCAGTGACTCCAACTTCAAGAATCTCTGTCTTTCCACTGAACCTGTAGTTATTTTTGCTCTGATATGCTCTTTGGATTCTATTGCCTAAATTCTGTATTGGAGTAGTACTACTGAAAAGTATTTACAACAGAATTCATAAGAGCTAGTAGCTGCAGAGAAATCATAAGCAGAGGGGATCAAATCCTTTCCTCTTTGCATAGGTGCACAAGTCCAGATATAAAGAGAAATCACTGTGGTGAGGCAGGGTGAGAGAATCACAGAGTTCTCTATACATCTCATATTGCAGGGTGCTGCATGTGAATTACCACTTTCTACAACAAATCATTCGATAAAAATGTAAATAATCTCTATCTGAAACAAATTCACATATGTTTGAGGTTTGTTTTAATTCTGCCTGAAACCTCCTCCAATCCTACAATGCTTAATTAGAAATGAAACAGCATTCCAGGACCTCCCTATACTCCCCCACTCCCATTCCATGTATCTTCTGGGGTGCAGGAGTATCTAAGGCATTCCATCCATGGGAGATTAAACACGACAGCTGCACATACAGCTAGCTGTGCATTGTTACAGTCGGGTACACACAACAATCCTTATAAGGCTCATAGCATGGTGCAAACAAACAATGCCAGGCTCAGCACACTACAGCAACACATGTTACTGTGGCTCAGTGTTAAAATGCTACTTTAAGGCCTCACTCAGCCCAATAGCTCCTCCCATCGAGCTCCTCTTATAGCCTTGTGTTCATAATGCACAATAGTGAAGAGCAGTGCAGGATCCATGCTTTCCGACAGAGATGGTTGGCTCGCAGGTTACTAGGGTGGATGAAAAGTGGCTGGAAACCTATTTGGATGCCCAGGGAATGATGGGATTGAGAAACCTGCACCAGGGGATGCTGAAGCTGCCCCCATGAGGTATTGAAAACCCTTCCCAAAACACCCGGAAGCCAGGTGCACAGTGGGATAGCTACCCACAGTGCACAGCTCTCTGTGTCGATGCAAGAGCTGCTACTGTGCATGCATTTCACTGGCACAAGGAGCATAGTGTGGGCATCCAAGAGCAGTTTAATTACAGTGAAGTCTGATCGTGCTTTAGGTACTATTGTTCTACAAATAATAAGTGCAGAAAACGTTGGCCAAATTTGTCATATATAGATGCCTGAAATCTGGCAGCAATATTCATAATTAAGAAGCCAAGTAAGTGGCCTGATTTTCAGAGGTATTGAGCAACTGCAGCTGCCATTGACTTCAACTATCCAGAAAAGCACAGGGATATGTTTTAAATAAAGCCCTCAATTTTATTTATGAGATATGCAAATTAAGCTAAAACTCTTTTCCTTTAGTCAAAGCATGCCAGCACCTATCATATAACTCTCCAGGCAACCTGTTACATGAGGGTGATTTGGGACACTCACTTTAACTATTACAAGAAACACGATGTCTGCCATTGAGAGTTTATAGGTCGGTCCTGACATATAGTTGGACAGGTATGACTCTGTAAAGGAAGAACAGTCAGATCTCATGAGGTTTGAGGTTCAAGTTTATTTAGTTTTTAAACTATCATATAAATCCCTTCCCATCACCCAAAGATGATTCCATTAAAATAACACAAACCCCCCCATCTCCATACACCAGGGGTCGGCAACCTCTGGCACGTGGCTCACCAGGGTAAGCACCCTGGCGGGCCGGGCCAGTTTGTTTACCCGCCGCGTCCACATGTTCAGCCAATCGCAGCTCCCACTGGCCGTAGTTCGCTGCTCCAGGCCAATGGGGATGGCAGGAAGCCGCGGCCAGCACATCCCTCGGCCCGCGTTGCTTCCCGCAGCCCCCATTGGCCTGGAGCAGCAAACCGCGGCCAGTGGGAGCCTCAATCAGCCGAACCTGCGGACACGGCAGGTAAACAAACTGGCCTGGCCTGCCAGGGGCCTTACCCTGGCGAGCCGCGTGCCAGAGGTTGCCGACCCATGCCATACACACTTCTATATAAAGAGAACTGTGCATCACATATTAGGAACAGAAAACATATCTAACTGCAAAATGCAGACTGGGTCTGTTTAGGTTTATTAGGCTAAACAGGTCTATTTTTTGCTTTCCTCCTCTCTGCTGCTATTTTCAGTTTATTATTTTTCACTCTGCCCACTCCACTCCCTTTTTCACCCTAGCATTTCATGGATTTTTTGTCTGCCTCATCTCTGTTTCCCCCCTGCCCCCCGTAATCTCTTTTGAGCAAAACATAAACTTAATGTTTGATCTGTAATTTTAAAACCATGATCTTCAAGTGTGTTTCAGATTAGGTAAATGTGTTCATCTACTCTTTCTGAAATGAATTTCAGGACACTATTTATATGATAGCCCCATAGCAAGACATATAATAGCTTTGTAGTGAATAATAATCTATTTTCTGCTTTGCATCTGCACATGCGCGCGCATGTGTGTGTTGGTGTAGGAAATCATGAATTACCAGTCAGAAACTATGAATAACAATGAAATATCAGGGTATCATGTCTTTATATTTTTGCATAGCTTGCATTTTGTGAGTCTATTTGTCTATCTAGAATTAAATATCTTTGTGGTGGTCTTTACTGTGCAACAGAAAAGTTAGCTTAAGGAACATCCCATCATTTTAAGAACCTAACGGATTCCATCAGCTACAATACAAACAGAAGGTATAGCTCACTTGAGCCATGTTCAAAACAGAAATATGAAGGGTGGTTTGCTTCAGCAAAGGTCTAATGAACCCCAGTATACTTCTAACTCTCACTACCACACTTAGTTCATGGAACAACCCTTTTATAAGGGCCACAAGGGAATTAATTAATTCCCCACAGCTGGCTCAGATGTACCCAGATAAGGCTACATGCAAGATAGATCATACTGGTCTAGACAGTATTTGGTCCTGCCATGCGGGCAGGGGACTGGACTCGATGACCTCTCGAGGTCCCTTCCAGTCCTAGAATCTATGAATAGATAATCCTGGTCCCTTTCTCTAATCTGAGACAGTTAACTCCTTCCCTGTCAACTGCTGGTGAGAATCTACACTGCATCACAAGATAATCACTTGTAGGATGTCTCAGAGAGAATTAATCAGATCTTTGAGGGAAGACTGAGTCTGGTGTAGATTAATAGCTTGATTACCCAGTCAACAGCAGTGAACGTTGAGATTTTTCCTCCCCAGAGAGAAGCGTGACCCAGTGTGGGGCAGGGAGAACCTAATGATCTGAAGTGTGCAAGGCTTTCTTTCAATCTATACAACTTCTCTGATTATGATTCAGCAACTTCCTACACTAGATATTAACATTGCCTCTCGAGGAGAATACCATAGCTAGAAGCAACATACCTGGCATACATATAAATCAGAAGTTTTTTGTTTTTTTACAAACCATGGTATAGAATAGATGCAATGTTTAAAAATAATACAAAATAGTGCTGATCTTAAACTATTCCACTGAAAATTCTCTTTAAAATATTGCCTCCCGGCTTTATGGGAGGGATCAGAAAGCTATTGGATTCACCTGTGTATGAAAGAATACATTAAATATGAACTGATGTTAACTCTAATTATATTTATTCTGAAACAACACAACAGCTGAGAAACTTGCTTTTGTGGGAAGTGGTGAGCTAGGAAGAGTGATCTCTTAACACAGTTAATCAAAATATTTGACTATGTGGAGGCAGTTGCTTGGAGGAAACAATTAAGTCATTGTTGGTATATAATTAAAAGACATGAGAGCGAGTGTATTGATATGGAAGTGGACATATCCCTTTGCTGTGATGAATTACTTAACTTTACATTGTTATTCCCCTTGGCACAATGAACAAAGATTTATGTAGACGTGTGACTATCTTGTGCAACTCTCTTAGTGTGACAAGATAAAGAATGACTTATTCTATATCTGGCTCCGTTTTTTGCTTGATGGATTGGGCCTTTCCAATGGAAACTATATCTAGCTTTATCCTTCCCAAGGTAAAAGAAGTCAGAACTTGTTGCCCTTGTTGAGGCCTGTTTTCATTGTGATAGAAGTCTGTTCAACAAACAACAACAGAAAGTGGAATTTTGGCAAAACTGCATTTGAATCACATTAGGATTTATTTGGTGGGTATTCAAAAAACTGCCAACAGGAATGTAACTAATATTTCATAGGTTCCTTTGGCCAATATATCCCCAGCCAGAACATGGAGTCACAACTTCAGGGACAAATTTTGTTACAAAGGAATAATGATAAAAGAAAATTCAATTCAAATTGGTAAATATCATGAAACTTGACAACAGAGTCAAAAGTAACTACTAAATGCAAAGTCCAGAAACATTCATCATAAAACAAAATAGGCAGGGAACACAAAATAGAACTACATTTACTAAGTCTAAGAAATATAAGCCGATAAATAAAATTTTCCAAGACAAGTAAACATACTGGTGATGAATGAAATGAAGACATTTATGCCAACACTTTAAAGTAATTTGCAAATAATCTTATTCTAAGAAACTGTTTGTAGGGCTCAGAGAACTAAGGATAAGATAATTTTCCATTACACTAATTAGTTTAATATATATGAGATGACAGAGAGGAAGGAGAGTTCTCCTCGTTAAATATTTACCATTCAAGACCTCAATGTTTACATTCAGTAGAGGGTATCATGAGCAGCTTCTATGATTCGTATATGGATCTTATCTATATAAAAGCATATAGTGTTGGTAAGATTGTTTCCTGACATTCACTGAAGTCCCTGATGGAAAACTCGAAAAAGAAATATGAAGATCCAAAGAAAGAGGAGTTTGCTGAACTGGCTGAGAAATGGAAAACAAAACGCCAATAACACTAGTAGTTTCCTAATGATTAGAAAATACTCAGGGGGAAATGAGCAGTGTGTTTCCTTAGAGATAAGTTACAGCACTATCAAAGTCCCTTATTAAAATAAATGAATTAGACAAAGGTGTAATGAGTAAACTATGTAATATGGCTGATAATAAAACAAATATTATAAGAAAGAATGTTTTTGTGACTATTAATGTTAATCGGTAAGATTTGGAAGGGGCTATTGTTTTTTCCCCCGTGGTAGAAAAGTTATTAATAAGAAGAGTATGGCTTAGTTATTAATAAAAAGAGTATGACTCTTATTTTGTATGTGGAAAAATTAAAACTAGGACACAGAATATATTGAAACACTGACAGACAGCTTGGGAGAATTGCTAGATGACTATGAGCATGTCTTCTCCCATGAAGCCTTCATAGCTATTGGCAAGAATGTTGTTGTGTTATGAAATGGGATGAGGTTTATGTAATATACTTCAGGATGGCTTATTACTACACTGCACTCCCACCACATTCATTCCACTGGCGATTGTATGACTAGTGTAAGTTGATACAGCATTTTCTTTATATAGTCCTATTTAACCTCCTGCCTTCCAATGTCCTGCATAGTGTTTGGTTTTGATAAGACCATTTAATGTGGGGTTGTTTGTGGTGTTTTTTGGGGGGAGGGAGGAATTGTTTGTGTGGGTTTTTTTTTTATTTAAAAACAATGCTTTGCTCTGGATTAGGGAGAGAATTTTTAAATTTCTTAAGTCCCAGTTCAGTTAAGCACTTACTTAACTTCATGGCCTTTTAGCAAAGCACTTCAGTGTGTGCTCTCCATGGGCCTGGTCTACACACAAGATTCCCTAGTACCTCATGAGAGTTGTAGTTCAGGGTCCTCATGCCTTTATTCTCCTGTATGGGACATTCTCCCTGGCTGGACTACATCTTCCATTCAGTGTCAAAATGATGCAAAATGAAATGTTTTCTTTCAGTTTGGCAAACAGGAATATTTTGATTCAGATTTGACTTGAAACTAAATATTTCATTTACATTTTCCTGAAAGACAACTTAATTTTTTTGGCAAAACTGAAACATTCCTGTGAAAAATTTAAATGTTATGTCCAAAACCACACATTTAGTTGGAAATTTCCCAACCAGCTCTATATATAATGTTGCAAATGTTTGTTTTGTAGAGGGCAAGGCTTGTATTTTCTTCATTCCTGTACAATATCTTAGATGCCAACAGCTTATTACTGAATTATGTATAGTTGCCACCAAAAAAGTGCTAGGAACATGGAACATGCAGAGAATTTTCCATAATGTCATTATTTTTCAGAAGACACGGGATGGAGAGAATCATGCAAGAGAAGAGATTTCTTACAGAAACATCATGTTCTCATAGGCGCATCACTTTACTCTTTCTTTCCATAGGTGATCACACATTGTCTCGGATATATAGTAAATAATATCAAGAAGGTGGATATCTGCTTCACAATACCAGTGCTTCTATAATTTATTCTATAAAAAGCTATGTTTTCTCTAGGGACACTCTGCTGCATGCATCTCTCTTCTTTTTTGTTGTGTGTTTTTTTTTTAACTGCCCAGGGTACCACCAGCTAGATGTGGTTTCTCTACAGGATACAAACAGAACCTTTATCTTTACTTGCATTTTGTAAGAATTACAGTGCAAACTAATTGTAGGATCTAAATGTTGATATTGGCTCTGTCTCACACAAAGCCTGAAAAAAGAGGGTTTAAGGTACTGGCAGAGATCAGGCTGTGACTGGATCCCCCCAGAGTGCAGCCTGGGAGAGTGAGACCACTTTGCCCCCTGAACTCTTTCCAGCCTGGGCTGTCTCTCACAATGCTTTGCTAGTGACCTGCAGCAAACCCGTCCAGGTGCTGTGATCACTCAGTACAACAGCACGTGGAGCCCCACAGCCAGCTAGATTGCATGAATGCTCCCAGAGCCACTCATGAATCACACATAGAAAGGCACCAAAGCCAAACCCCCCCTGCTCCCAGCACTGTACCTCAGGAATATACCATCCTGCACTGCTCAAGATGAGTGATGCAGATTTATTAATTGGTTCTACACTTAATCAATGGAAAGTGGACATATACCAGCCTTTGTCAAACCTGAGCAGATTTGCCACACACTTCATACAAATTCACTGGTAAAGATAAACAGTAAAACAAAGTTATTGACTATAAAAGGTAGCTTTTAAGTGATAGGCAAAAAATCAGAGTTAGTTACCAAAAAAAAATATATATATATAACCACGCAGTCTACACTCTCAACCCTATTAGACTGGGCAACAACTAGATTATGCAGTTTTTATCATCCCACTGGATATTGCACTCCTTAGTATACATATTTTACCCTTGTTTTGTCTTCTTCTTAGTGTCTTAGTTGCTTGCAGCATAGATGGGGGCAGGAGAAGGGCCCATTATATAGCCTCTGTGTCTGTTTTATACCCTCAGTCCATGTGCTTGGAAAACACAAGTCCAGGCATGCTGAGTGCATTGCTGATTCTCCAGGCAAGGTTGAGCAATTCTCCTGGTGTGGCCTCATGCAGGTGAGTCATTGCATTGTAGCTCTCTTGCTGGACCATGGTTGATGATGGGTTGATTGATACCCATCTGGGTGTTGGTTACACAATTCTCATAACTTCATATGCATTAATGATATACATATATGGAAGAGAAATAACTTTCAGCAAACCATAACCTTCCCCCTGATACCTTACAAGGCATTCTTTATATGTAAGATCACAATTATATAAAAATGAGGACTATGGGGGTTCCAGGACACTCCCCCAAGGTATAGAATGTCACACAGGCATTGCTGAATTTTGCTCACTGCCATACTTGATAAAGTTGACCAGGAAAAGGAGGTTGGGGACTGGATGGTAAAAGGAGAAGTTGTTGACATTTCTTGAGAAATGGTCAAACTAGTACAGACCTAAAGGAGCCTGGTAGAGTGTGCTCTCCAAGTCCGGCCAATTAAGGCTTGGTTATATTGAGTCTCTGCCAGTTATCTAACAACATGCTGTACTCAGTGCACTTTCCTACACCTTTTTCCTTCCCCATCCCAACAATTACCTACTGTCAGGGCCGGCTCCAGGGTTTTGGCCGCCCCAAGCAGCCAAAACCAAAAAAAAAAAAAAAAAAGCCGCGATCGCGATCTAAAAAAAGCCGCAATCGCGATCTGCGGCAGCAATTCGGCAGGAGGTCCTTCACTCCCAGGCAGAGTGAGGGACCGTCCACCGAATTGCCGCCGAATACCTGGAACTGCCGCCCCTGTCCGGAACGGCCGCCCCAAGCACCTGCTTGAGAAGCTGGTGCCTGGAGCCGGCCCTGCCTACTGTCTCCCAACAAAGCAGTTCAGAGAGTCCAGACTGCTGATGTCATGGGGACTTCTGGGGCATTAGACGTGAAATCCGCTGGTTCTCCTGTTAATGCAGAAGTTGTTGTCTCTCCTTTCTGGAAGAAGTGAGACCCTGAGCATGTTTCCTGTGATTCCTGGCAGTCTGTGCTGCTGTCTCTCCCCTTCCAGGGAAAAAAGGTCACACGTTATATATATATAATTTATGTCTTGTATTTTGAAGTACATAAAAACTGCAGTCTTTCTTTCAGTTATCTATAAGGTTGGTGAAGTTCTCATAATGATTACTATATATTGCCTTCAAGGAATTCTTTCTAGCAAATGAGACAATTAGAGCTGGGGCAAACAGGTGGGCGGGGGGATATGACCAAAACTTTTTTCTAACAAATAATTCTGATTTGGGTCAACCTAAACATTTTGCTAATTTGTGTCAATTTCAGCCAATTTTTTTGAAGACAAAATGAACCATTTTGATATTTATGAAATGAAACATTTTGATTTTTTGGGCTAGATACATGGTGGGACTTAGGCACATTCACAAATCCAGATGGAGAAAGTACTTCCCTTATACCCAATCGCCAATTGCTTAGGGCACTCACATCAGCTTTGAATCCCTGTTATGGAGCATGGATTTGAACTGAGGTCACCTGCCCAAGGTAAGTGCTCTAACTATGAGATTAGCTATTCTGGGCTGGAGCGCTCTCAGTCTTTTCTGTGGTTTGCTGTTCCACTTTGTAGAAATAATTAAATATTCTTCTGGACAGAGAGTGAGTTAGAATGACCCTATAGCCTGTGGTTAGGGTATTCAGCTGGGAGAGGAAGACACCTTGGTTCCAGTCCCCAATTCCAATGCATATTTATGTATACAGAGAACAACAGCTTCAACAGGAGGTATTTAGAGAGCTCTAGAGCAAAATAGGCTATAGTCTGGTGGTTGGGGCATGCACCCAAAAAAGGGAAAAGATGGGTTTAAATCCCTTTTCCGGAATGAGGTTTTGCATATGGGTCTCTCATATCCCAGATGAGTGCACTAGCTATTGGCCATAAGGGAGGTACCTCCTCCTCAGGTTTGTGAGGAGGAGGCACCTAAGCCCGCTTATGAGTCTAGCCCTTCATTTCCAAATTTCCTTTGATTTTCCTAAAAATGCCCAACATAAAAACAAAACGTTTTGTTTCAGGTCAAATACACAAAATGTTTTGTTCAGAACTGCCAGCGAACTGAAAAATCAATTGTTCAACACGAGACAAGTGTTGTGATATCATCACCGTGGGAATGGACCTGTTGCCAGAAACTATTTTTATAGCTGAGACCATCAAGCAGAACTTTGCTGGTACAGCACTCCACTTATTCCTGAAGCCCACAAAACATAAGGTGACAAAATGTTTGTTTTAGACCTGTCGTAAAAGGCTGAAAAGACCTGCAGATGAAAGCTAATATCATGAATTTCCTAAAGTGAGACATCCATCACACTATTTATACAATTGTATCATACCATTTCCTCAGTGCTGATGATTAAGGCTGCATAAGCATTCTTATTTTAAATCTCCCAGAATTTAAATCATTACAGTGGTTTTCATCTCTCTTCCAGGTTAAAAAAACTACAGGAGATGATTAATCAAGACAATGGAAGACATGTAAGTAGAATTTTCTTCTTCCCCTTTTAGAGTTTCTCTGACATTATAAATGTCATGTCAAAAATGAATTATTGCTGACAAGCACGGTGTAGTGAATTACTGCTACACCACATACTCACAAAAACACAGCATCAAGTACCCTTTCTGCTATGGAAGTCGTTTGACATGTATCATAAGCTGCAGCTCTTTGTGTTAGAGTTGATATTTTTTTGCTGTTATTAATGAAATGAAGTAAAACTTTTACCATTTCCACTGATCTATTAAAATAGTGACATTATCTATTAAAATAGTGACATTCTACTCTCCCTTGCAACACTGTTTTCTGTGAATAAGTTTTTATTTTGCTATTTTGCAAGGAGACATAAATATGTTTTTTGCTAATTTTGTGGAATTTAAGAAGGTTTTTGCTTCAACCACTACTATATGTGTAAATAATTATTAATGTTAATGTATAACTATGCTTGTCAGAATTATATATTTTTATACAATTTGATGAATAATATTGATACTTATTTTAAGCAATTTTTTAATATTCTTATTAATATAAATGTTCACAATTGTAGGACATTATGGGGGAATAAGATAATTATTTAATGACAGTAGACATTAAGATTGAAAAAGTTGATGCTTTATAACTGTTAAAACATAAACTGTCAACATCACATATCAAAATATACAAAGTAAATCATAGAACCATAGAAGATTAGGGTTGGAAGAGACCTCGGGATATCATCTAGTTCAACCCCCTGCTCAAAGCAGGACCCAACTAAATCATCCCAGCCGGGGCTTTGTCAAGCTGGGCCTTAAAAACCTCTAAAGATGGAGATTCCACCACCTCCCTAGGTAACCCATTCCACTGCTTCACCACCCTTCTAGTGAAATAGTTTTTCCTAATATCCAACCTAGACCTCCCCCACTGCAACTTGAGACCATTGTTCCTTGTTCTGTCAATCTCCTTACTTCAAACGTATTAAAGGTTTTTTTTTCTAAATTTGCCTATCTAAAGTGTGATTATTAACTATGGAAATATGTTTACATTGGTTTGTGTGTATATGATGAAATTAATGTTTAGCGACACTTACAGATAAAAATCTAATCGTTCCAATCCTATACCCCTTTTCATATCTCTGATATTAGAGACAGGCTGTGTTCTTGCTTTAACATTTCCTAAGGAAAGGAAGCAGAACTTATTTGTTCAAAGCAGAGGTTTTTTTTCTGATCTCTGTACTGAGAACAAATACACTCATGAACAAATAGTTGGCAGCAAATGAAAATTCCACCAAACCCATTCACACTTACACAATATGAGTGTAATTGTTCACATATGTGCTAGAAATGGGAAACATATTAATAACAAGAAATTTTCTTGGTAAAAATGCTTGTTTACAAAGTTGAGAACATTTTGAGACAGGAAGCAATTTTTAAAACATTAGGATTCTTTATTAGGCAAAATTTTCTCACCAATATTTTTCTAGCTGCAGTGAAAAACCACCTTAAGCATGTCTTTTCAAATTATTTTCTTTTATTTTTTTTTTATTTTTTTTTTGGTATTGTATTTCAATACAGGCTTGATGAATTAAGATTGATTATATAAATCACATTGTAAAGGAGAAATTTTCTTGATTGGCTGAACATACCTTATGTGGCCAAAAGAGTTAGCACAAGTCATTTTTATTCTTCTTTTTCAGAGTGAGTGGTAGCATGACTGAACAGCTTGGTGGAGTCTTCTGTTGAAGGGTAAGACCTAGCCCCCGCTTCGCTGAAAATGATCAAGGATTTTAGAGGGATAGTTGTTCTACCTGGTAACCCCTTGAAGCCGCAGAATGGGAAATTGACTTATCTGCCAAAGACACTGATGGAACACTCACCAGTTCTCTCCTGCAAGAGTGTAACACCAGGAAGAGATGAAAGGGGATTGTAAGGAGAATGTGGACTGATCTGGTGGGAGGCTGTCTATTTTTGGGCAGTTCAAATCATCATCCAAACTCAGAATCTTTTAAAGTTCCCCATAGTTAGCTCTGTGTTGAATTTAGCTTTATTGTTGTTGTCTCATACAGTAGTGTGTTTGACATGTAGTCTAGTTGCAGTGAGGCTGGTTTACTGCATAATATTATTCTATGATGTTTCTAACATTGAATTAGCTTTTCATTTTACTTCTGCCACTGGCTTGCAAAATTGGACCCACATGATTAATGCACCTGAGGACAATGTACTTCCCCGACCTGGGTAGGAGCAGGGATATCAACAGGAGAATTGGGGTGGAGGAACACAAGTGATGCCATCAGAGACTGTTTTCTTCAGTATGGAACTGACCTTTTTCTCTCTCTGCTGATTGACTGATTGATGTGACCCCTCCAGCTCACACCTCATCCCTTGCTGTTCTGCTGCTCCCAGTCTCACTTCCCCCAACATCTATGCTCCTTTACATCCCCCTTCCGTGCTTCTGTCTCTCCCTCTTTCCCTCTCATTACCTCTCCTGCAGTGTCACCTGTCTCTTCCTTCCTCTCTTGCTCTACTTCTATGCTCCTGTTAAAACATGTCCTTTTCCACCATCTCTACTAGCTTGATGTTTGCCAACTATTGCCCTGATCTCCATGCTTGTACGTGGCACCTCTTCCTCACTCCTTGTCTATTTAGACTGGAAGATATTCAGGACAGAAACAATGTTGTCTTATGTATTTGTGTGTTCTTAGAGTATCTCGTGCAGTTGGGGCAAGGGCTGCTACCAGAATATAAGTAATAATAATAATAATAATAACAACAGTAACAACAAGAGTGGGATATTCAAGCACTTCATCAGGTGCTCAGGAGGGAATAGTAGAAATTGGGAGACTTTAGTGAAAAGAGAAGGCTTAATAGAACTGACTGAGCAAAAGAGAAATATTTATCTAGCAGGTTTTGTTTGACTTGTTTGAAACAGCTGAGAGGTTTGGAATGTTGGACTAAATGGCTTAGAGGGAAAAGGGCAGGTGAGACTGTCAACGGTTCATGACAAATTCAATTTATCACAGTAGTTCCCAAACTTTTGTACTGGTGACCCTTTTCACATAGCAAGCCTCTGAGTGTGACCCCCCTTATAAATTAAAAAACGCTTTTTTACATATTTAACACCATTATAAATGCTGGCTGCAAAGCGGGGTTTGGGGTGGAGGCTGACAGTTTGCGACCCCCCCATGTAATAACCTCGCGACCCCCTGAGGGGTCCCAACCCCCAGTTTGAGAACCCCTGATTTATCACATGGCTTTGCATTTTATCTCAGTGATTTCAGCACACAGCAGTCATCTAGCGCTACCATAATTTGCCTACATGTTTCTTGAAACCATTTCTCACACAGACTGAAAATCAACCATAGTGTAAAAAGCCAGTTCAAGTTCCGCTGTTCCACTTAAACCTCACATAAGGTGGTGTAGCAGTACCACGGGCTGAGCAATAGCACATGGGTGCCTGAGTATCATCTGTGTGCTGCAGAAATGATCTCCATTCTGTCCCTTCATAGACCAGCACAGAGGACCAGAAAGTGGATGGGCCAGGCAAAGGGCTGCAGTCTTTAGATCTGTATACTGCATATGGATTTAGCAGTCCTGTCACCCATGTAATTAGCATGGAGGTGCTGTGATTTTATTCCAGCCCATAAAATAGAACAGAACCTGCAGGAAGAGTTTAGGGTGGGTCTGCAAAGTAGCTCTGTACCATGGTCTGGATTGGAGGGGTGGATTTCATTTCCCTAATTCCTATATACACAATATCCATACAGAATCAGAATATTCAGGCTTTCTCCAGAAAGTGAATTTCAAAAGCACACATTAAGAAATTAATTTATAGGACATGAGCATAATGTCAGAAAGAACTCCACTGATGCTTATTAAATGTGTATTGCTAAAATATATGATCTGAGAGGAAAAATATTGCTTTGCACATTGGAAAATATTAATATTCACAAAAAGTGAATCCACTACTTTAATCTCAAAGTTCCAGGTTTCTTTTTCTTTAATTCTGATTGGTTATAAAGAACATAAGTGCAAGAATTGTTATAATAGGAACATGGCCAGGATATTTTTTTTAAACATAGTAGATAATATATTTGGATTATGGTGGAAATTTGGCCATTGAGGGAACTCATCATTGTTCAGTCCTTATTCACTGATTATTTTTTTTTATTTACAGAAACTGTCATTCCATCATTGTTGTCATAATCCCTTCCATCATCAGTTTGTCTGTATGTTGCTAGAAAGGTCTTAATTGCATCCTACACCTTTTTATTATGTACTGCATCTGCTAGTACCATAACTGTTAGTATTCCTTTTTCTTTCCTTTGGGTATACAGGTTACTTTTGCTAAACCTTCCATTTGCTGGCATCTATCCTGAACCTATCTTCAGTTCTTCAGCCATCTGTTGTTTTTCCTTCTGGTAATGTATTTGGTTTATTGCCACTTGATTTTCTTTTATTTCTCAATGATATTTGTTAATTTAATTTGCGCTTGATGTACCAGATTCATTTATTTCCTTCTTAACTAGAGACAACTCAAAACCATGAGCATTTTTTGCAGATTTGTGATGTTTTGCAGGATTTTTGCAGATTTAGGATGTTTTGATAGAGTATTTATTGATTCTCCAGTGTATAATTTTAAATACATTTTAAAACAACAAGTTTTAAACACTCCCAAACATAACCCAATTTTTTGTTTGTTTTCTATATGGTTTGGTTGGCTAGATCATTGTTTTATAGTTCATATTTACTAATTGCAATCCACATTAGTAGAGGCTTTGGGTCAACTTTACAAAGGCATTTACATGTTGGAAGTTGCATATCAGTGTCAGTGGGATTTACAAAATCGCCTAAGCAGGTTAGTGCTTAACTCCCATTAAAAATCAATGCAACTTTTGAAAATCTCACAAGACAGCTTTCTGCATCTTTAGGTGGCTAGAAACCTTTGTAAATTGTCTGTTTATTTAAAAATAATCAATGACAGGGTTTAACCGCATGCTGTGGTTAATACTACCTCAGTAGACACTATTTACAATCACTACAATATTGGTATATTTTGTCAGTGTTATCTTGATGAAACTCATCTTGCAATTTGTTATGACTATTTCTTGCAATCTTGTGCTCCTTTTGAATAATTCATATGTTGTATAAAGGAATAAATAAAATATGTAAAATGAATAGCATCTGCAATACTACTAATGAAAATAAAAATTACAAAGTCCCTCAATTCTGCTGCTTTAGCATATAAACAGATTAATGGGGTAGGAGAGTGGGGTGAAAACCACAAGGTATTATTGTACAATTGCTTTTTGTAGAGGAGGTTATGGTTGGACTACTTAAGTAGCTGGTATTGATCACTGTTGTAGCAAGACAGTGGGTTAGACAGGGCTAGATTATGGTGTATGTGTGGATACATTTATGTGTGTATCATATATATAAATCTTATGATTTTTTCTGTCCATTCTAGGTTATCTAAGACTCCCCCATCTAAGACAGTGTCTAGTTTTCCCAATAAAAAAAAAACAATTTAAAAAGCAATTAAATGAAAATAAACATTGTCAACCCTTTATTTAGGCACTAATTATGATGCCAAGCATATGATGGGCATTATAATATGTTTTATGTCAACCAAGCTGAAGGGAAAGAGAAATTACAGATCATATGTATTTCTAAACTTGTATTTCCTTCTTTTCAACCTACTGTGAGTCAACAGTTGTGCCTAGGATATCAGATTTTTGAATCTACTCAATTTGATATGATGAGAGCAAAAGAAAAAAAATCCAAACTAGAATTTGGGCTAGTATGTTCAGGGTATGAAGTTTCAGGCCAAGTTTAAATTAAAGTAGCCTTATTTCGTCAATCACTTCTCATATTAGGATCTGACGGCACAATCTGATTCTGCGCTTGAAGATCATTTAAATCCTTCTTGTTATATAATCTGTCATTGCAGATTCATTATACCCATTTGTCTAACCCGTGGGATTTTGTTTGGCTCCATTGCTGATGTTTCTGGACTCAACAACTATCTCGCTTGAGAAGACACTGTCAGAACCGATCAAAACGTTTTGGTTTCTGTATGTATGTGTATATATAAATAATTTCCAGTAAAATGATTGATATTGTTGTAAAGTTGGGCCATTTAATGGTGCCTTTGTTTACAATTTTTCTAACCAAATTTATAAGTTTATATGACAATGACAGTATACCTGTTTTCATATGTTTCAGAATCTAGAGAACTGCTGAAAAGATTAATAGTTGAGTCATTCATGCAAATATACTCATCCCCTTAAGCTTCCACAAAAGGATTTGAACTTGTAAAATCTATATAGTCTTAGAAATATTCCATATTCTCCACTTACACTCTGGGAATTTATTCTAAATGTCTTTGTTCAAAATTTTCCACTGACTTTTTTAAAAAAATTACTTCATTAAATATCTATGTATGAATGTAGTGCTCATGAAAGATGTTCTACTGACAGGGCAAGGTTCATTGCCAGCACAGATATGAAGTGAAAGTGTCCACATACTGTAGCATGGAGGTGCCCAACCTTATTGTGCCACATAAACCTAAGCATAACCTTGTGTGGGCCAAACAGATTCTCCATATTTTAATAAGATTTAAAGTCACCTTTATATTTTAAGTTCAGTTTGCTTTGTATGTATTTCAATAGGTTGTTTCTATGTACAATATTGTCTATAACACACTTGTGTAAACTAAAATGATGTAAACATGATGACAGAATGCTAATGAACTGGCTGTGAGTATATTGCATTGAAGCGGACGTGGGCCATGTACAGCCCATGGGTCGGAGGTTGGGCACCCCTGCTTAAGCACATGCCTCAACACTAACCAGGCCTCAACATTAAAATGGGTTATGCTGGCTTTAGGGCCAAAACCCACAAAGTTGCCACACCACAACCCAGGATCTAAGGTAGATAAATAGAGCCTCAGCTGGCACAAATGAGGAAGGAAGTAGGGGCATGAAGTTGCCTTTTGTGGCCACCAAGTCCACTGAGCCAATTCCAGCCATAAATTAGAATAGCCTCAACATTGCTCCATTTGTTCTGGCTTTTTGTGGCCTTAGCAAGCTGATCCAGAAAGTCGGAATAACTGGGAATGTCCTCTGCATTGGGTCTGGAAGGAAGTGGTGACAGTATGTGCCATCTGAGGAGTTCCCTATGCCTCAAGTATCTGTTTTAAACTAAGCCACAGCATATAGGAATTTAAGGAACCTCTCGCTCTAGCTCTAAATATCTCTTTATAAGTGCCTATCCCAAGCTCTAGATGCGGAAGGAAGGAAGGAAGGATGTTGATGTTGTGAAGGCCAAGACTATAACATGGTTCAAAAAAGAACTACATAAATTAATGGAGGATATGTCCATCAATGGATATTAGTCAGGATGGGCAGGGATGATGTCCGTAGCCTCTGTTTGCCAGCAGGTGGGAATGGGAGATATGGGATGCATCACTTGATGATTACCTGTTCTGTTCATTCCCTCTGAGGCACCTGGTATTGGCCACTGTCAGAAGACAGGATACTGGGCTAGATGGACCTTTGGTCTGACCCAGTATGATTGTTCTTATGTTCTTAAGGAAAGAAGGAAAGAAGGAAGGAAGGAAGGAGCTCCTTGGGATGCATAGAATAATGAATATCAATCGATACATGTACATCCTACGATGTGGTAGAGGAAAAGGTTTGATATATGTGGAGGAAGCAACTGACAATGAAGACTATAATATCAAAATATATGAGGAGTCAGTCGGAGTGAAAGATCATCTGGTTACAATAACAAGTGATGGCCAAGAGTGCATCCCAATCCAAGAAAGCATAAAAGAAAGGAGACAGCAAATCGCCAAAGAAAGACTTGAAAGATTTACACCAAAATCAATGCATAGACGGTGAAGAGAGAGATGAAACCCATTAGTGATCGAAGATTAACAAATCCATGTCTTGTAGGAGGATACCTCAAAAGAGAGAGCATAAGAGCATTCCTTAAAGTTTAATTATGTTTCAGAAAAAGCTGACCAGCAGAATTGCTCCAGAAACTGCAGAATGTGTTCCGAACAGGAAAAAACGGTGGAACACATGTTGAATGCCTGCAGGAGCCTGGCTGGGGGGAAAAAATGAACAAATACAATAAGGTAGCCAAGTATTTGCACTGGATCCTCTGTGGCAATTTCAGATTTAAACTAACCCTGTGGTATTATTACCACCGAATTGAAGCTCTCTAGAATATGAAGAGGCTAAGATTTTATAGGATCTGACAACTGTCATAGACCAAATGGTGCAGTCAAACAGTATGGAAGTTGTTGTTGTAGAAAAAAAGACAAACAAGACCATGGTAATTGATATTGTCATATCAAAAGACAGAAACATAAAAAAGCAACAAGAAGAGAAGATGGTGAAGTATGAAAAACTCTGCCACAAAGTGGAAGAATTATGGAGAATTAGAACAAAGACAGTGATCATGGGAGCACTTGAAGCAATCCCTAAGGGTATGAATAAGCAGATCAAGAACACATTAGGAGTGCAAGACATCACGATCAGTGACCTCCAGAAAACAGCAATTTAGGCACTGTGAGAATTTTAAGGAAAGTCAAAGGAGAACGAGTGCATTTGAGCACCTAAAATACACAAATTCTGTGACGGGTTTAACAAAACACCTGACTACCCAAGCCTACAGAGTCGGTTCATGGTCCGGATGTATTGGTGACATATGGGGATAAATTTTAGATGGTATCTTTCCCCTTTTTTGAGTTTAAAGATTTTGTATTTTGTGAAGGCTATTTGTTAAAAAAAAAAAATCCCCTTGATTTAATCCTGAGGGACAATAATAACAATAATAGTAAATTCTTCTGAGGATTCCAAAGTATTCTAAACAAAGCAAACTGGGAATTATTCTAAGAAAAGCTAATTCATATCTACTGTGCTATCTAAACCATATCCAAGTAGCCTAGAACAGAAATACAATACAGTCACTATTGAAGTCTATGTGATTATAAGATGTTTCTGTCTACAAAAATGAAACATCCAGGGCAAATATAATTTAAGTTATTCTTGGAATCATTATAACTCTAATAATACTACATGCCAGTCATTTAGTCCAGTGGAAAGCAGATATAAACTGCATCATTTTTATTTAGTTGGATTTTATACACAATTTGCATTGGTATAAACAATTTTACAAGGTGCAGGTCAATGAAAAAATCTTTCACTTGGTAATATTTTATAGTTTGCTTTTTTCTCCAGTCCTTTTTAAGCAATATTGAAAATGATTTTACATTTCACTATTATAATTTGTCCACACATTCTGCGTTTTAGAGCATAACTTATATAAATATAAAATGTTAACATATGCTAATATTTAAATAATTGTAGTAACACCATTTTGTTTATATGAATATTTTTCAATATGTTGCATTTTTCAGGTATCACTAACATTCTAATGACTGCTATGTAGGTATTTATAACTCATTGACTCTCATAAATCATTTAGCAATTTCATTCATGGATTAATTTGGTTTATAAGGAAAAAAAGCACGGGCAAAATCACAATTATTTCTATAAAATTGCTTGTATAATTTAAATTTAATTAGCATCTGAATTGGCACTTCTATGACACGTTTCATCATGAAGACTCACAGTCAAAGTAGTCTCTGGTTTACTGAATGCACAGGTGATTTATGCAAGCAGAACAATTCCCATACATGTTAAAATTGTATTTGCTTCAGTAGGCCAGGAATATGAAGTCTTTGGGTGAAATCATGGCTCTATTGACGTTAATGACAAAATCCCAATTACTTCAATTGGGCCACGATTTCACCCTTTGTTCCTAGTAGGAAATGTGATTCAATTAAATCTATTTGATTAAAAAATCCTTCATTGTTATTATACAAAATTCTTTTAAATAATTTTATATTTGTATGTATCTCCTTCCGACCTCTAAACCTCATTCTCTTGAAAAAGCAGCATCTGAGAAAGCAGAGACCACACCTTCACTGTTTAGTACACGTTTATTTATATGCATGTGAGTAGTCCCACCAAAGTCTTTTCAGTAGATGAGTGGTACACATTTACACCAGCCAGTTCATTACAGTGTATGTTTTTGAGGAAGCCTGCGTGTATTGTCTCTCAGTAGAATGTTAGACTCTGCCCCCAAGGAAGGCAGAGAGAACAAGAGAAGGAGAGTGAGAGACAGAGATTGAAAGAAATGTATAGATGAAATGGTTTCCTTTCTGCTCTAAGCACATTGTCCAATAAAGCACTTAAGCATGTGCTTAGTAGAGCTGATCAAAAAAGATTCTAAAGAAATATGGAATCATAAGGCTAGAAGGGCCCGCAAGGGTCATCTAGTCTAACCCTTGCCAAGATGCAGGATTTGTAGTGCCTAAACCATCCAAGACAAATGTCTGTCCAGCCTCTCTTTGAAAACCTACAGTGAAGGAGCTTCCATGACCTTCCTAGACAGTCTGTTCCATTGTTCTACTGTTCATACAGTTAAGAAGTTTTTCCTGAGATTTAATCTAAATCTGCTATTTTTCTATCAGAAAAATTGAGATAAGTCAAAATCAGAGTTTTCTATGGGGAAAGATTGATTTCAGAAGAATTTTCCATGAGGAAAATTTAAACAAAATACTTTTCAGGTCAGTATGGCATTCTCATGAGGCATTGTGGTGGCTGAGCCACATAGACAAAGTACATCACAGGACATTTTTACTTCAGGGGAATTCTGCACCACGGGGTGTGTACATAATTAATGTGCCATGCATATTTTATTTTATTTTTGCAGAAAATAGCTTGTTGGAAAGTTGCTGCAGTTCCACCTATTACCCACAGGAGGGCGCTGTGACACTACAACAGAGCAGCTACTCCTGGCCAGCTAGCAAGAGAAAGCCTGCAGTGCCTTCTTCACAGCACCTGCTGGACCAAGTCAGGAGACAGGGGATATGGGGAGACAGCGAAGAAATATGGTTCTGTATTGTAGTTTAAATGAATTTTCACACAGAGTTCTGTATTAATATGCCTCATAAGGAATTTGTTTGTCCAAAAAACCACCTTCTGAATCTTTTTTGTTGTCTGTATTACAGACATACTTATTGACAAGTATTTTGAAATACATTACCAGAATAATTGAAACTGGTGTGATTATATTGTGTAACATATGCAGAATTTTGCAGAATTTTAAAATATTATGTGCCAAATTTTTAATTTTTTGGTGCAGAATTCCCCCGGGAATAAGGAAATATAGTTCAACCAAGGACCAGCGCCCATATGGGAAAACGGGGGCATGAGGGACCCAGAACTACAGCTCCCCATGAGGGACCACAGTGATTAGGCAGTCACAGGGTATGTCCATACTGCAATCTGAAGTGTGATTATATCCTGTGCCATTGTGCCTACGCTGATGTTCTTAGCTGTGCTACTGCGTATATGTCATATACCATATTGCATTCAAAGCTCGAATTGCAACAGAGACAGAAATTCACGTCAATGTGACCCAAACAAAACAACGTTGAAACTAAATATTCAAAGATTTCTGATTCAAAATGTTTCAGAACTTTTAATTGACATTTTGTCCCAATTAAGGATGAAAACAAATGTCAACATATAACAATTTCAGATAGGGCATAAATTCCATTTTTCGATCATCTCCAGTACTTGGAGACTTAAGTATGTGCATAAGTGCTTTGATGAATCAGTGACTACTGTATTACAGTTCAGTCTCACAGCCAGTTCATGGATAGAATACTTCCCGCTGAAGTAGCTGAGCTACTTATTTTTCTTGTAAGAGTCTTACAGTAAAAGATGGGACTTTTCCTTGGATTGTGACAGACAAAAGTGAGTGGGGAAAACTGACACATATCTAGGAGATACACTTAGAGCCAATTTATCTTAGTGTAAAGAGCATCCTTTATCTGAAGCACACAAGGATAAGAAAGACTATGTACCTACTCTAAGAAACCTTCACTGGATTTGGTGTTTGATCCTGTAAGTTACATTTTGGCACTTAAGAACAAACACCAGTATCAGCTTCTATTTTTCACAATAAGGCAAAATCATTTCCCATATCTAGATTCCTCCTGTACTATCTGCTTCACTGGTTATCGGGTATTTCATTTATTCCATTGGGGAAATTTGAGTTCCAGTGCCAGGAAGGAAAAGAGATCCTCAAGAAGTTCAGAGAAACAGGGAGGAAATGAAGAGATTCTGATAATCAGTCTCCTAGATGTTTCTGAGGGAAAGAGAATACATAATGCAGCAGCAAATATATAACAGCAAAATCATTTTCTACCCAATTAAATAATAAAGATAAGAATACCACAACTAAACATGTAAAGAGAAATTTGAATTTTCTGATTCAAAATCCCTTTTTTCTGTGTGTCATATTGTCAACATATACATTATGTCAGGGGTCGGCAACCTCTGGGACGCGGCTTCCTCAGCCCCCATTGGCATGGCTTGGCGAACTGCGGCCAGTGGGAGATGCGATCGGCCGAACCTGCCGACACGGCAGGTAAACAAACTGGCCCGGCCCGCCAGGATGCTTACCCTGGCGAGCTGCGTGCCAGAGGTTGCCGACCCCTGCATTATGTATATGAAAAGTAATCTTGAGGAAAACATGGTATAAAATAAGAAAAAAGTGATGAAAAGTGGATATTATACATAACGGAGGGACCATTGGATGACATTACTCATTATTATCAATACTCACTATTATTTGTAAGCGCTGTCACACTTCAGATGACTAAATTGTTAACTTGCAAATTATAGTTTCTTGTATACGGAATTTCTATAAATGCTATTGTCAATTTGTCTGGAGTGGCTTAGGAGCATAAGTACCAATCTCAGAGCAAAATGCTAAGAATCAGGGTATTCACCCCAAATTGGTTGTGAGTTCTATACTTGGATTTCACCAACCAAGTATTAAATGTGAACTCCTCAGGCACTATAACAGTCTCAATGTGGAGTCACAGACAGCCCCCTTGGGTACTCCAATTTATCTTGCCAACCAGGTAAGTTTGTCTTTGTGATAGATGGTTCCTTACACCCAAAATCACTAGGATCGTCAGGTTACTCCCGATCCCGAAGGACCAGTCACTTACCCTAAGTCAGCTGCACTTCAGCTCTCAAACCAAAGACAATGCTTGTAGAAATCCTCTAATAAATTAACTAAATATTTCTTATCTAAGAAAAAGAAATAATATTTATTTACAAGGTTAAAGCAGATAAATATACATGCAAAAATGAGTGACAGTCTTAGGTTCCAAAAGGTAATAGAAGCTGCTGTAATATGCAAACTCTATACATCCTTTAGGGTTAACCCAGACTAAGCAGCTGAGGATCCCTGGGTTATGCTTAGAAATCTTACCCTCCCAAAGACCAAGCTGCAGAGAGATCCAGTTTCTTCATGTTCAGGATTTTGATTCTCTTCCCCCAGAGTTCAAGCTGATAGGATGAGTCCTTGTGCATGTCTCCTCTTCATGGGTGTGTGGGAGGAGCAATCAACAAAGTCTTTTGTCCTCTGATGTTTCATAATGGTTTGTCTGGTGTCTATGGGTCTTCTTTTGTTGGGCAAGGCATAACACTTCCAGACTAGTATTTCACACTTGGTAATGCCTTTCTCCTGACTGTGAAAGTTTACAGTTTCAGAGCAAACACTTAAATGTTACCTTATAACATGGGATACAGATACAATAAGTGAAATTAATGCATGGAGAAATTTACAAGATTTGCATAAAGTCTAAACACTAAACATTTTTACAAATCTAATACCTATTTTAACAATACTAACACTCAGGTGATCCTGACTGGTTTCCAGCTATGCATTTGTCAGTGTTCAGTTGAGGCCTAGCGGTCTTGGCATGAGCTAGCATCTGGTCTGCCAGCATACCAGTTATCATTTATAATCCATTCTTTGGGTCCAATTCTGTAAGTGCTGACATACGTGTAAGTAACTTTAGTCATATGAATTCCCACTGCAGCCAACTCACAGTGTGCATGTGTGGGGGGTGGAGCTGATGTTCTCTTCTTGCAGTGACAAGTGCTGATTTATATTTCTCAAAAGACATATCTTTATATATTGTATGTTTTCTATAGAGCTAATGTTGAGCTCAGATGCTCACAGGCTACCTATGAAATCTTCCACAGAGACACATGTGAAAGTAGAATTTGGCCTTTAATGAGTCTTTGTAACCTTATGGTATCATCAAGATAACCTGTAACGGTGTGTGCAACACTTCGGGTCCTGCGTGGTCCGGGAGTAGTTCGACTGTGGCTTCTGTGGTATAGCAAAATCCCAAAGCCCCATATATATGTCTGGCCTGAAGAGAGTGCTGTTTAGAATGGACCTTGTTTATAGAATGAAAAAAGGGAGGACTCATTTATATCTCTGAAAAAGAAAGGAATTAGAACTTTGCTTCTATTTTGGAAATGAGTTACTCACAAAACTGGGAAGGGAGAATGCACCTTGTAGCAAAATTGAAAAAAAAAAAAAGATCACTGATATTCTAGAGTTCAGCTACCCCGTTTTGTCTTAAAATAACAATTAAACCTGCCACATTACAGAACATTCAAACACACTTGGCCAAACTAATTTAGTACTATTCAATTTTTTGGTGCTGTACATTAATACAGCTGAACCTGCAATATCATTGGAACATATTCTGACCCACCACAGAATCATGAGACAGCCCTATCTGCATAGTAGGAAAATATCTGGATCATAGAATAAATGCATCGTCCATACTCTTGACCTGAGGTCCTCTCCCAGAGCACCCTCTCCAGGGCTTTGAATATGTAAAATGTATGAAGTGTGAACTTTCCAGTTGTGGCTGCTATTTTCCATGCTGATGCATAGGTCAGAGAGATTGGATTTTAATCTGTGTGTTCTGTACTACAACATTTGTTACATTCTTTTATGGTATAGCTAATCATTAGAGTTGTTTGCATTTTTTATTTAATTCACAATTTATTTATTTATTTTGTGCTTTAAAATGTTACACTAAGTTTGATTCATTATTATTAGTGGTGTCATACAATTCACAGGTATTCTGACCTCCACCAGGGATTTGTGAACATATCTGTCAATCTCAAAAGTTTCACAGATTTTAGAACCAATGATTATTCATCTGAAAAAAAATGACCCTATGCAATCTTTTCTATCTGTCATAAGTAATTGTCTAGTTAGTTTCTAGAAACAAAATCATGTGACTGAGATAAGCAATCACACACGCACCATGAATAATGAATAGTTGAAATGAACAGTATTACACACTGGCCCTGTAACACAGACATCAATTTGTGTGAGTGGACCCAGTCACTGGGTCCCTCATGCTTACAGGCCAAGTGGATTTGGTTAGAGTCAGAACCATTTCTTGCTCTGGGACTCTAGGACACACTCCCAAGTGCAGACTTCTTGGCTGACACCCTTCTCTTGGGTGATGCTGTCCACCTGCCCTAGACCCTGAAAGCAGTATCAGACATCCCCCCACCACCAGCCCTCCAGCCACTTAAACACACTCCCTCAGAGTTCCACCTAGACTGTTGACACTCTGATAACCACAGCAGGAGACAACATGGCAGGAAAGCAAGGAACCCAGGCTTAGCAAAGGAATTTCTTAGATACAGTCACTGTACTCTTAAATATCAGAGGGGTAGCCGTGTTAGTCTGAATCTGTAAAAAGCAACAGAGGGTCCTGTGGCACCTTTAAGACTAACAGAAGTATGGGAGCATAAGTTTTCGTGGGTGAAT
>NW_020664374.1:7366947-7612546 GCF_002925995.2 Terrapene triunguis | reverse complement strand
GCTTCCTTAGCTCTCGTCCCCTAACGCCCCTACTCTACTTGCGCTACATTGATGACATCTTCATCATCTGGACCCATGGAAAAGAAGCCCTTGAGGAATTCCACCATGATTTCAATAATTTCCATCCCACCATCAACCTCAGCCTAGATCAATCCACACAAGCGGTCCATTTCCTGGACACTACTGTGCTAATAAGCGATGGTCACATAAATACCACCCTGTACCGGAAACCTACTGACCGCTACACTTACCTACATGCCTCCAGCTTCCATCCAGGACACACCACACGATCCATTGTCTACAGCCAAGCTCTAAGATATAACCGCATTTGCTCCAATCCCTCAGATAGAGACAAGCACCTACAAGATCTCTATCAAGCATTCTTAAAACTACAATACCCACCTGCTGAAGTGAAAAAACAGATTGACAGAGCCAGACGAGTACCCAGAAGTCACCTCCTACAAGACAGGGCCAACAAAGAAAATAACAGAACACCACTAGCTGTCACCTTCAGCCCCCAACTAAAACCTCTCCAGCGCATCATTAGAGATCTACAACCTATCCTGAAAGATGATCCTTTACTCTCACAGATCTTGGGAGACAGACCTGTCCTTGCTTACAGACAACCCCCCAACCTAAAGCAAATACTCACCAGCAACCACACATCACTGAACAAAAACACTGACCCAGGAACCTATCCTTGTAACAAAGCCCGATGCCAACTCTGTCCACATATCTATTCAAGTGACACCATCATAGGGCCTAATCACATCAGCCATACCATCAGGGGCTCGTTCACCTGCACATCTACCAATGTGATATATGCCATCATGTGCCAGCAATGCCCCTCTGCCATGTACATTGGCCAAACCGGACAGTCTCTACGCAAAAGAATTAATGGACACAAATCTGACATCAGGAATCATAATACTCAAAAACCAGTGGGAGAACACTTTAACCTGTCTGGCCATTCTATGACAGACCTGCGGGTGGCTATCTTAAAACAGAAAAACTTCAAAAACAGACTCCAACGAGAGACTGCTGAGCTGGAATTGATATGCAAACTAGACACAATCAACTCAGGGCTAAATAGGGATTGGGAATGGCTGAGCCATTACAAACATTGAATCTATCTCCCCTTGTAAGTATTCTCACACTTGCTTCTTATCAAACTGTCTGTACTTGGCTACCTTGATTATCACTTCAAAAGTTTTTTTTCTCTTACTTAATTGGCCTCTCAGAGTTGGTAAGACAACTCCCACCTGTTCATGCTCTCTGTATGTGTGTATATATATCTCCTCGATATGTTTCACTCAATATGCATCCGAAGAAGTGGGTTGTAGCCCACGAAAGCTTATGCTCTAATAAATTTGTTAGTCTCTAAGGTGCCACAAGTACTCCTGTTCTTTTTGCGGATACAGACTAACACGGCTGCTACTCTGAAACCTGTCATTAAAGTCAAGGAGAGTTTTACCACTGATTTGAGTGGGAGCAATTTGGCCAACACTGAGCCCTTTTGAAAATCCCACTGCTAATGAAGTATTTGCTCTTGCAAATAATTACATCCAAAATTAATAGTGCTTACAATGCTGAAGGTTGAGGGGAGGCCTTTTTCCATAACTGAGCCTAAATTTGTATCCAAATTTGTATCCACATGCTCTGATCTTATTGCTGGATTACACATGGAAAGCCCTTAGTTGTCATACAAAAATCTGTGCATTTCAATGGAATAGTTAGAAGCCAGTTTCCCTTACAAATGAAGGGGGGTGTGCGTGTGTGTACACAAAACTTGTGGGCTCATTTTTAGAGGCCTTTTCAGAAATATGGCCCTTAGGTTACATCCTACATGAAAAAGGGAGAAAAAGAAAGAGACTATTTTTGTTTCCTGTCACATAGCAATGAATTTCACTTAAAAATCAACATTGAATATGAATCAAAGTGAGAACAATTTTAAGAAAGGTCAACTGTTGGGCCTAAACTACTGCCTGTTTTCTTATAAAAATGAAATCACCATTTTTATATTAATATTGACTGTATATATTAAAAGTGTGGAAATGTACTTTCACGATTACTCAATAGCTAAAGTCAGATCACATCCCCTGTAAAACTGAGCAGTACTGGGGAGTGGGTCTAGGGTTGCCAACTTTCTAATCACACAAACCAAACACCCCTGTCCCACCCCTTTCCTGAGGCCTGCCCCTGCCCTGCCCCTTCTCAGAGGCCCCACCCCCACTTGCTCCATCTCTTGTCCCCCATCGCTCGCTCTCCCCCATCCTCACTCACTGTCATCAGGCTGGGGTAGGAGATTGGGGTGCAGGAGAAGGCTCTGGGCTGGTGCGCAGGTTATGGGCTCTGGGTTGGGGGTGTGGACTCTGGCTTGGGCCAGAAATGAGGGATTCAGGGTGCAGAAGAGGGCTCTGGGCTGGGGTGGGGGGCAGGGATGCAGGGGGTGTGAGGACTCTGGCTAGGGTTTGGGGTGAAGGAGGTGGCTCCGGGCTGGGGTCAAGGGGTTCAGGATATGAGAGGGGGTGCGGGCTTCTGCTGGGGATGGGGGCTCTGGGGTGGGGATGAGGGGCTTGGGCTGCAGGAGAGGGCTCTGGGCTGGGGCAGGAGGTTGGGGTGGGGAAGTATGGGCTCTGGGCTGGGGGGGTGCAGGCTCTGGGTGGGGTCAGAAATGAGGGCTTCACGGCTCTGGGCCAGAAGAGGGGGTTGGGGTATGGGCAGGGTGTGGGCTTCAGGAGGGAGTTTGGGTGCCAGAAGGGAAGCAGCCGCCAGGTCCCTGCAGCCCCAAGGTGCATGTGTGACCCTTGCACCCACAGGCTTCGCCCCCTCAGTTCCCATTGGTCGCAGTCCCCAGGAGCTGTGCGGAGCTAGGGCAGGGAAGGAGCCTGCCTTAGCTCCGGGTCCCTGCTGTGCACTGACTGGACTTTTAACGGACCAGTTGGCAGGGTCCCTTTTCGACCAGGCATTCCAGTTGAAAACCGGACACCTGGCACCCCTAAGTGGGTTACAGGGGGCATTATAATAAAACAGTTCTAAGCAGCAGTTCTGAAATTTTCTATATTACAATCCCATTTACCTCACTGTGCCAACCCAGGAATACTCCTCCCATTTAGCTACTATCTACTGAGGACCACCATCCCATGTAGCAAGAAGGAAAGGACAGTATGGTCACCACTTCATGCTATATGTTTCTGGCCCCATTTTGAGAACCTCTGCTCTAAGTTACAATGCCTATTGAGGAATCATTTTGCTAAAATTTTAAATCTTATTGTGTTGTTTTTTTTAAAAAAAACATTGTCCAGAATGCCCAGAGCTTTGGATGGGAAATTTTTTATTATAATTTGTAAAAATCCAAAGGCCAAATTGTGTGACCCAACCAGCACAAAGGCATATGGGGACAGAGTGTGACAGCTAACTGCAATATGAATAGCAGTGCTGGAGAATTAGTCTATACAGAGCCTCTATGTCCTCCCCTCATATATGTGAGCGGGAGGGAACCGGGTCCAAAGCTTCACCTGCTCGATAGACTAGCCAGCTTGTGCCAAGGAACACATGCTATAGCATGTATGCACCCTGCAGTTTACTCCTTCCCCAGAACAGCTGATGTTAAGAGCTGAATGTAAAGAGCTGCACACAAGAAGCCTTTTGCAGTGCACAGCAAGAAGTTTGACTGGTCCTACAAATCTCAGGAACAATCTGCATATCTTGAATGTTCTCTGCTGACAGCTTATCTCTTAATTAAGTATTTATATATATACAGACATGTTTTTTTGGTTTTTTTTTATGGGAGCACTCCTCTAGCAGTGGGGAACCCAGTATGAGTCCCAACCACATGTCTGAGCTGTTCTGCTATCCCCTATTCAGGGTAGATCATATATTGATTATTTGCAGTTATACTGAGAAAGTATATTGGCATGTTCTAGACAGGCTTTTTATAGATATATAGATCTCTCTCTCTCTCTCTCTCTCTCCCCCTCCCCCCCTTTTATCCTCTATCCATTTGTCTCATTGTAGCATCTGAGTGCCTGGTAAAGTGGATCTCACTAACTGCGTGAAGATTTTATGGCTATTACATTATTGGAGGCTTTTCTTTTTTTCAGCTCACAGTTCTAAGAACCAGTGTTTGATTGCTTTCAAATTACCCTTCACTTTCTTCTTATCTATGGAAGAGCACTATTGTGAAGGTTGAGACCCTTGCTGAAGAGTTCATAGCTAATTGGTAAAGTTCTTGACCCATCTGAGAGGTTGAACTTCAAGGCAAGCTCTTTGCTGGAGCACATTGCGTGCACTGGTGTCCTGACATATTGAGACATTCTAATTCTTTGTTCTCCCCTCTCCTTTATTATATGTCAGTAGTCACAAAAGCATGTTGGTATTTTTATATAAAATCTATATTTTTATATTAGCCTATGTAGAGCCTGTCGGATGTAACTCATTTGCATTACACTGTGTTGGATATCTGGGTGCTTCTGGACTCATATTAATGACCTTCCTTCATGAGCTGCTGACCTTCTAAAAATACTCATTTCTAAGACAGTCTCCATTACTCTCATAGTACTTATGCTTTTACAATTGCATAATTTATCTGCTCCTATAAATTTACCTGGTGCTTTAGCGAGAGCCACAGTCTTTAAACTGCATTGCTTTCTACAGCTGTGTGAATGCAGATGATTTGGTTTGCTGACAGTTCTGAAAATAAATGAGGAAAAACATTTACATTGGGTACAACAGTTTGAGTTGTACCCAAACTGAAACACTTAAAAAAATGGAAAATCAAAATGTCAACAAAAATTTTGTTTCAGATCAAACAAAATGTTTTGTTTAGTGCATTTTTAACCTTTTTAATAAGCAAAGGAAATGAATGGCTATATTCACAAAACAGGAGGAGAAAGTGGTGCCCTTACACCCAATAGCACAGTAAGTAGGGCACTCACCTATCATGTGGGAACACCCACTTCAAATGCCTGCTCTGGTGCAGGGATTTGCATCCAGGGATTTTCCCCTCTTCCCAGGTGAATGCTCTAAACACCAGTCTATAGGGTGGGGTACTCTCAATTCTCCTGTCAACGCAGTTCCAGTTTGTATAAAGTACCTTAAATAGTTATTGGTACAGAGTGAGAGAATTACTATAGCCTGGTAGTGGGAGACCCAAATTCAAGTTCTGCTCCACTCAACATTTGATTATCCATAGCTACAACAGGAGAGACTGAAAGCAGCCTGCCCTAGAATAGCTAGTTGCCAGGTCATCCTACTCCCTACCCACATGCTGGATGGTATAGCTATGACAGAACATCAGGGAGCATATACTGCAACCGGTATAGGCCTGGCCCAGTTTGCTCCCTCCTTGGAGCAGCAGGGAGACCAGGAAGGATACCGTGATTCAGGGAGTCAGAATCCCATTCAAAGGCTGCTCCAGAGATAGTGCAACTACATGTTACTCCTTACTGTGAACTAGATGGCAAATTGAAGCGTTAGGGGGCAGGCATTTGTTTTTGTCATACTTCCTGTCAAGCACCTAGCAAAATTAGGGGCACTATGAAACAATAATAAAAGAATTTTAGCAGTTGAATTAGGGGATTTTGGCATCTAATATTCAGTGCTATTTGGTATTCAGCCCACATGCCAATACTTAGCACTATTCATGAGATGTGTATTTGGTATGTAGATGTTCCTATTCCCTCCTCTGACAAGAGGAGCCCTGGTGCCACATTTGAAATTTAAAAGCTTTATTTTAACTAAGATGCTACTTTGCATGCAGACACACTTCATGAGGTGCTGTAAACTCTGCCTTTCAGAGTTTCCAAAGAAGCAGCTGAGACTCTTTTGGCAGGAGTTGGGCAAACTGTTCACAGTCAATAATACATTTGGCAAATCTGACCCTCTATTCCATTAGTAAATTATCTGTGAACAGAGCTTGATTTTTGTTCTCTATTGAAATTTCTTCAAATACATTTCAACCTATAGGGTGCCTAATAAACTAATTTTTTTATAATGTCTTTGCATATGCAATATCGTTATTCTTGGTGTGTGCTTGTTTACCTAAGTCACATGGTATCATTTCTGTTCCTTCACTGGATGGTCAGAACTTATATAAAAACAGTAACAACTGAAAGGCTTCTTGTCTGAAATGGCACAGATACATATTTATACAGTCAAAAGTCTTTCTACCAACACCTAACTAAAATAAAAGTATTTGTCTAGCTCTATTCATGTCCACTATTTTAGATTTTCACAATCTGAGGAAAGAATCTGTTTAATAATAAGATTACAGTTTTTATTTCAGTTTAGAGTAGAACTTTGGACGTGATTAATGCTCAACAAAGCATTTTAAAAGTAGAACAACACTTCTAAATCTTCACATACAGCTGCAGAGCACAGAAAAGAATCTAAAATAATAGGCACAAGGTAGCAAAATACTTCCACTCAACCCATTTATAGTACAAATTTTAAAAGCAGTAATGCATGTTCGTTTAGTTTTATACAAATTTTGCTTAAGTTTTGGATTCTACTTTATGATGATATTTTGAAAAGCACTCAGTGCTTCCATTGAAGTCAACTCCCATTTACTATATCTATATTGAAGATATAGGCCAGCGCTGAGTGCTTGGAAAATCCCACTTATATCTATAAAACTGTGTTGAAACCATGCACTTTTATTTATTATTTCATATTCCATTCTAGTAGCAAATCTCTTGGGAAATCATTTTTTTATCTACTTATTGACATTTGTATTTAAAGTATGCATGTTGTTTAATATCTGTTGCACTGTGATATCTAATTTCATTATCAGCAAATTACTTTGACATAGTACAGGAATATTCTCTTGATATTAGATAACCCTCCATCTTACGTGCTATAATTGCAAAATGAAATATATTTTTCCCTAGACAAATACATTATATAAAATTAATAATAGTGAGATTTAGATATGAAAGTTGGCATTTAGTAGTCAGTAAGACATTTGCTTAACTTTATGTTGTAGAAATTTGACTAAAGATCACAGATTTAGATCCACAGCAGCAGAAAAACTTCTTTAATATTTTCCTGAAAAATGTTTTAAATATTGGAGGTCCAAAACCTGATTTTGGTTTTATCATGATGTCATACGACCATTCTTGATGATGTCATGCCATGCATCATATTATGAAAAATTATAAAACTAGCAACCATAAACTTGTGTGCCTTTATTGGAAATGTGCTCAGACTGCGTAGGCAACAAACTAGGCCTAAACTCACTATAGGGTCAAGACCACCTTCTGCTGAGACACATCCTGGTGCAAGTTTTAAGCCTGGTAGAAAATGAGGTTGCAGCAGCATAAAATAGTGACCACAGAGACACCGAAAGGATTTAAAGTTGCGTTCCCATGTCAGAAACGCCAATTTTCAATACTTTACTAGATAGCATTAACAGACTATTTCTTTAATTGTACTTCATATGAGCCTGACTCCCAGTGGGCCTTATCACACCTGCAGATTTTGCTGTGGTACAGGATGATCTCGGCCAGTAATACTAGCTGTCAGTAATTATACATCCTATCCTCATTGTAGAATGCATGAGGTATTATAACTCAGAGCCTTCACCTGATGAGGTTGCCTTTCAATGAGCTTTGACGATATCACTAGCATCTCTATTATTGTTGAAAGATAAATCATGTACTGTATCACAGTAAGCTAGGCAGTATGCAGTTTTATATATAGATATAGATATAGATACAAAATATCTGGGACTGATATATGGAAGGGGTTTTGCCTGAGGCATTGGATGCTCTATCTTTCTGGTTTAGCAGCCCTGTTTCATGTAGGTGACAACCTCTATGACAGAGGACTTACTTTGTTTCTCCTTTCATTTGTCTTCTTCAATCATTTCAAAAGAAGTGGAGCAGTTCTTGAATTTCTTCATCAGAAGAGTTTCATATTTTTTCTTTTGAAAGTTTTCTGTGTTAGAAACTTGTAGATAGTATGTCATTTGCTCTTTACACAACAAAAATAATATGAAGAAACCACCTGGGCAGAGCTGGGTCCCAAATCCCAGGTTTACTGAAGAGACACATACAATCCAGGCTGGGCTATGTACAGTCAACTGCTCTAATTTGTTCCAGGTGGCTTCTACAGCAGTGCTTCTCAAAGTCGGGCCGCTGCTTGTTCAGGGAAAACCCCTGGCGGTCCGGGCCGGTTTGTTTACCTGCCGCGTCCGCAGGTTCGGCCGATCCTGGCTCCCACTGGCCGCGGTTTGCCGCTCCAGGCCAATGGGGGCTGCGGGAAGGGCAGCCAGCACATCCCTCGGCCCGCGCCGCTTCCCGCAGCCCCATTGGCCTGGGACGGTGAACCGCGGCCAGTGGGAGCCACGATCGGATGAACCTGCGGACGCAGCAGGTAAACAAACCGGCCCGGACCGCCAGGGGCTTTCCCTGAACAAGCGGCGGACTGGCTTTGGGAAGCATTGTTCTACAGCATAGAAAATGGTGACAGCCAGTAGAGGCCTCAAAATCTGTGAATGCTCTTCCAGTTCTTAAATATTTTGCATCCTTGTTTACATCCCTTTCCTATATCAGTTGTATGTCCAGTCTAGTGGCTAACCAAGATTACTGTTAGGCAAGTTCAGCAAAACACCAAATTTTAAGCCAGGATTGCAGAGTATCTGTTGAAAATTATTTTTGAATTAATTATATCAAACAATTGGCATTGGAAACTTGTTTCTAAGAGCAAAGCTCAACCAGTCACCAGAAAGAAGTATGCCATGTAACCTGTGTCCACCCATGCCACGTGACCAATGTGATTTCAGTGGGATTGCTTAAAGTTTGGTATATGCAGAATTACCTTACTGAATTGGGGCCCAACGCTTGAATTATCTGTGATACACACAAGTTTGGGATTCTCCACTTGTGGCTGTATATCATGTGGAAAGGAACTCAGATGCTTTCAATGGCACAATCCTCCCTGAAACCTCCATCCTTCGCACCATTCAGAGGCCTTTCCAGGATCTGCATTGGGAGAGAGGTGGAGATTGAGTAAGCTGGGTGAGGAGAATGGATGGACTAGAGTTGGAGGTGGGGACGTGCACATTGTCCCTCCTCCAGCTCCAAAGAAGATGATACAGCCCAGCAAGGGCTATTATCTTTTCTACCCAATTCCAAAGGAGGCATGCTGCCAGGGACCCGGAGGGGGATGTAGGTAGTCAGAGCCAATGCAGAGGCATAGGGCCTCCATACAAACGATTCTGATTTCCCTCAGATCCCTGTGGATCTGCCAGACATGAGTGCAAGCTCTGAATCCTTTAACACATGTGAGTAAGCCCTGTCCCCCACCTCCATTGGGGAAATATTGGTGATCTTTGTAAGGAAAACCATGGAGACATTTCCTCCCACTGATCTCCCCTTCCCAGGGGTGTCCATAGGAGGGAATAACCTGGTCAGAATAATTATTTACAGAAATTATTCAGCAAATAATTTTGAACAATTATAAATTCTGGAGAATCTTGATCTTTCTATGCACAATTCATCAGCTGCAAGAGAGGCAAATTGTTTAATAAGCTAATTGCTATGAATTAGTCACCTAGCTCTAGAAATGTGAATTCTGTTAGCAATTCAATATAGGGAAGAAGAAATGTCTTTACAATGTAAATGAATGTATGGATTAGTGTTGCTAGCTCTCAGTCATATTGACTGACAGTCTTTTGGACCCGATAAGGTGTTGGGGGACCTGACTGCAGGAGTCCGTTTGATTGATCTAGTGTGCTCAGAGGATGTATTTTTAAATTAATAATAAAAAAAGTCTGTGACTTATTGTACATTTGTAATGGGGTTTTCTTGTAGCAGCAGCTGCCTTTTTGTGTGCCACTTACTGATACTTTAATAGGTCTCTTTCATGTCGCTGACAGGTTGAGAAATGGAGGGTTTATTTCTGCTGTTTTCTGTTTCATCTTTCATTTGTGGTTTATATCATGTTCAAAGAAGTGGCTTAGCTTTTGTATTGCTTTTGTAATGGCCAGAAGAGATTCATTCTTTCTTTCTATGCTTTGAAACTGGGTCCATTAAGAGAAAAATCAAAGATGGTGGAAAAGGTCAGTCTTTCAAAATGTAAATGTAGGTGCAGACTGATGCAGTTAGCTGTCAGTCATATTGATCGGAGAAGAACTTAATTGGGGTATTATGCGTTAGTAAACTTGACTATGATAGACAGTTATGACTGATGTGGTCATTCTCTGGGTACAATACAGGGAGAAAAACTATGTTTATTCACTATACTACTGGTATAAATGGTCTTTGATATCAACTGGTGTAACACTTCTGCCAAGCATTGTTGGCAGCAACAAGGACCAAGTGCAATTATATAGAGGTTCCTCTTAAAATTAACAAACACCAATGGTTCGAGCCCTCACCCAGAAACCTTGGAAAAACTTAGTACCTCTCCTGAGCATCCTTAACAAGGAATACTTCCCCAGTAGCAAGTCCTGGGTAAATAGTTTGTAAAGCAGCTCTTGGTGGCTCCTCCTCCTGTTCAGATGGTAGTAATGAGCCCTACTGTCTATAGCTTCAGGCCACAGAGCTTGAACTGATATGGATGTTTTCGGGCTTTGCACTAATACAACTTTTTTGCTGTCATACTAATTGTATGCTAATAATGTGTTAGCAAACCGTACTACAGGGGTATATTTATGCCCTCCCTCTGGTAGAAATATTTCTTCATGTGCTGAAAGTGAGTGATCAAGCAGGAGAAAGAGCACCATATTTGATATACCTGGGGCATTCTGAAACATGAGAAAATACGATCATAGTAAAATAAATGTACCTTCATCCTATAGGCTATGCCATCTGTGTTGCTGTTTATTTAATAGACTAGCTTTTTCACATGAAAGATCCAGGCAGGGTCAGCTGCTTCAATGCCCTTCATTTCTTAATTCTAAAGGGCTATAAATCATCTGGAAGCAATACCAGGAACTGTGCACCAGCATCAGCAGTGCAGTGAAGAGCACATTCAAATGTGACCTTCAATAATGACCATACTGGGACAGATTCTCTTATGAGAACCAGCCTCTTTCCACCACAGAGGTGGCATTAAGGGGCCAGATTCTGGCCAAAATTTGCCAGCAGAGAATTCCTCTGGAATGGGGAAACTCCCTGCTGGCATATCTTGCCCAGTGGCTGGTGACTCTGCTATCTCCTTCTGGAGTAGAGGGCATGTCAGGGTCAAGAGGGAGTGGGAGGAAGCATGATGGAGTCTGCTCTGCTAGGCTTGTCCTCCACTGGTGTACTCTACTAAGGACTATACATCAATGGTGCATCATAGAGTTGTCCAGAAGTCATGGGGCTGGCTCCATTCTATGCAGCTCTTGTGCGGTAGAGAATCTGCTCCCAAATATCTTCACATACCTGACGAGGGCTCCCAAAGGCATAAAAGGTGAAGCTCTTTCCTCTTTACCTTCTAACGTGCTCAACCACCCAAACATTTCTCAAAACTCGTCTAGCATCTCGGAAAACAAGTAGACCATGAAATGCGCAACCAAATCAACAACAGAGATGGACAAAAATGGGGAAAAGACAATTTGAATGAAAATTTCAGAGACATTTTTCATTCAAGTGTTTTAGACAAAATTTGCAATTTCAGTGAAAGTAAATGTTTTGACCAGCTTTCCTCAATAAATAACAGGCAATTTCAGACTGTGGGTGTTTGCATGTTTGAATGCCAAAGATGAGAGTTCTTCTTGGAAAATCCCCTGCTACCAGCCTGCTCCCCACCAACACGGCTGACCTCAAAGACCCTTTTAGAAAACAGTGCCCATTTTCATTGTATAAGTACCCGCTCATATCACTGAATATTTGGAGATGACACTATAAGATGCCATGCATTCCCGCTGTTTTTTACAACTTTAATTAATTAGTATTGCACAGGGAGAGATGCTGTCTCTCTGGTAAATATGTCTCAGATCATTTAAGATACTATAGGCCCCAAGCTGACCCAAGACAAATTATAATGCCTCACCCATACATTGACTTAGAGCTTCCACTGGAGAAAAACTGCTTGACTCACTAACTTTTCAATGTATGATTGCAAAGATTTAAAGGGGGTGCGGAACACTATAATGTGCCTGTCACGGGGGGCCCTGTGTGTTGAGCGAGGCCGCTGCCATTGGCCCAGTCCGGGGTTGGTGCACCCCATCACACAATCATTGGGACTCCCTGTTGGATGAGGAAATTTCTATGAAGGGGTTTAGGACCCCTGGTGGGGCCCAGCAAACACTTAGTCTATGGCTCCTGACCTTCTAGGCAGGGCAGAGCAAACAATAAGTCTGCAGCCCCTGGGCAGGGCAGAGCAAAGCAAACAGTCTATGGCCCCTAAGCCTCCTGGGTACAGCAGGCAATAGCAGTTGGGGGCTTTAACCCTCTGGGCAGGGCACAGCAAACAGTCCGTCTGTAGCCCCTACAGGGGGCAGAGCAAACAATCAATCTATGGTTGTCGCTTCCAGTAGTCACACCTAGTAGCAAATGTGGAGGGGTAGGGGAACCAGGGCCCACCCTACTCCACTGGATTTTGACCTAGGGTGCTATGAAGCCGGGAAATTCCCAGTTAGAGGTTCAAGCATTGGCTTCTACTTCATTTCCTGGCTCATTTCCTACCACAAGGAACATCTCTGGCATCTCCTCGGCTGATAACTGCTCAATGTCCCAGTCAGTCTCCACAGACAGCTGGTCCTCCACAGCATAGTCCAGATACACAGTCCTTCACCGCTTGGGGAGCCATAGGTCCTTCCTCCTCCTCAGCTGGCCCAGACTAAGCTGGGCTGCTTCCTTTTATCTGTCCCTTCCACATGGAGCATGCACAGCAGGGGTAAGAGGGCGTGGCCTCTGGAACCCACAGTGATTGGTCCAGTCCCAGTGGCCCATAGTGGGATTGGTTTACCCCTTCAAAGTGCCATTAACATCATTTTGTTTAAAACTGCTGGATTTTAGTTTTCATAGATGAATTTTATAAACTTTTGTTTGCTTTTATAGAAATTGTCAGGTAATTTTCAGTATGCATGTTTAATCCTTTAATAGAATTCCTCCTGAAATGTCTTTGTTTAATCATAAGCCTTCTAAGAGCTACAAACAACTCCCCTTGAAATCAGTCGAAATACTCCAGTTAAGACAAGGGAGGATGGCAGGGAGTCATCTTCTGATCTCAGTTACATCAGCATAAATTTGCAGTCATCCACCCTGACCTTACTGGAGAATACACTTTACATTTACACCAGCATAACTAAAACAAGAATCTAGCCCTGGGAGTTGAGGGCATTCAGCAGTTCTCAGAAGGGTCTCAGAATTATCAGAATCAACCTCTGCATTAGGAAGCTGATACCTAATTAAATGGATTTGCACTATTGTGGCTCCCATAATGTGTGTCTATTGATTTCTCCTGACTGGCAAACTTAAGATTTAGGTTTACCATACTCTATTTGAACTGCATTGTCGTGATGGGCACTTAGCATTACATTAATTTTATTTTATTAATAGACTTCCCTATGGCTCTCATCAGAATATCACATAATCATAGAAGAGCCTTTCACAAACAATTAATATGTGGGAACTATAAAAGTATCATTATCTTCATTTTACAAATGAGGCTCTGAGACACAGAAATGTGAGTGACTTGCCCAGATCACACAGGAAGTCTGCTGAAGAGCCAGGAATTTAACCCAGATCTTTTAAATCCTGGTCTAGTGGCTTATCAAGACTATATTTCATCTTTTTCAATAGCTCTGGCTAGGAAACAGAAGTGAGTTTTTAATGGCAAGACTAATGGTATTAAAGGATATACCATTTAATAGGAGGACTTTGACCATTACTGATTTTGTTAATATGCTCCTTTGGTACTTATGATGCTTTTTTACCAGCTTAAATAATGTTTTTATTTTGTGGGCTTTTATCAGCTCCTAATCATAAAATTCTGGCTCTTAATGGAGTCCCATAATTAATATTTCCCTGTGCAGTTCAGAGGCGAGAATTGAATAGAAAATGGACTGTAGTTATATTCTAGTAGACATTAAAGTGGTCTGCAAAGAAAAAGTTTAATCTATTTCTCATATTTGCCCTGTTTGAAACATTTTGAAATGTGCTTAAAATATGTAGGTCTGAGGCTTAGTTTTCTTTCAGTGTTTCTTAAAGTGTCCAGGATGCTCACCAGTGCTGCCTGCTGGAATTATATCAGTAACAGACTGGCACAGTCTTGCTTTCGTTTGCCAGTTTAGTGTAGCAATCTGTTCATTGTCCGCAGTGACAGGAAACCCCTGCTGAAATATAAATAAGATTATAACAGCAATACACTGCAGGAGAAAGCACCTGGAGATTTTACTCAGCAAGAAGGTGCTGGTGAAAAATAATAATACCTTCTACTACATTAAGTGTCCTTTGATTTAAATGTATATATTTTTAATGACGACATTCCAGTTTCAAAATCTTGCTAAACTTTGGGTCAAAGGTTGTAGGAGAAAACTAGAAAGAATTAATCCAATTTAGCATAGACAAGCTGAACTTCTGTTGGCTACAAGATAAAAATTAGGCTTTTGGGATAATGCCATGTTTACAGATGTACTGAGTCATTCATCAATGTACTGAGCAATAGTATACCCCACATAAATATTTTCAGCAGTAATATTATTAGGCTTGGCCTATTCTGTACTTCCTTAATGTGTTGGTAGTCCCAGTTCTATTCCTATGGCCTGATCCAAAGCCTATTGAATATCTGTATATCACAAAACTACCCTCAAAATTTACCAGGAAAGCCAAGAATTGAGTAGGCATGAAAATTCATCTATCCTCTCACCTCTGTATGTAAGGGTTGAGACAGATGGTTAGAAAATATTTTTATTACATAGAAAATTTTGACAAATTTCATTTTCATCAACATTTTCTGCAGAAAATATTAACTTTTAGATAAAAAACAAAATCAAGGTTGTTTGGTGTTTTGTTTGTTTGTTTGTTTGTTTGTGGGTTTTGGTTTTATCAAACCCAGATGTTTATAGTTTTCTGACCAGAAAAAAGTCAAAATTTTCCATTGAAGTCGGACACTTTTTGTGACAAATTTCATTTAATTGGGAACCCAATTTTTCATTAAAACACTTTTGGTAGAAATTTTGTTAATAGCCCCAGGTGAGGCATATTAGCAGGACAGTGGAAAAAGAAAAAGGGAGGTGCATATTTTATTACCAGTGTTTGAGCTTTCTGTGATCTGTGTATAAACAGATAAGCTCAGACATCTCCAGGCTTTTAGGGACCCTGGAGTACCTTTCACAAACATTATATTTGCTAAACTAGAAAGAACCTCAAATGAAAACAAATCTCACTTAATTGTGAAATTATGTTTAAGAAATTCTAATTATCTTCCTCTAGTAGTCTTTTGGTGATATTCACATTGTACTAAAATGTTTAGCAAAATCAAAATAACATGGCTGCAATTTTAACTTTCTTTCAACCCATAAGCAACATTAATTTAGAAAATAAATTACTCATGTCTAAAAAAGGAATAGCCAATATGAAAATTCAAGAATCCTTTCCCTCTTTAATACATTTTACTGAATTGACTTATATTCCTTGACCTTTTCTTAGCATCCTACACATGTTCTTTAGATAGCTTAATCTCCTTTATAATATTTTATATGCTGCTAATAGTTCAGGGTTTTTGAATGGCAATTGGGCTGTAGCCCATGAAAGCTTATGCTCTAATAAATTTGTTAGTCTCTAAGGTGCCACAAGTACTCCTGTTCTTTTTGCGGATACACACTAACACGGCTGCTACTCGGAAACCTGAATTCTAATTTAGTTAGCTTTTTATATGCATGACATATCGCTTACAAAGGTAAGTTTTAAACACTTCAAAAACTGTGCATCTATTCAGGAAGGTATTGATATCAGTACCATAGCAGTCAATTTAGGTTTATAAGATGGGTGGCAAATGTTCAACACAGTTCATGGGGATTTGGTTGACTGACTCCAATTAACATTAATGAGGGTTTCTGAGGTTAGATTCTTACATATCCTACTGAAAAATTACCCAAGAGTACCCAGTGATGTTTACTGATTCCAAGTTGGTAGGTATTGCACAAAAGGTTTTTTTCCCCCCATTGGGTATATTTGGAGTTCTTTATTAATAGGCATAATGGCTAAAAATTTAAATGACCTTTTCAAAGGTACCAGCTACTGATCCATGGCACCCTTAGCATAGCCATTGATATAAACTGTAAATGTACTTTTCAACACTATGTGATTGTTGGTGTTAATAATCAGTTAAGCAGGCATTTGTGCCACTGAACATTTGGTGATGATGCTATGAAGAGGCCATACATTGCCAGACCAGGAGGGTGGAGACTGGGCTGGCAGCGTAACTATACAGAGGCAACACTCTCAACAAACCATGGATACCGGTAAGAAGCTTTCATTCTTATAGGTGGTCTCTGCATAATCCTGCTGGTAAAAATGAAGCAAACAGTACAGCATCCAGAGGGAAGGCGGGGCAAGGAGGAGTAGTAAAACAGGGATTGTAGAACTGTCCTCCCACAAGGAACATCTGATCTAGGTGCCATGTCAAGAGAACTGTCCTGTGTAACTGTGTTGTATAGAAGCTGTGCAGATGTCTAAGTGCTAGATACTGGAACTCCTTTTCATGATAAGGAGTACCTACTCCATAAATCATCTCAATGATTGCAATAGGACTTTTTGCAGAGCAAGGTACAATTCAACACAAGTAAGGGTTTCAGAATCTGAGCCTAAGATGGAAATATTAAGAAGGCAGGCCATTGATGGCACTTTAGTCCTAGCAGACAAAGTCCTGAGAGCTTTAAGTACTGTCATTCTAGCTAAGGCATAACAGGATTATGTGCATAAACTAATGTATTTAGCTAGCCCCTTTATATTGCTCTCCAAAAGGTACCAAGTCTTGCTGACTTCTTAGCGGTCTGAGTCCTAGCCAAATGAGAAGTAAAGCCCCTCTTGACATCTAGGCATGGAGCCTGATTCCCACTATTGTACAAATAAGGCTTTGGAAAGAAAACTAGGAGATTAATGGTCTGATTCAGGGAACTTTACACTATCTCTAGCAAAAAATTAGTTGAGGATACATGATAAATTTGACCATGTGGAATTATAGCGAAAGGAGGATCAGCCACCAAAACATTCAATCTAAATGGCACAACAGTATTAAAACTACCTAAAATCAATCCAAACCATCTGCATTATCAATAACTACAACAACTAATAAAAGCTACTAGTATATTGATTAAAAATAATAAGATAAACTCACTGGGCAGAGAAGCAAGGTTCCTATACCTGCAGATAGCTGCAGAAAGGAAAGACAGAGGGTGGAGAGCCTGCATGGACTCCCATAATCTTAGTGCCACAAAGTATCCCATCAAGCATATCCTGGATAAGATGATATATCCTTCTAGAACATCTCTCCATCACAAGCTCCAGACCATGCCTGGTTGCCATCTCTTTTCTTTCAACTATTCCAGGATGGCATCAATTGTACTCCTTCTTGGCATAAATCCATTCTGACTATTCCAAAATTCAACTGTTTCATACAGGCGCTTTTCAATAATTGTTTCCTGTACTTTCATATCATGCAACTATAATGCCAACAGACCCTGGTCGTTGGCATCGAACATGGGACCTCTGGAGCTTAGTGCATGAGTCGCTACAGCATGATCTAAAAGCCAACTGGCTGTTAGCTAATGCTTTTAAGCCATTTGTCCAGTATGTTCTTTTTCTTAAGAATATCATTGAACAGACATGTAAAATACTTGACACCTTCACTTCCCAATAACTTCAGAGCATCCACCATTACTTCATCAGGCTCAGGTGCTTTCTACTTTTTAATTTTCCTAAGTGCACCTACAACCTCCTCTACGTATATACAATCTATCATATTCTGGTTCGGCTTATATGTTCTTAATTCCTTCCTTGGGTTCTTATCATTCATTACTCTTTAAAAATAATCACTCCAAACCTTTTTAATTGATTGACTATTACTTTGCAATATACCATGGTCATTTTTAATATAAGCAAATTTGTTCACTTCCCTCATTATTTTCTCCCTCGTCTTAGCAAGTTTGTGGATGATCTTTTCTCCCTCATATCCTCCTAATTAGTTATATAGCTCATCACAGGCTAATTTTTTAGCTGTCATAACATTTCTTTTAGGCTCTTTTTTTTAGTTTCTTGTATGATTTCCAGGTAAGTTTCCTGATGTTTTTCTTCCAGAGTGTGGAAGTATGTGATGATTTTTTTGTTTGAGGTGGTCCTTCTGGAGTATGTGAAGTGCAGTAAGTGCTTCCCCTATTTTTCTGAAGTCCTTCTGTTCAGCGTATTTGGAGTTGTATGTAGTAATCAGAGGGTTATAGATGGTGAGACTTCTGGGGATGATGTTGTGTTTATTGCATTTGCTCTGGAAGTAGATGTCACTGTTAAGTTTTGCTTCCTTTTTCTTAATGTTGTGGATTTTCCATTTCAGACAGCAAAATTCGATATCTTCCATTGTTATATGCAGTGTTGTTGGAGCAGTGTTGGTCCAGGATATTAGAGAGACAAGTGGGTGAGGTAATAACTACGCTGGATTTATGGTTTAACACAAAAATATATAATCCACTAACAACCCCCCAGCTGCCAGTCCCCTTTTTCTTTCCTCCCTATGACTGGAGGGTTGTTAATGGGCCACTTCACCTTGAATGGTCCCTTGAAATATGTGTTAACTATTTATGCTGAACAATCTGTTCCAGCTTGTATGTAGCTCTGATAATCAGTGCCTTGTCTACACTGCGGCTTAAGTCGATGTAAGTTACATCGCTCAGAGGTGTAAAATACTCACCCCCCTGAGTGACTCAACTTACATCGACTTAACATGGTGTCTACATGGTGCTATGTTGGCGGGAGATGCTCTTCCCTCGACATAGATTCCACCTCTTATTGAGGTGGATTAATTACATTGACGGGAGAGCGCTCCCCCATCGATTTATTGCATCTTCACTAGAAGCACTAAATCGACACTCCTGCATGGATCGCTGCAGAACCGATTTAGCTCGGTATTGAAGACAAGCCCTGAATAACTTTCCCAGACCTGAAGAAGAGCTCTGTATGGCTCGAGAGCTTGTCTCTCTCACTAACAGAAGCTGGTCCAATAAAAGATACTGCCTCACCCACCCTGTCTATCCAATATCCTGACACAGCTACAACAAAACTGAATACAGTAATCAAAATGTACAGATAGGCAAAGTAAGAAAAATGCTGCTTGAGAACTTATTAGAGTTTGATTCTATTTACTTTATATATTATAACATGTAATGCTAACAATTTGTGATTTAATGGTTATAAGGCTTTAAATTTTTGAATCTCAATGTGTACTGTCATTAAATAATTACTGTCTGATCGCCCACAATTTCCTGCAGCTGTGAAAATTTAAATTGTTAAAAATTGAAAAACATGCTTAAAATAAATATTGATATCTGCTGAAATTATATAAAATAATTGAATTCCACAAGCCTACACAACTGACACATTTGCTGGAATTTTTGTTGAGATAAGAATGAGAGGATATTTTTTCCAGTTCCCTACCTATTACAGTGGTCTAAAATAACCTGCTCTCTGTAAACAGTATAATTAGCAAGAATTAGTTCACCTTTTTTACACATTAGCCTGGTACTACGAACTCATGCCACTTGAGAAAATAAATGTTTATAACGTGGCTAATGTGAAAAATAGCTTCAGACAGACACCAAAAGAAAAACTTGGTAGAAAAATAATCAAGGGCACACATTATAGAAATATTCTTCCCTTCTTTTTGTTTGTTTCGATTTTTTTTTTAAACTTTTGTTACGCTTCTACTTTGGCTAATAAAACAGAATTAAGTTATCAGAAGCTCATGAATGAAAAGTGGTTATAGCTTCAGAATATGCCCACATCTCTCAGAATAGCTCTTTGGGACTGTTGTAACTTAAGGTGGAATTTAACTTACTGTGTCTATTGTGGTTTGTCAGTGAAATGGAAAGAGTGGTATGTGTATATAAGCTGTTTACATGCAAAGTGGATAGCTAAATGTAAGTCAGTCAGCTAATCAAACATCTTTAAAGCCTGCATTTTACCTGATAGAGTCAACATGCATAGCAGAGAGCTTGACAGGTGAAAATTAGGGAGAATAGCTAGCTATCCCAAGAAAATTGCTTTTCAATTCCCCATAAATTGTTGTGATCTAGAACAGCATTATAAGCAAACATTCAAGCTGAATATAAAAGAGATTTGAGTTAAAAAGGGAGAGAGAGAGCAAGGAAGAGAGTGAAAAAGAAAAGATGAGAATGAAACAAGATCCTCATACAATGGTAGTGTGTATTGATAAATATATAATTTATGAAACTGACTACAAACTCTGTCCCATAATATAAAGTACATTGTATCAGTTTTACTAGTGTGGTTAGTCTAATCCATCTGTCTTTTCTTTGTTGTAAGCAATGTTGTAGCCATGTCAGTCCCAGGCGACAAGGAAACCTGCACAACACTTTCAAAAGACAAGCCTGGGAGCTTAAATTAATAACTTTGATACTAAAAATCACGGTCCTAATAAAGACACAACATTTATGGGTTATTGCAACAATCTGAAACCCACTACCACCCCCCTTTAACTTATGACTATAGGGGTGTTAATGGGCCACTTTGACTTGAATGGTCCTTTAGAATATGTGCAAACTACTTATGCTAAACTATCTGTTAGAAATTGTTGCAGCTGTGACACTCTGAGGGTATGTCTACACTGGCTAGTTTCTGTGCCACAAATTATACCACTTTTATTAAAGCGCTGGAATTAAACCACTGTTGCATGTCCACACTGTGCTTATTGTGACACTGGAGCGCATCCACATTAGCAGCTCTTGCAACAGCAAAGAGAGTAGTGCATTGTGGTAGCTATCCCACTGTGCAACTGGCTGTAGGGTGCTTTGGGAAGGGTTTGCAATGCCTCATGAGGCAGGCACAACATCACATGATGCAGGTTTCCCAATCCTATTGTTCCATTGGCATCCTACTACATTGCCAGCTGCTTTCCAACTGAAGTTGGGGTGGGGGAGAAGAGTGTGTGACAAGGAGTGTGTGTGTGTATGGAGGGGGGAGAGAGACAGTATTTTGGGGGGACAGAGAGTGTGTCAGCATGCTGTCTTGTAAGTTTAGACAGCGGCAGGAAGCAACCAGTCCTGAGGCAGGTGGAGGGGAACCCCCGACATCAGCACCCGCCTCCTTCCCTGGGCGCTCTCTCTCTCTCTCACACATGCACACACACACACACTGACACCTGCCTCTGTGTTCAACAGCATGAGCATTCCACAGTAATGGTTTGCGTTGTGTCCTGCAGCAGATCAGAACAGCACACAATGGCTGTCAGAAACGGTGCTTTGAAAGGGGAGGGGAGCATGTCTCCAGGGCAGCCGAATTCAAAACAATGAGCAGAGCGGTCACTTGAGGCATTATGGGACAGCTCTGGAGGCCTGGAGCACAGAAAGCAATCAAGTGTCTACACTGGCAATAGAGCCCTGGAGCTTCTGCACAAATAGCCTTACAACTCTTGTCGAGGTGGAGTTTTTTTCAGTGCTGCAACTGAGGAGTTTCTGCGCACAAAGTGGCTTGGCAGTGTGTACACGTCTGCAGTTTGAGCACAAAAAGCTAATCAGGTCCAAAACCACTTGCTATTGAAGTCAATAGGCATTGGATCCAGACCATATATCTATTAACTGTCTCTCTAGAAGGAAAATGGAGCTTTTAGAGGCATAGTAAGAACACTCCCACTGCTACTGCCTTCAAATCAAAGCCAAAGAGCTGAACATACAATGTGGAGAAGAGTTTGAGAATCAGTCAAATTTTAGGGCTCAGTATGGTGAAGGAATAAGAATCATTTTTGTTTACAGTGGTCTAAGTTTATATATTTTCATACATTGTATTACTAGGTGCTGTTTGAATGATTCATCAGTTTTAAGGCCAGAAGGAACCCTTAAAATTATCCAATGTGACATCCTGAATAACAGAGAATCTCACCCAGTAATTTCTGCATCAAGCCCATGAAACTTATTGACCTACAGTGTATCCTTTAGAAAGAGGCACAGACTTGATTTAATGGCACAGACTTTCTTTTCACTGCAGTTGGTAACTCGTACAGAACAGCTTTACTTCGGGTTGTCAATAACAAATATTTTCCCTAGCCACATTGAAATGAAGATACAGAATTATTTTCTATCTAAGGTATTAATAGGGCACTTAACAATGGTACCAAAGAGTCACACCACAACTAAAAGGACTGATTCTGCAACCCTTTGTGCATAAGGTTATTTGAACAAGTGGTTCTTCGTGGAAGTAAAGGATGACGAATCTCTCTTTTCTCAGTGTTCTAGGGGGAAAACATTCTTTTTTCTCTCACCCAACATGTTGGTATTGGACACCCTCCTCCTTCTTTTAAGCATGAATTCAGTAATTTTGGAAGAATGAAGTGTTTACATTTGCCTATAGTAGCAAATCCTGCCCCAGTCTTCATGACCACAAAGGGACATACGCTGACTGGTGCAGTTCTGCTGCTCAAGAGTAGACAAAGTTTTGGTGGGCCATGCCAGGGATATTCACCCCCTGCACATAAAGGAGTTCAGTGGTGATTATACAAGTCAACGCACAGAGAGTAGATGGAGCCAGGAGCAGGAATATATAACTGTATTGATCCTTTCATCCTCCCCTGTCCCCCAAAAGGGGTCACAGTAAGCCAACAGGGGCTTCCTAGATTCTGCAGAGCCTGGGGGAGGATTCTTTCCATGTCTATCTCTCTATTACCAGGCTCAGCTATTTGGCTTTGGTGCTGGATATAGGATATAGTCTCCAGGGAGACTACCTGACCTGTTCTTCACCTCTGAAATCAGTGGAGTTACGTCCCTATATGCCAACTGATAATCCGGGTCCATATTTTAGCACTATCATTTTGCCACTTTCAACCCATTTTCCTTGAAATAGGCATATATGGATATATTTGTAAATATGTTCATTAATTTATCCATCTGGGTCAATAAGAAAAGCCAAGGGCTTCAAAGCAACCTCTTTAACCTTTCCAGAGTTCAAAAGCCTGCTTTATCCCAAATATAGTTTGTTTCTAAAACATTAGCAGTTTATTTTTTAAAAAGGGGTCATTTAGAGCTTTAAACAACAACCTTTAAATAGGACTGAAAGGTTACTAATAAAATTCCTGTACAGCTGCTTAATCATAAATAAATATTAAGAACTGCCCCGGATTCAGCAGTGGACGTTTTTCATTATATATATGGCAACAGTAAGATAATAATAACATATAATAGGAAAATCAATACCTGACTTGAGTGCTTTGCTTTGTGAGTTCATGATGTTGACTAGCTAGTGCTATTGGCTCTTATTACTAATAATCTGCTTCAACAAAGATGAAATCACTCTACTGTAGATGGCCTGGGTAAAGCCCTCTGCACCATTAAATTGCATCTTAAGTCTGAGATTATGGACCTGCTTCTGATACACTCACACTGAGGATCCATAAACTGCAGTAGCCCTATCTGCCCAGACTTTAAACTATTGAATCACACAGGTAGCTGACTTCAGTGAAAGTGTGCACATAACTTCTCATCAATATGAGCAAAGGACTCACAGTCTGAGTCATTGATTTCAATGGAGTGAACCATGGAGTAATGCTCCACAGTGTAATAAGGCTATCAGAATCTGGTCCTGCAGTCTTAAATGGTGTACAGGGCCTTGTGCATATTCCCTGCTCTGCACTGAATTTCACCCAAAATTATATAATAGAATACACATATCTATCATGTATTGATTTATCCAATCTTCTACTTTATCTGAAGACCTTTTCCAATTAGCTGATATTCAGTCAAATGAGGCAGTTAGATGTTCGGTGCATATTGTGTGTGTGTGTGTGTGTTAACAAATATTATGTTGACAAATTACTATGCTGAACAATCTAAAGAAAAGTTAGGTACTGAAAGAGACCAAAAAAAAAAAAAAAAGCCAGAGAAAAGTGACAAGGAAACATGGCACCAGCTCATTCTTCCTTTCTCCTGAATAAAGCCAGACAGAGCATGTCAAGGCTGCTTCCCCACTTTGAACTTTAGGGTACAAATGTGGGGGCCTGCATGAAAACTTCTAAGCTTAACTACCAGCTTAGATCTGGTCCGCTGCCACCATCCCAAAGCTAATTCCCTTCCTTGGGTAGCCTTGAGAGACCTTCACCAATTCCCTGGTGAATACAGATCCAAAACCCTTGGATCTTAAAACAAGGAGAAATTAACCATCCCCCCTTCTTCCTCCCACCAACTCCTGGTGAATACAGAGCCAATCCCCTTGGATCTCAAAACAAGGAAAAATCAATCAGGTTCTTAAAAAGAAGGCTTTTAATTAAAGAAAAAGGTAAAAATCATCTCTGTAAAATCAGTATGGAAAATAACTTTACAGGGTAATCAAACGTAAAGAGCTCAGAGGACCTCCCTCTAGCCTCAGGTTCAAAGTACAGCAAACAAAGATAAACACTCTAGTAAAAGGTACATTTACAAGTTGAGAAAACAAAGTAAAACTAACACGCCTTGCCTGGCTGTTTACTTACAAGTTTGAAATAGGAGAGACTTGTTTAGAAAGATGTGGAGAACCTGGATTGATGTCTGGTCCCTCTCAGTCCCAAGAGCAAACAACCTCCCAAACAAAGAGCACACACAAAAACCTTCCCCCTCCCCCCCCCAAGATTTGAAAGTATCTTGTCCCCTTATTGGTCCTTTGGGTCAGGTGTCAGCCAGGTTACCCGAGCTTCTTAACCCTTTACAGGTAAAAGGATTTTGGAGTCTCTGGCCAGGAGGGATTTTATAGTACTGTACACAGGAGAGCTGTTACCCTTCCCTTTATAGTTATGACAGAGCATAAAGGAGCTACACAGTATGAGGGAATAAATCTGAAAACAAAATGGAATAGAAGTTTATGGAAGGATTTTGTGTATTAACATAGGTGATATTAAAGAGGCTAAATCAACAATAAATAGTCTAGGCAAGAGTGGGAAAGCATTCTCAATATAGAGGAGTCAGAGAATGAATGAAGGAAACAAACTGGAGAAATAGCTAAGAAAGTGATTATCCTGAAAATATGGGCTCAGATCATGCCAGGCATAGTCACATGAGAAGATGGTTCATTGTGAGTGGATCTATCCCATTTCATATGGAAGGAAGAGAGAGCTGTCTCCTTTGGGCTGCATGGATGCTTGTCTCCTGGAGCTCCACACAGATTCTGCTCTAAGGAGCTTGGGATGTGTGAGATGTTGAAGCAGGACTTGTGCTGCTTTCTTTGGTACTGTCCGTGCTTGATACCCACATTTCTGAATGGAAAGCCAGGTCCCTGCATCATCTGCTTCTGGGTCCCCTCCACTGATTTTACTTAGCAAGTGCATTGGTTCTAGCTATCATTGGACAGAGGAGGAAAGGGGAATCCAGGAAGCTGTAGTTGTTCCTACAGGACATCTCCTTACTTTGTGTGATGGAGTTCCATCCCTGGAAATTCACTAGTTCACAGCTTCCCCCAAATCCTCCCCCTAGAGAGGACAATGAAGGGAAACCACTGCAAAAGGAACCTTACTCAGTTTTGGCCATTAGTCCATTCAGTCTGAAAGGCAATATTTAAATAGATGATACAGGTTTCTACTCTAGTAGAGCCCTGGGTTCTATTCCCAGGTCTGCCAGACATTTTGAAACACTTCAGTTGCCTTATCTGTAAAATGGGGGAATTAAATTTGTTTGATCCTTGGTGGGACCTTGCTTAATTAGGGTGGTGTACTGCACAGAAATATAAACATTACTCCACGAAACTGGAAGCTACAGGGGATGGGTGTCCTGTCTTGAGGTCGAGTGCATCTTCCCCTAGCTAAAGGGTATTCTGTGGAAGACTAACTCTCTAAGAGCTCTGCCCATGAAGGGAGAATGGTCTAGTGGATTGGGTGCTGGCTTGGGACTCAGGAGATTTCAGTTAAAATTGCTGTTCTGCCACAGACTTCCTGTATGACTTTGAGCAACTCTCTCAGTGTCTCAGTTCCCCATTGGTAAAATGGCATTAATAATGTTGCCCTACATCAGAGAGATGTTGTAAGGATAAATACATTAAAGATGGTGAGGTGCTTAGATACAGCGGTAATGGGAGAGATAGAAGTACCATTGATAGATAGCCTGAAGTCTAGCTATTGTGCTGATGTTTTATCGAGAGATTGCATCAATCTTGTATGCCATTCTGCAGAACCAGAAATGAGGTCTGATAACTCCCAAAGTTTTCAGATATTGGAGCTTAATTTTAGTTCTGGATACTAGATCTCACAGGGGCATCTGAGTGATACAAGTTTCATATATATTCAGTCACTTCAGATAGATCAATCCTTATCTCAGATCAATATGTACATACATGAATGGGATTTTTTTAAAGGTAATATTCGGGAGGGTTGTATCTCATGCGAACCATGACCAAATGACCCCATATTTGCAACACGAACTTTGTCTCAGATCTTGAACTTGCATTATACATTCCAAGCCAATCATTGTATGATTTCAGGCTTCAGGATCGATTTAAAATATTATGTTAAATAGAAATAATGTTAAAAGCAACAGAGGGTACTGTGGCACCTTTAAGAATAACAGAAGTATTGGGAGCATAAGCTTTCATGGGTAAGAACCTCACTTCTTCAGATGCAAGTAATGGAAATTTCCAGAGGCAGGTATAAATCAATATGGAGATAACAAGGTTAGTTCAATCAGGGAGGGTGAGGTGCTCTACTAGCAGTTGAGGTGTGAACACCAAGGGAGGAGAAACTGCTTCTGTAGTTGGATAGCCATTCACAGTCTTTGTTTAATCCTGATCTGATGGTGTCAAATTTGCAAATGAACTGGAGCTCAGCAGTTTCCCTTTGGAGTCTGGTCCTGAAGTTTTTTTGCTGTAAGATGGCTACCTTTACATCTGCTATTGTGTGGCCAGGGAGGTTGAAGTGTTCTCCTACAGGTTTTTGTATATTGCCATTCCTGATATCTGACTTGTGTCCATTTATCCTCTTGCGTAGTGACTGTCCAGTTTGGCCAATGTACATAGCAGAGGGGCATTGCTGGCACATGATGGCATATATAACATTGTTGGACATGCAGGTGAATGAGCCGGTGATGTTGTAGCTGATCTGGTTAGGTCTTGTGATGGTGTTGCTGGTGTAGATATGTGGGCAGAGTTGGCATCAAGGTTTGTTGCATGGGTTGGTTCCTGAGTTAGAGTTGTTATGGTGCGGTGTGTGGTTGCTGGTGAGAATATGCTTAAGGTTGGTGGGTTGTCTGTGGGCGAGGACTGGCCTGCCTCCCAAGGTCTGTGAAAGTGAGGGATCGTTGTCCAGGATGGGTTGTAGATCACTGATGATGCATTGGAGAGGTTTAAGCTGAGGACTGTAGGTGATGGCCAGTGGAGTTCTGTTGGTTTCTTTTTTGGGCCTGTCTTGTAGCAGGAGGTTTCTGGGTACACGTCTGGCTCTGTTGATTTGTTTCTTTATTTCCTTGTGTGGATATCGTAGTTTTGAGAATGCTTGGTGAAGATCTTGTAGGTGTTGGTCTCTGTCTGAGGGGTTGGAGCAGATGCGGTTGTACCTCAGTGCTTGGCTGTAGACGATGGATCGTGTGGTGTGTCCGGGGTGGAAGCTGGAGGCATGAAGGTAGGCATAGCGGTCGGTGGGTTTTCGGTGTAGGGTGGTGTTAATGTGGCCATCGTTTATTTGTACCGTGGTGTCTAGGAAGTGGACCTCCCGTGTAGATTGGTCCAGGCTGAGGTTGATGGTGGGGTGGAAGCTGTTGAAATCATGGTGGAATTCTTCCAGGGTCTCCTTCCCATGGGTCCAGATGATGAAGATGTCATCAATGTAGTGTAGGTAGAGAAGGGGCGTGAGTGTACGAGAGCTGAGGAAGCGTTGTTCCAGGTCAGCCATAAAAATGTTGGCATATTGTGGGGCCATGCGGGTGCCCATAGCGGTGCCACTGGTCTGGAGGTATATATTGTCACCAAATTTGAAATAATTGTGTGTGAGGATAAAGTCACAGAGCTCAGCAACAAGTTGTGCTGTGTCATCATCAGGGATACTGTTCCTGACAGCTTGTATTCCATCTGTGTGTGGGATGTTTGTGTAGAGAGCCTCTACATCCATGGTGGCTAGGATGGTGTTTTCTGGGAGGTCACCAATGCATTGTAGTTTTCTCAGGAAATCAGTGGTGTCACGGAGATAGCTGGGAGTGCTGGTGGCGTAGGGTCTGAGTAGGGAGTCCACATATCCAGACAGTTCTTCAGTGAGAGTGCCAATGCCCGAGATGATGGGGCGTCCAGGATTTCCAGGTTTGTGGATCTTGGGTAGTAGATAGAATAACCCCGGTCGGGGCTCTAAGGGTATGTTGATTTGTTCCTGTGTTAGTGTAGGGAGTGTCCTGAGTAGATGGTGCAGTTTCTTAGTATATTCCTCAGTGGGATCTGAGGAAAGTGGCCTGTAGAATTTGGTATTGGAGAGTTGTCTGGCAGCCTCCTTCTGGTAGTCAGACCTGTTCATGATGACAACAGCACCTCCTTTATCAACCTCTTTGATGATAATGTCAGGGTGGTTTCTGAGGCTGTGGATGGCATTGCGTTCTGCATGACTTAGGTTATGAGGTAAGCGATGTTGTTTTTCCACAATTTCTGCCTGTGCACGTCGGCGGAAGCATTCTATGTATAGGTCCAGACTGTCATTTCGACCCTCAGGAGGAGTCCATGTGGAGTTCTTCTTCCTGTGTTGTTGGTGGGAGGGTATCTGTGTATCAGTGCACTGTTCAGTGTTATCCTGAAAGTATTCTTTGAGTTGGAGGCGGCGAAAGTAGGCTTCCAGATCACCGCAGAACTGTATCATATTCGTGGGGGTGCTGGGGCAAAAAGAGAGTCCCCGAGATAGGACAGACTCTTCTGCTGGGTTGAGTGTGTAGCTGGATAAATTGACGATATTGCTGGGTGAGTTAGGGGTACCCCTGTTGTGGCCCCATGTGGCAGGTAGGATTTTAGACAACTTACGGTCCTTTTTCCTTTGTAGAGAGGTGAAGTGTGTAATGTAGATCTCCTGTCTTATTTTAGTAAAGTCCATTTGTGTGGAGGGTTGGTTATTTATGAAAGTCTCCAGGTTGGAAAGCTCTTTCTTGATGTTTTTCTGTTTGCTGTATAGGATGCTAATCAGGTGGTTCCTCAGTTTCTTTGATAGTGTATGGCATAATCTCTCACTGTGGTCTGTGCAGTATGTAGATAGCAATGGATTTTTCACCTTCAGTCCATTTGGTATGATGTCCATCCATTTGCATTTGGAAAGGAAGATGATATCTGAAATAATGTTGCTACTTTGCAACCTTAATTATGGGGCAGCTATCACTACCCCATAACGCCAGAAAGAGAAAACAAAAGTGTTGTTTTTCTAGTATTTCAACAAAATATATGGTAACAGAAGAATGAACTTCAACAATGTGAAGGAAAGGCAAGTTAGAGAAATATAATTTTATATGACATCACCAGAAGTACTGAATAATCAACAAAATGAATAGTTGTGGAGTATTTGTTTATAAAGCAAAGGGAACCAGGAAAAGTTGTTATAAAGAATTACCATTAATCTAATCTAAAAGGAAAAAAATGAAAACATGTAAATAGTGGAGAAGTTTATATTGTTTGTTTTTATTAGTATGGCACTTTTAAAGTCTAAGACTGAATTGTAACCTTTTCCTAATATTATATAGCATTGCCTAAGCAGTTAATAAGGAGAGCAAATGTGTGCACATGTTGAAAACTTCTCTATGCACCATTTCAGATGAAGCAGGTTAGAATTTTAAGAAACATGCAAGCTGTTGTCACACAATAATAAAGGTAAAAAGAAAAAGTGCACTAAGGTGGAATAAGGTATAACTGTGCTGAATGTCTTGAACAAGAGAAATATTTCATTTATAGGTAAGAAAAAGTGCCTGACTGCTTAAGAATGAAAAATCACTCTTGTTTCAGCCTATACAAGAGAAGGCAATAAGTAAACACTGCATGAACCAAAAATATTCAAAGTTAACTACATTCAATAGAATATGTGAAGATTGACAGAGTAGGAGAAGATTTGCACACCTAGGTGGAGTTTAAACACCCTCTGATATTTCCTGAAGGGAAGGGTTAACCATCTGGCAGAACAGGCCTGTGTCTAGCCCCCCCGGTTCTGGAATTTTAGGATTGCTGCAATGTGCTCTATGTGGGGCTATGTCTTGGGATGATTCAAAAGCTGAAATCAATTTAGAATGTTGCTGCCTGTGTATTAAGTGAAGTTACATGTCAAGAACACATTCAATATCATCTTCACTGGCTTCCAATCAGAGTGTAGGTGGAATTCAAGGTTTTAGCTTATAAAGCTGTAAATGGTTTGAGAGCTGTACCTGCCACTGTAGAGATGAGTAGAGATTTCTCAGTATACATTAAAGAGATAGGTACTGTGAGGGTGTTCTCTCTGATCCTTGATTTTTGGACTTCACTCTCCTTTTGATCCACCTGAGCCTAAATTTGTTAACCCTCCAAACCATTGATTTTCCCTCTTTGTTAAGGCTGTTGAGGAGAGTATGGATTGTGGTAGATACATTTATTGGCAGTCTTTTTTATGATGTAATTATTAATGTATGAAGTAGGGGCCCAGAGTACTATATAGGTGCCAATAGATTTTTTTTTTAAATGTGAAAAAGAAAACAATAAAATGTACAGCCTGGTGAGCACTCAGAGCAGACAGCCATGCTAGAGGCATTTTGTTCCATAAGACTCTCCTCCACACAGCAGCTATCTAGCCACCCAACATGTCAACCCTAATAATTACTGTGAGGGGAGCTCCTATTTCTCTTGAAGCAGGTTGGAGAATGTGGTAATGATATTGCCACCACTGCAGTTGCTTGACTTAAGGCGCTTGTTCTGACTCACCACTACAACTGCTGCTTTGTCTCAATGAGTCAGACATTCCCTAAGGTCGCTCCCTGAAGTGGCAGCAGTGCTGGGTTGGGATGGTCAGTGGAAATAAAAAGTCAAACAATGTTATATAGCCAATGAAAGGGAGAAGAGTAGAATTATGGCTCTTAATAAATGAGATGCAGGAAATGTAATTACAGCTCCATGTTAAACAAATGATGCCTTTACATGGTTTTAGTAATACTTATATAGATATACAAAGACAAGTAGACTTACTGGAACTTCTTCAAATGAATTCATACTAATGACTTTTCTTAGGATCCTAGGACCTGCCATTCTGGGCCAAACCAGTAGCCCGTCTCTGACAGTGGTCAGTACTTGATGCTACCAAAGAATGTTCAAGTGAGCAATTATGGAATAATTTGCCCAGAGGGGAAGTTTCATCCTAACCTTTATCATAAGAGCTGCATGCCATGAAACAGCAGAGTTTATATCCTTGTAAACTATATACATATATACTTTCTGTCATAACCATGGATATTCTCCTTATTTGTATAATTTAGGTATGGATCCTTTTTATGATTCCTGCTAAGCATTTGACCTCACTGAATACTTTTTTACAAACTACATAATGTGGCTATGGACCCCTTGTGGCTATGGGGTCCATAAGGACATTATGTAGTTTGTAAAAAAGTATTTCCGTGGATTAGTTTTCAAGTGTTTGCCTCCCATTTTCATTTGTTGTCCCTTGTTTCTGCATTATGGAAGGAGTAAATAGGAGCGCCCAATACACTTTGCCTATACCATTAATTGTTTTGTATAACTATCATGTCCTCTTTTGTCATCCATATAAAGACTTAAAAATGCTTTACAAACATTAATCAGTTAAGATGCAGAATATCCCTATTATGCTATCCACTTGTGCAGAAGGGGAAACATGGGGAGCTAAGAGGTTAAGGCTGCACAGGGCACAAGAGGGAAGGGAGGAATAATGAAAGAAAGGATTCTAGGAGACTCCCTACCTCTAACCTTGCACAGGGGACAGACACAGTCCAGTATTTGCAATTCCTGGGCACAAAGACTAGAAAAATCTAATGCTGATAGGAACCCCCAGGTGATCAGTGGCCCTCTCCCTTCGTACATCTTTCTACCTACTCTCTGCCCTCAGTGGAGCTGAGCTACTGTAGAAAGCACACAATACACCAGTGCCGTAACGAGGGCGAGGCGAGTGAGGCACTTGCCTCGGGCACTCAGAGCCGAGGGGCGCAAGTGTCCTGCCGGACCGAAAGCTGCATCTCTCCTGGCTGCTGTTGCCTCTATGGCAACCAGAGACGCTGGCTGGCTGGCAGAGGGCTGAGGGCGAGCAGCCGGCTGCTGCAAGTCAGGAAGGGGAGGGAGGAGAACGGAGGCACACACGTGCTTCTCAGATGCAGCCCTCCCCTCCCTCGGCACCCACCTGGAGGAGACGCTGAGGGGGCTTCCAGTGGGAGACAGGATCATCGGCAGTGGACCTCACTCACCTGAGCAGCTGCTGGGGCTTTGGTGAGTGTTTGACCCTATGATCTGCCCCTCCCCAGCTACCACTCCTGCAAAATGGGCAAAGGGCAGCCCCATCCCCCACCCCCAGTGAGGCTATAGCGAGGGGCAGCATAGGAGGAAGGAAGCCACATGTGATGGCAGTCCCTCCCCCTCAGCACCCACCACCCCCTCCCAGAGCCCACACCCCCTCTCCGGCCCCCAAACTCTGTCCCAGAGCCTGCACCCAGCCCTCTGTGCTCCCTCCCAGAGCCTGCACCCCAGACTCCATCCCAGAGCCCAACCTCTCAACCGTCCTACACCCCAATCCCCTGCCCCAACCCAGGGCCTGCACCCCAGACCTCCTCCCCCCACCCAAACTCCCTCGCAGAGCCGTAGGCAGGTGGGGGGGGCAGAGTTCGGCGTGGGGCGGGCTCTGAGTGTTCTGGGCACCACCAAAATTTCTACAAACCTGCTGCCCCTGATACTCGGATGGGGAGTGAAGAGGCAAGAGGGGAGGGGGGCATCCATTTTCAGTATTTTAATTTTTGGTACTGCATTGATTGACTGGTGTGTGCATTAATATAGTGACTCCCGGGGTCTTTGAATGAGGCTTTATACTTGGGGGGGGGCGAGCGGCGAGTCGGGGGTGAGTGGGTGGGCAAGCGGTGGGTGGGCAAACAGGCGAGCAGTGAGCCAGCAGGGATTCTAGGGGCGGGCATGGGGGTTTCTGGCAGGGGAGGGAGAAGGTGAAAGGAGGCGAGTGGTGGGTGGGGGACTGACTAGGAGGGACGCTAGGGGGTGAAGAGGGGTGTGATGGTGGGGCCGAGTGGGGAGGGGGCGGGTCCTATTTTACTGCTGTGATTTGGTCACCCTATGCGTGCTGTTTCTCCCCCCCCCCCCAAACCTTCCTTTTCGGCTGTGACATTATTGACATAATCTGGGACCGTATAGAACATGGGTGCAACCAAAGTCCTGTAGTGTCACCAAATCTTGTATAAAGGGGGTCAAATGAGGTGTCTAAGACAAGGTTATTGTTTGCTGGTTATGATTATGCTCTCTTTATGTGTGTATCATTTTTGTAGTTGAAGTTATGAAGGTTGGCTCTATACTGTCTGTATTTCAAACTTATGCTATGCTTCTGGGTGACATCCCAGACAAGTTGGTGTTAGCTCTGCCTAGCCTGCTTGATGGCCTATTAAGGACCATCAGCTATACTCAGCAAAGTATGCAGGGACTTGCCCTTGTGACTCCAGACTCCATTTTGCTGTAATATTCCACAGTGAGAACAAAGAGGTGTTCTTACACCTGGAAAAGACTATAAAAGGCTTATGCCTCATCTCCATCTTGTCTTCAATCCTGCTTCTTACCTCTGGAGGGACTTTGCTACAAACTGAAGCTCTGAACAAAGGACTGAATGACCCATCCCAGGTGTGGATGTACTCCAGAGACTTATTTAAACCTGCAGTTTATTCTGTCACTGCTACAAGCCTGAACCAAGAACTTTGCCATTACTGTATGTAATTGATTCCATTTAACCAATTCTAGCTCTCATCTATATTTTTTCCTATTATGAATAAACCTTTAGATTTTAGATTCTAAAGGATTGGCAACGGCGTGATTTGTGGGTAAGATCTGGTTTGTATATTGGCCTGGGTCTGGGGCTTGGTCCTTTGGGATTGGGAGAACTCTTTTTCTTTTACTGTGGTATTGGTTTTCATAACCATTTGTCCTCATAACAAGTGGCACTGGTGGTGATACTGGGACACTGGAGTGTCTAAGGGAATTGCTTGTGTGACTTGTGGTTAGCCAGTGGGGTGAGACCGAAGTCCTCTTTGTCTGGCTGGTTTGGTTTGCCTTAGAGGTGGAAAAACCCCAGCCTTAGGCTGTAACTGCCCTGTTTTAAGCAATTTGTCCTGAATTGATACTCTCAGTTGGGTCCCGCCAGAACCAGCATCGTTTCAGTGGCATAGTCGTGCTAGGATCCACAGAACTGGGTCAATTAAGCTTTGGGTCAGAACCCCACGCTATCCAAATTTGAATTTTGGGATTGAGAGTTTGGTTGGTTAAAGAGCAGTTGCAATGGGTGAGCAAAGAGCATATGAGGGCCTTGACAAAAAAGCCCTGAAAGATTTGTGTTCAGAAAAGGGTAAAAGGTTTAGAAACAAAGCTACAAATCAAGAACTGAGAAATCTGTTAATGGCCAGTAATCAGAAGGCAGGAGCACAGCCCTTACCTGATGCTATAGGAGCTGAGGAAGCAATTGGAATGCAAAAGGCAGCAAGTAAACTGCAACTTGAGCATGAACAAAGACTGGCAGAAATTCGATTGCAGGAACTAGCAGCTAAGGCAAAAGTGGAAAGACTTCAGCTCCAAGTCAAAAACGCAAGGGAAGAACAGCAGAAATTGTATCCTCTTGAAAGTCCAGGTTCTAACAATGTTGGTATGTTGTATAACTCTGAGCAGTTGTCTGGGTGTAACCAAATGTACCCCAACACTGCCACCTTTTATGTAAATGCTGTTACTGTGTGTTCAGTAGAGGGTGGCTCCATAACTTGTGCCAATGCTATGTATGGGAGTGGTAATGAAAAATTCATAGAGTGTGTAAAAGTCAATGGTAAAAGCTGTTTAGGGCAAATTATGGCTTCTAACATCACTCTTGTTAAAGCAGATTTTGTCAAAAAGGAAGATTACTTACCAAATCAGAGTGTGAATGTTGTAATCCTTCATGAGTTTACTGTAAGTGTGCCTTTAGCCAGAATCCACCTTGAATGGAATGGTACGCAGCATGAAGTTATAGCTGGTGTAAGGAAGTTATTGCCTAAGGATCTTTTGATTGGGGAAAATGTTAAAGCTTTGTTCAGTCCAGGTAGCCAGTCACAGGACAGGAATGATCTTAAACCTGTGTCTATTGTGGGCAATGATTTGCCTGGGGAGGGTTTCCCAAAGATTTGTCTGAGGAGAAGAGCTGTTTGTCTGTAAATGAAGTTTCTGAATGTCTGTCTAATGTCTCAGAAGTAAATCTGGAGTTAGATCAAGAGCAGAAAGATCTCATTGGTCAGGAAAATGTTTCTCAGGAGCAGATTAAAGTGGATGGTCAGGTGAAAGCCCTAACTGAGGAAGGAAAGGGTAGATTTTGGATGGGTGATGGATTGTTGCCTAGTACAGCTTGTAAAAGTGAACCTGAAAAGGGTAACTGTGATTTGCTGGAAGTAGCTCAGGGCAGTGAGAAGAGCAGCATTTCATCTGTTGGGAGTGGCAATGTGCCTGGTAAGGAAAGTCTGGATGAGCCTAGGCAGCCTTGTGAGCTGATGGCTTTATCTAGTCAGCAGTTTGGGAAGGCAAGGATAGTGGAAGATGGGTTTGTTTCCGCGGGGCGGGCAGCGCTGGGGGGGATTGTTTCCACGGGGCCAGGCGGCGCTGGGTATGGGTGTGTGTTTCGGGGGAAGGGGGGGAAGGCTGGGCAGCGCTGGGGGGGGGGGGGCACAATTTTATATTCTTGCCTCAGGCGCAAAAATAGCTAGTTACGGCTCTGCAATACACCATTTTAAAAGGTGTAGCAGTGGCTACTGCTTTGTGTTCTCCTCCAGTGCTCCCAGAGGCAAGTTACCTCACACAGAAATAATGTTTCCAGAACTTCTGGTAGGGCAGTGTACTTCTGTGTGGGTTTAAAAGTCATAATAGAGTCCTAAGTGAGTTTTCCCAGTTCACACAGGAAGCTTAATATTCTACTTGTGCCTACTATAAAATTAATAATAAAAATAATAATAATCAACTGTTTACAAAGGAAGGGCTTTCAGAGGTCTAATGGCAATGGTTTTTTAAATAGGTGCACGCCTGCTTGGAATAATCTGGATTTAAAATAAAAAAGAAAGTTAATTTGTAGACAAATGTAGTTATATATCAGGGGCAGGATTCACTTGCTAGGGTTCCACCAGTAGAAGCCAGAGGTACACAAGCTGAAAGGCCCCAATAGCAGAAAGCCCACCAGGAAAGTTGTGGTCACTGTTGTACAAGCAATGCACAATCTTGACTCCACCAGGGGGCTAGGATCCCGTGAATCATGTAACTACCATAAATGTCCAATGGTTATGGACATGACCTAGATTTAAATAGGTATTAGCTAAGTATCTCCAGTCTCTACAGATTTTTGGAAGGGCGCAGAAGCAGAGACAATATTTACAGAATGATGAAAGAAGCAGGAAGAGACTAAACAGGGGGGAGGGATAGCTCAGTGGTTTGAGCATTGGCCTGCTAAATCCAGGATTGTGAGTTCAATCCTTGAGGGGGCTACTTAGGGATCTGGGGCAAAATCAGTACTTGGTCCTGCTAGTGAAGGCAGGGGGCTGGATTCAATGACCTTTCAAGGTCCCTTCCAGTTCTAGGAGATAGGATATCTCCTTTGAAAAAAAAAAGAAACAATAAGAAACTTAACTTAGACTTATGTCTACCGTTCATCTTCAAAATGCAACCCTTTAGGACAAACCAGATTATTTATGACTGGAATTGGAGAGAATAATTTATCCTGCAGCTGAGATAAGTTTCTGGCACATCTCCTTTGGTTATGTTTGATTACCCAACTCCTTTGAGAAGAAAACAGAATTTGTATGAATGTGATATCACTAGAAGGTAGTGCTGTACAGTACCAAGTAATACAAGAATATTTTTTTTTTACATGACCTACAGGGAAGAATGGCTATGGCAAGGAAAGAATCAAAGGAAAAGTTAATAATGAGAATGTCTCTGATAATCGAACAATTTATTTTAACATGTAAGAATCTGGAAAGGAGAATATGAATGTTGCAGCTTTGATATAGCTTAATATGTAAGAAAAGCAGTTTTGAGGGGATTGGGGTTTTATTCATGGATTAATAGCTAGTAATAACAGTTGGATTATAGATGTACCAATACTGTGTTTTGTAGTAGTCATATATATAAGGGTTGTTAAGTGACCGAAAAAATTAATCATGACTAATCGCAATAAACAACTTGGATAACTGTACAAACCAAAACTGAAAAGACATGGTAGAGTGTTGCTAGAGCAGCCCTGTGCCTGGCTTTGAAACTGGGAATTGAAGTTCATGCCTACCAGCCCCATGCAGTGTCCAGCACAAAGCACATTTACTTCTTGCTTTTTCCAGAGGGACTGATGTGAACCGATTTTGAAAGAGTTTTGTGAAGGGGGAAAAAAAAAAGACTTTGCTATAAGAGGTATATCCTCACTGGTTTGTTTAATGGGATTTCCAGAACTTGCTTACAGGAAGGATGTTTTATACAAAAAAGTAGATTTTTGAATAATTTATGTAGCCTGCAAAAGGATGTTAGACAAATAGATGGAGGAGTGAATGATCAGTGTCTTTCTATTTCAATATTTTATTTATGTTTCACTATGGACAATGTTCACTCTGCAAAATCAATAAACAGTTTTTGTATGGTTTATACAAAATAACCATTGTGGTAATTTTTACAATGTACAAATTGTTGAGAGTTCCCTGGATTGTGGATGTCCCTGTTATGTTCCAATGGACTTTCAGAGGTACTAATGCTGATTGCCTTGACTTAAGTAGTGCTTTCAGAAAAGAGACCTGCATGAAAATGTGTAAGAGTATTATTGCAGTGAGGAGAGGGGAATCTTTATACAAGGGAGCATGCAAATAACTAGCAAAAGTAATCTTTAAGATGTTATTGAATCTACCCTTGTAATTTCCTTAGAAAGTATTGCTTCAGGTTCTCATCTATGCTGAATTGCTGTAATATGCTGCTGGTAATTGGATATTGATTCAAGCTGTCAATGGATACACCACCAGGTGTCCTTCTCCATGCAATGAGAAATGTATCAAGTCAGAATTAATCTTGGGACTCATTTCAAATACTTACATTTTATTTACATACTGTCAGTAACAAAAGAAAATTAATCTAGTTAGAAATTTAAAGAGTGAAAATAACTTTTAATGGTAAAATTAGGTTACTATACAAGTCATATTCTTTTCCTCATTGCTGTTTTGCAAATTAATAAATATTTAGTACTCTTTATTATCCAATAATATATGTATCTGGTTTGTTAACAACTATAATTGAATCAAGTGGTTTGAGCATTGGCCTGCTAAAGCCAGCATTGTGAGCTCAATCCTTGAGGGGGCCACTTAGGGATCTGGGGCAAAATCAGTACTTGGTCTTGCTAGTGAAGGTGGGGGCTGGACTCAGTGACCTTTCGAGGTCCCTTCCAGTTCTATGAGATAGGTATATCTCCATATATTATATTAAATGTCGACAGTGATAGCTAGGAACAATTTTCACTCATCTAGTTTGCATCAGAAATTACCACAGGAAAAATGTCAACTTTCCTCCGTAACCTACCAAAACTCTTGCTTTGAGAGTTCATAATATAAGCTTTATAATTATCCATTACATTACTAATTGCAAAAGATGACACTCAAAATGACTAATGAACATTCTTTGAAATATGTGTGTTTCTTGGAGCATCATGAAGGTTTTTTTTTTTTTTTTTTTTTAAATGAAGACTCTTAAAACTATTGGGGCTCTCTATAGCATCTGCGATCTGATGCTCATCTGTTAACATTTATATTGAGATGGGTGGAATGTTAGGAATTAGCTGATATTCAAACACATAGCAGATAAATTCCCCTTCAGCATACCTGGAATGATCAGCAGTGATCAAGCATTTAATGTTTTTAAAGGGTTTTGTTTAATTCTAAATATCTCTTCTGATCCTAGTTAATAAAATACTCCATGTTTAGTCATAATGTATAAATATCCAGACAATAGAGAATTACCGGTAATCAATGTACGGCCTGATCAAAAGCCCAATGAGGTCAGTAGGAGTCTTTGAACTGACTGTAGTGGACTTTGGATCAGGTCTATTAGGCCCAACCCTGAATCTCTAGCACTAATGTGCTAACAAGGGTTCTTTGGAGCTCCTGAAAGCTCCCTTTTCAAATGCTGTTACCAAGGTTGTAGTGATTTATTTGCTATGATAGAGGTCATGCCCTCCCTGATTATTAATACATCATTCTGACCAAAGGCAGTGTTGCCAACTCTTGTATTTTTATTGCGAGTCTTACAATATTGGGTATTTTCCTTAAAGTACCAGTTCCTGGAGTCATGTAATATGTGAGAATCTCAGCTTTCATTTATACAAAAAATACATTTCAAACCCTTCCTGGTTGCAGATAAATGTCTGAGAACCTGAACCCTAAAGGCTCCCAAAACAGAAAGAAAATAATACGTTTAGATCTATTTTATTTTATTTATTAAATCTGATTATTTTTAAATTTAATCTCATACATTGTTTAGGACCTGATATGATTTTTGAATGTTCAAGTTTGGGAATACTGCAAAGATGATGTTATCCTTGTGCTCATAAAAATACAGCTGACAAGTACATTGTTTGCCTTGGGAATGGCCCAGATTGCACCATGACACAATTATTTAAAAATTCTCAGGGTTATTGGGTTTATCCTAATTTAATGGGGGGAAAGTGACATAGAAAAGGGATATAGTTTATAAGTGATTTAGAAAGGTGTTCCAAATATGTCTCTGATAAGCATTGTATCACATCACAAAGTGTATGGTAAAGTGTCATATTACTACAAACATTCATACACACCTTTAAAAAGTCCCAGCTCTGCCACAGATTTACTTTGTGACCTTGGACAAGTTACTTACCTTCTCCATGTCATGGCTCCTTATATGTAAAAGAAGGATGACAATACTTCCTTATGAAAGAGTTGAGAAGATAAATTCATTAAAGTTTGTGAAGTGCTCAGATACTATTGTAATGTGGGCCTTAAATGTACATAGATTAGATGAAAAGTACATAGATTATATGTTTCTGAACTCATTAACATTATGAATCCAGAGTAATCTATTGACTTGAATGGACTGCTCTGGATCTCAGAGTAAACGAGATAATAATCTGGCTCAACTAATTTACTCTGATACAAATGAGAGCAGAAGCTGGCTCAGGGTTTATTTAACTGAAGTAAGACTGCGCACCAAAAATATTAAAAACAGAAACACTGAACACAGTAAACTGGCTATGCAGCACAAGTTGCCTGATGTAATACAATATATTTAATTCTGTAACATACATGATATGGCATGCTGACAAAATCTATTGCAAAGAGAATAAACCGAACCAAAAAGTGGATGCTTTGAAATTTCTAATTTGGAGGCAATTGGGTAAAAGGCACAAGGAAGATTTCCCATGATGAAAAATCAAATTTTCTTTATAAATCATTGACAGAGAAGTTAATGGCATTGCTGTGAAAACACCTGTGGGCATCAAGGCAACAGGAAGAGATATCATAGTGTCAGCAGCTCTCCAGACATTTGCCTAATTAGATGCTACCTTTATTCTGATAGTGCTGGTAAATTCATCCTAAACTAATTTGGACCAATTGTAGATGCAGTATGTAGTGTATGTAGCAAATTGTCATTTATTAGGAGATAACTTTTTATTTATTATCCTCTTCCATTCCCAGATCAGGAAGAATCTGATGCTGTGAGGTTTACTCTTGGGGGAATTCTGTGCCACTGCATGCGCACAGAATTCATTTTCCCTGCAGATTTCTTTGCTTCCCCGCAGAAAAAAGACTTCTGATGGGGAAGCAAAGGGAATCCATAGGAATGGTCACACGCTCCTCCCCAGCAGCGCGGGAGCATCGTTTCAGGTGCCTGGAGCAGTCAACGGAGAGGCAAATCACTGTGGGAGGGAGGAGACACCCCTCTGAATATGTACCCCCACCCCTGCACCCAGACCACCTCCTGCTCAGCCCCCCCCACTTGAACCCTCACCCCGATGAGCCCCTCCCAGACCACCCCAACAAGCCCCCCGCACCCAGACCCCAATCCTACTGAGACACAACCAGCTGCACCCAGACCGCCACCCCGCCCCAGCACCCGAACCCTCCTACTGACTCCCCAGCATCCGTAATCCACTGCTAAGCTCCATCTCCCCACACCCACCCCCCTGCCCCGCTGAGCCCCAATCACCTTCACTTGGACCCCCTCACTGAGTTCTATTCTCCGTGCACCTGGAACCCTCCAAGAAGCCCCTGTACATCCAGATCCCAACTGTATTACCCCACCAATCCACCCACACCCAGATTACCCCACACAGAACCCTCTCACCCCACACCTGGATCCTCGCACACTAAGTCCCTCCACACTTGGATCCTGCTGAGCTGATCCTGCTTGCCCCACACCTAGATCAGGGGTCAGGGCTGGGCATGTGTGTGCAAGACTCTGTCCCTTTTGCTTGTTATCTTGGTGCACCTGGTGCAGAGGGGCAGGGCCGTAGGGTGTTTGTAGGGCAGGACCGGCCCTTGTGCTATGTCAGGGTGTGGTGCAGCATCACCACCGCATCTGTGTCCAAGGGAGGCTTCAGGCAGCCAGCGCCTTTGCGCCCCACTGCCATGCTGAAGCCTCCCCATTTATTTATTGACAAAATATGCAGAATTTTGCAGAATTTTAGAATTTTGTGCAGATTTTTTATTTTTTTGGTGCCGATTTTTCAATTTTTTTGGCACAGAATTCTTTCAGGAGTAGAGGTTGTAGTATTCCAGTTAGTGAATGGATCTTATTTAGCAGTATTTGTGTTTGTAGTCCCCATTAGGAGGAAGAAACCAGAGCCAATAGATATGGGGATGGTCTAGGTGTACTTGGTCCCTGCCTCAGAGCAGGGGGTAGTTTAGATGACCACTTAAGGTCCCTTCCAGTCCTGCATTTCTATGATTCTAGGTGTCTTGAACAGTCTTAGCAGCTATGTCATGATGGCTGAAGCATCTAATGGATACGGGGAAGCACATAAAGCTGGCATATATAAAGCATGAGGAAATAAGGGAGAAGGAAGAGATGGAAAATCAAATTTGTGTGGTGAAGCTGGAGAAGGACATTCCGAATGAGGTATACTTTCACCAGCACCATTCACTTCACTTTCACTTTTGCAGGAGAAATCTCATTGCACCAAGAAGTCCCTAAACTACAGTTGCAGTGCTCTCTAGTCCCTTATTCCAGACTGTTCCAGTCCATTGACTCTTATTTTCTTCTTCTGTTTACTCAAAGCTCCCTGTACTCAATCATGATATGCAGCTCACAGTTCACACTTCAACCCCTAGTTCCCAGCCTACACAGTTTTCTGGTCCCAAGATCAGATCTTCATTACACTTGCATTTTTCATTGCATCCACACTTTCTTTAGAGAGTTTCTCCCGGGGTGACTGCCTCAAGAGAGGAACAGAGCCATTGGAGATTGGAAGGAGGAGGTGAAGACAGGATCAAAGTGATGTCTCTAGAATTTCCTGGGTGTCTTGTCACCCTCACAGATATCTTTACTGTAGGGTACTATTTGACCTAGTCTTTAAATCTTAATACAAGTCTTTTTAAGGAATCAGATGGTATTTAGCTATTTTTTTATTCACTATCTTATCAAACTAAAATCTATTCAAATTATAATAAATCATCATACTTGGAACAGGGAATAAATGCAGTGTCACAGATCTCACTTTGAGGCACTAAACTGTAGGTAAATGGTGGCATTTTAATGGTGACATCTATTGGAAACCAGTGCAATCCTTGAAATTTGAGGTAATGTGGTCTTTGCAGCAAAAATTCTCAAGCAGTAGATATATCACGAGGGCACCACCCTGGATGGCATTTGAGTACAAAATATCAATGTTTAAAAATATGATGAAAAGAGCCTCTTTTTTTTTTTAAACTGTGGCAAGGAGTTATGCTGTACCCCAGAAAGTCTCCTGAATGATGTAGCTCCTCAGAGGACTTACAGACCCTAAGTATTCACTCTGTGAATATATGCGACATCTGTCATGAAATATTAATCTAGAATCTAATGTCTTTCAGCTTCTAAAAAAAATGTTTTGAAAGCTTCCTTTTTATTGTAGTGAGTGGTGCCATTCGAGACATCTGACACAAAATGGCTATGGTGAATTGACTGATTTTCTATACTATATTTTTCAGATGAATGAGCTGATATGGATATTATGGGAAGCCTTCGTGGCTTTGTTTCTAACTTCCTTTAGCTCTAAAAAGAACTGAAAGGAGATTTAAATGGTTTTAAAATGCTTTTTGTTTTTGCAAAAGAGTACCGAGTTGCTGTATGCATGTGTTGCTTAACATATTGGGCCCAAATGGAGCTTCCCCATGATATTTACTCTCACCCAAGATACAGGGTAGTGTGATGAAGTAATTAGCCCTGGAGTGTAATTGAACTTCATTGATCACCATAACCAGGACCTTGTATAACTAAGAAAGCATACAGATTGAAGCTGGACATTTCTAGCTATTGATGATATTTGAATATACAGGACGTATGAAGAGTCCAGAAGTATCCCAAAATGGCAAACCATCTGGACATTCTCAAAGGAGGATGATTTTTATGTTTGGGTTAGATCTTCAAAATGTTTTCCTCTTCCCACCAACATCCCTATGTTTTGCTAAGGTTTAATTTCAACCAGGTGCTATCCTGCTCCTGAAAGATGGCACCTTCAAAAGCACAGTGGCCATGCTATGCAATTTGTCCATTTCAAACAGAGCTAGAATAATGTCATCTACTAAATCACTAGTGACATTGCAGTACCTATTGTAAGTGTTTCTTGGAAACCTTCCATCTTCATACCGACCTAGCCAAGCCCTACTTAGCTGCTGTGGTCTCCCAGGAGCACTCCCCAGTGCAATATGGCTATAAAATGTTTGAAAGTGAAACAATGAAAATGTAATTTCCATTAATACATGTGAACTGCAATGTGCACTATATAAAGGCACTAAAGGTACATGCTTTGGCAACATATTTACATTCTTTTTCTCTCTCTCTCTCTCTCCTCTTACACTTACAATGTGAGGTAAACGGGAAAAAAATCAAAAAGTTTCGACCTTTGAAATGGGTTTTCCTGATTGTTGTCAGAAGAACCACAGAGATCTTAAACCCTTAATGAAATGCTAACCATGGCTGACTATTTCACTTAGTTTCCCTTTTGCACAGTGGATCCTGTGATCTGAATGTTGATTTATCTCTAGCATATTGCTTTGCAGGAAATGGGTTGCAATTGGTATTCAAATCACTACACTTATTCTGCTAGTGGTGAATAGCATATCCAGCTTCAAAAAGAGACTATACACTCAAGTTATATTTTCAAAAACTCTAAGTTTTCTTATCTACTCTGTCTTAATCAGAAAGAATTTAAGTTTAGAGGAATAAATTGCTTCCCCACACATTGAGCCATTAAATCAATAGGGAGGTTCTGCCTAAAAATCCCACTGTACCACTCCATAAAATAAATACAATGCAATGATTTTATTAATACAATTATGTACACTTCTTAGCTGTCCTTTGAGTATGCTTCATGAGAGGCTTAGATACTATGGTGATGAGGGAAGCATAAGAACCTATGTAGAATAGAATGTTCTCCGTATTGTCCTGAGTTTTGTTTTAGCTAATGTCACTGTAATCTGTAACTATATATTCAAAATAGAAGTGCTTTTCCTGCTGCCTCCAGGACATAGTTAAATATATCAAAAGCCAAAACACTTTTACTTGTGGATTCTTCGTACATGGTAGCAGTATACAAGGAGACTTGCTGAATGTTTGGATTTTTGAAAGCCAATGTATTCGGGGTTCCCCCTCAGCTGTATGCAAAAATGAGCCTCCTCATCTCTGGAGGGGGTGGAAAGAACACGGAGGAGTTTGGCTGGACCAGCAGGGGAGGGCCATCTCCTAGGAGCGGGAGAGGTAAAGGGAATGCTCATGCCCAGACATATTGGAACTGAGACCCTCAAAGTGATCCTGAGAATGTACCTATGAAAGGGGCTTATCTGCCTCCCATTGGCCAACTGAGGGGAATTAGGGAAACTGATTGGTTCTCTCATGAACCCCCTTTCAATTCCCAGAGGCCTTCTTGACATAACTGTTGCTAAGTACACTGCCACAATGCTCTGAAGGGACCGCACGTTCCCACCCCAGGAGAAGCAGTGGCAAGGCAGTCTAAGTAGCAGCACAGCAGCAGTGAATAGAAGGCAGCCTTCCCTCCCTGCCTTCTGAGAGTTAGGGCTTGGGCAGCAGAAGTGGAAGCTAGAGCAAGGCAAGAGGTAGGAGACGGCCAGCAGCATCTGGTGGATCAGCCTGTACCTCTGGCAAGAAGTAAGTATTCAGTCCACTAGCCACCCCGAGTGGCAGAAGGACCCATCCACGCCTTCCTAGAGATGTTGGAGCCATGGCAGCTGAAGTAGGCAGTGACTCCTTCTTAGAACTGTGTCGGGGGAGAGTGGGGATTGAGGCTTGAGGTTTCCCTTGGATAAGATGGTTTCTCAGCCCCCTCAGAGCAGTGGAAGGGGATGGGACTCCTCCATCTGAGTGGGCAGTAGAAAGCAGGAGATGGAGCAGGGGAACCCAATAGAGCTAGCATTACTTAGATATAGAGGAGCCTTCCGAGATGCAACAAGAGGTAGCACGGAGCAGGTGGGAGGTACCCAACTCCGTCTAACGAGAAGAGGGCCACTGAAGTATGCAGGCAGAATGGGGCCAGGATCCCAACTAAGCTCATACAGCGGGCGGTGAGTTGAACACACACACCTCTCTGGATTGTAAGGTTCAGATGGGATGGAGGATTCTCCTGGCAAGGGGGTTGCTCAGTGGTGCAGTTCTGCTCTCCACCATGATTCAAGGTAGAGTGGGGGGAGAGGGGGGACGGAGGGAGGGAGGGGGAGCAGATTCCCTGGAGTGGTATCTGGAGGGGAAATCACTGTCCCTTCATCCAATAGTATGGGACTCCAGACAAGAGGCAGAGGTGGGGAAAGGTGACAGTCAGAAGAAACTCAAGTCAGCCTTCCTCGAAGGCGCACTCAGGCATCCCAGCTAGGGAAGCAGAAGTAGGATGTGCCAGAATCCCTCTGCAAGGGAGGGGGCCAGCAGCAGACCTTCAGGCACCAAGTTAGGTATAGCTACAGATGTAACTCCCCCACCCCTCAGTGCCAGGGCAGTAGAGACGCAGTCCCAGGGGGGTATGAAAGGGATTGGCTGAATCATTGGCAACTTTCACTTCCAAAAGGCTGGGGACCCTACCTAACAGTGTTAGTCCTTCCTCAAGAGAAAGGGTTCAGGTGTAAGGTGGAGACAGAGTCTCCCAGCCTGACCCTGAGCTGGGGAAACATGCAGCCAAAAATGGGTACAAGACAGAAAGGAGACACCTGCAACAGTAGGGGCAGTTCACCTAAGACAGCAGAGGTTCCAGCAGAAAAAGAGGATCTGATTGCTCCCCTCCCAAAAGAAGCTAACCCCTCTCTATGGTGAAACACACTGGTGCTTTTGAAAAGTGGGATGCCAGGAGACCATTTGCAGGAACAGATAGGTCCCATCAGATCCCTTGTAGCCCATTTGTCAAAGATTATTGTGGGAAAATTTTGGAAAGGAGAGTGCATAGGTGTGTTCACTTTTCTGTTCCATGAAAATCAGGTGGAAAATATTGGTACAAAAAGGAAAGAAGGAAGGTGCCAAACCCAGTAAGCCCAGGGTGACCAGGAAACTAGAAAACTGGTCCACAGCCTTTAGTATACACAAATGTAATATGCAAATGGAACCCTGACCAAAGTGTCACCACTCTTCAAATATTTAGATGTCATGTCACGGACACATGCCACATATGGTTGTGGGGCATGGTTGAGGTATTATGAGTAGTTAAGACTTAGGGCAGCAGAGGAGCCAAACTTGCCCTGTGATCAGAAGCCCGATGTCTTGTGGCTGACAGGTATGACCAGGTTATTGGTACTGAATCCACAGGCTTCACAGGGCAAGGACAGGCTTAAGTGTATTTCATATTTAATGAAGGGAAGCATTTTCAGGCCTCTTGTACATACAAGCATTGCTCTAAGAAATAAGGAGGCCAGTATGGTGCCTATACTTGCTATGGGGGTAGAGGAAAAGCTCAGTTTGGTGGAAAGTGAGGTGGTCATCAAGTTTCCAATGCTCCAACAGGATCAGTGGAAGGAAACAGGAGTTTTGGAAGAAGCCCCATCCCTCATTAAATTAACAGTGTTAAGAACCTTGTTATGGGATTATCCTAACATGACAGATGGACTTTATATATGGATGGAGATTTCTGTAGGTTTACAGTTACCATGTGAGGGAGAAAGGTTGCACATATGGGCAGAAAATGTATAATATGTTAAAGGATTCAACAAATCATTTGGGAAAAAAATCAGGTAGAGATAACAGCTAACAGAGTATCTGAGAAAAGAACAGGAGTACTTGAGGCACCTTAGAGACTAACAAATTTATTAGAGCATAAGCTTTCGTGGGCTACAGCCCACTTCTTCTCAGAGTATCTGAGCTTTTTGTTGTTGTTGATTTACTAATGCCTAACCTACTGCTATCCCCTCTGTGTTTAGTGACTGAACAAGAATATAGGATTATGTATCATTTATCTTACCTTCAAGAATCCCCTGTGAATTACACTATTGATCCTCTGTGACGTTATTGATATAATCTGGGACCATATAGATCGTTGTTGCAACTAAAGTCCTGTAGTGGCACCCAAATCTTGTATAAAGACACCAAATGGGGTGTCTAAGACAAGGTTATGGTTTACTGGTTATGATTATGCTGTCTATATGTGTGTATCAATTTTGTAGTTGAAGTTATGAATATTGGCTCTATACTGTCTGTATTTCAAACTTATGCTGTGCTTCTGGGTGACATCCCAGACATGCTGGTGTTAGTTCTGCCTAGCCTGCTTGATGGCTCATTAAGGACCAACAGCTATACAATGGACCCATTGAGAGAAGGCAAATATGCCTTGAGACTCAGCAAAGTATGCAGGAACTTGCCCATGTGACTCCAGACTCCATTTTGCTGTAATTTTCCACAGTAAGAACAAAGAGGTGTTCTTACACCTGGAAAAGACTATATAAGGCTGATGCCTCATCTCCATCTGGTCTTCAGTCCTGCTTCTTACCTCTGGAGGGACTTTGCTACAAGATGAAGCTTTGAACAAAGGACTGAGGACCCATCCCAGCTGGGGATGTTCCAGAGACTTGATTTGAACCTGCAGTTTATTCTATCTCTGCTGCAAGCGTGAACCAAGAACTTTGCCATTACTGTATGTAATTGATTCCATTTAACCAATTCTAACTCTCATCTATATCTTTTTCCTTTTATGAATAAACCTTTAGATTTTAGATTCTAAAGGATTGGCAACAGCGTGATTTGTGGGTAAGATCTGATTTGTATATTGACCTGGGTCTGGGGCTTGGTCCTTTGGGATCAGGAGAACCTTTTTTCTTTTATTGGGGTATTGGTTTTCATAACCATTTGTCCCCATAACGAGTGGCACTGGTGGTGATACTGGGAAACTGGAGTGTCTAAGGGAATTGCTTGTGAGACCTGTGGTTAGCCAGTGGGGTGAGACCGAAGTCCTCTTAGTCTGGCAGGTTTGGTTTGCCTTAGAGGTGGAAAAACCCCAGCCTTGGGCTGTAACTGCCCTGTTTAAGTGATTTGTCCTGAATTGGCACTCTCAGTTGGGTCCCGCCAGAACCGCATCGTCACACCCTCAATAGAGTTCAGTTTGGTATTTTTCATTTGTACAGTGGTAGCTATGGTTAAAGAATGTGACCTGGGGACACAATTAGTAAAATGTGACATTATGTCTGCATTTAGGTTACTCTCTGGTAATTTCAGAAAAATTAACTTGCTGGATTTTCAGCTTAAAGGACATTACTATTTTGACAAGGCCATGTCTATAATCCATATAATGTTCAGCCTTGGAAAGGCTTACAACAATGCTGGAATGGGTGATTATTAGGGAAATGGACTTGCACTAAGCAGGACTATCTTGCACTATCTTTGGGACTTCCTCTTTGCAGGAAAACTTGGGTTGGGTGAATATGCCCACCTATTGAGAACATTTCTGGAGATATCAGAGCATTTGGTCAGGAGATATCAGAGCATTTGGCCATGGAAAAGAAAGAAAGCTTATTGCAGAAGTGTTAGCAGTATGAACCAAACTCCTATAACCTTTTTTCGAAACTTCTATGATCCTTTGTACATGAACCAGAATGCTCTGTATGTATAATCCTACATGCTCTGAATTTAGGTTGAACTTCAGTGTATTATCAAATGATGGACTCTGTGTAATCCTTTATTCCGATATGTTGATCATTAGGAAATGTGTCCAGATGTTCAGAAAGGCCACTGAAGGGTCCAGTATATGACAGCAACTGTCCACATCATTCAAGAATCCCGTAGAATTAATAGGGTTATACTTAAATTATTGAAATACACAATGGATTTAGGAATGACTGCTAAGGATTTACCTTTCTACGTAAGTTATTTTGTCTGTCTTGAAGTTTTTGTAAATAAACCAGTTCTGTGTGTCTTTTATAAATTTATTAAAATATTAAACAAGCAGTTATAAAATAAATATAAGTTGAAGTTAAATATATCAATAGCGAGGTGAACTTATGGTTGTCCTGACTTAATTTACACAAAGTATATTACAATGGTGAAACTGATATTACAATCAATAAATCAATTATTCAATTTATCTCGCTTGCAAATTACTACAATTATACTGAGCAAATTAAGGAGAACAATCCTTTTTAAGGATTCAAAGAAAGGTTAATGGGAGAATCCTTTTCCTTTAACTTAAGTAATTTAGCTCCAGTTCTGCTAAAAGTAGTTATTTTGCCTTGATTTTGAGGAAGTACAACTCTTAAAATGATTTCCTGGTAGCTTTCCTTTTGGCTACCTCTCTCCCATTAGTCTTTACAGTTCACAAAAATTGTTTTACTGTGTTTGTCTACTATATTTTTCTCCCCATGTTATACAATGCTTGTCACTTTTGGCACAAAGAAAGAATGATTTCTAAAGTTTCTCAGATTTAGCAGCTTTAGAAAGACATTGGTTTCACCCAGGGATTCATTACTGTTTCAATAGCAGACTTAAGGGTTTGGTGTCTACTTTAGGAAACAGTAACTCACAAAGAAACACATATACATGCACATGCACATACACTCTAATGGGCACTGGAACAATTTGAGCAACCTCAAATCACGCTATAGAAGGATCTTCACATTTTCTTCTTAGAGTCTTCATATGATTCGTTTTAACTTAGTTCTAAAATAATATTTGATGATAATAACATGCAACTTGAGCTCTTTCACAGGGGGATTTGGTCTTGATTCTCTCTTTTGGTTGCACCTCAGGACTGGTTTAGTGAATGATTAGAGTTCTTCACTTCTCCTCTGAGTGGTTGGGCCAGGGAAGGAAGCAGGATACAACTTCTGGTGTCATTGGTGGGACAAGTGAGTCCCCCTTCTTTCTCCACAATACTTTTTTAGGGATCACTGACTCCTCTATTTTGCCTCGAGGGATACTTTTGTCCAATTCTGGGTTCCAGCATGTTGGTACAGGTCATCAGGGACCAATTTTTTGACACCTTGGTCTTGGAGTCATATTGAAGATTCCAATCCAGGATTTATGTAACAACCCAATTTGTTGCTAACTGGAAGCAGATGCTTCTTAAAAACAGGACAGAAGAAGTTTCCATATGATAAGGAATTGGTAAAGGCACTTCTGCTTTAGGCCCCAGATTCAAGTGACCTAACTGTTTAGATATAATTTATGACTATTCAAGGTTATACATTCATTCATTTCCACACATTCTCATGACACTGAATTAATTGTGACGCAGGGAAAACAGCCTAAGAATTTCAGTAGAGACTAGCACACTTGTATAACCTTTTATCCTAATAACCTTTTCCCTACATCAGTGGTTCCCAAACTGTAGGTTACAAACCCAAATGGGGTAATGCCATAAGCAGATGGGATTGCGACAATCCTGAGTGTGTGGAAGATGCCATTTTGCGCCGCACAGCATGACCTCACATGTACAATGTGTGTGAGGTTATGCTGTGTGGAGGATGCCATTTTGCTCTTCAAAATGGTGTCTCTCTGCTGTCGCTAGAGGAAATACTTCATTAAAATTGAGTTGTACCTGCAAAAAGTTTGGGAACCTCTGGCCTATATATGAAAAAGCTACTTTAAGCATCTCATAGCAATGCTAAGTTTTGTTATACATGTGTAACCCTTCTGCCAATCAGAGTTGGCAGCAACAAGGTCAAGGTTGAGTATCTAGGGGTTCCTTTTCAACAATACTACACAAAACTGGCTCAAGCCCCCACTCGGTGATCTGGGACAATTACACACCACCCCCTGGGTGCCTCTAAGAGGCAATACTTCCCCTCTCGCAAGTACAGAGTCTGAGTGTAGTAAAGAAACTTTTAATAAAGAGGAGTGAAGTAACCCAGCATTAATTTGGGGAAATGTCACAAACAGGGTTCATAAACATAAACGATGAGCAAAAGACTCATCCCCCTTCCACCGAGTAAGTTGGGCAGTGTCCTTTTCCATCAGGTTGTTAAGTCCAGCAACCAAAAGTCCCTTTAGTGCCCGTCCCTTCTCTGCACCCCACTCACAGTTGTTGTTCTAGGTCAGTGCAGGCCTAGAATTCAGAGGTGGGGTAAGAATGCACCTTGCTCGCTCCACTGTCCGGGCACTCACTCGCCATTCCTCTTCGCTGGCCACCCTCTCACCAATCCGCCAGCTGCCCTGCCAGCCACTCGCCAATCCACCAGGATGTCTTCAGGTCCCGCACAGCTCTCAGTGATTTCAGCTGTTAGTTGGGAGCCTCACTTCTCATGCACACTGGGCAGTCTCTTGCTTCAGAGACACCATCCCAAAGCAGGTCTAATGCTAAACCTAGGTTTCAGTGATTTCAGCTCTGTGGTATGTAACAAGACTTCCAATTGAGTCTTAATCAGCTCTTTTAATTACACAATGGAGAAAGGAAGGATCAAATGGTGTTTAGCACCCACACCACCAGGTACAGGTACCTGTCCACACCCTCTCTCAACTCACTGGACTTTTGAGCCCACATGTCCTGCCTAGTGAGTGCCATTTAGTTGAGGGTGAGTCCCTCAATCAGGGTATGCCAAGCACAGCTCTGCTGCCCTTTATTCACACAACAAGGATAACAACCCTTTATTACTCCTGCCCCAATAACAAGGAGACTGAGGATCCAACACCAGCCAAAAGTGATCATTTGGGCAAGCAAGCCCATCATGCTGAGTACCTAGGCAGGGTACGTGTGTCCATGGAAATGAGATCAGCTTCTGAAGTCCTCTTCCACAGTTCATCACTAGATGCCAGGGAAGAGCTCATTCAGACCCTGTTTACATATGTGCCAACTAAAGTCATCCATGTTTAAATCCAGATATAGCCTATGTTCCTTACAATCCTCCAGAGCTGTCTATGACACTGCCCACATGTTTGACAATTACCATATGCTTGATGTTCTGCCCGGACAGGTTAATACTGAACTGGTTATAATTTGGAGCTGAAACCTCTTGATGGTAATGGCCAGAGACTTAGTTTTACCTAAATTAATAACCAGATAAAAGATCAATGTGCACTACTTCTTGCCCAGCCATCAGCTGCAGCAGTTCACTAAACTGAGCCAACAAGGTAATTGTGACAGATATGCAATATCTTGGATAAAGCTTACTGAATACAATTAAACCTTACTAAATTAAGTTTAATACCTTTGGGGTCCATTGTATTAAAAATGCAATTGTTTATGTGTTATTGTAAGATTGTGTTTAACTTCTCTATGAGGAGGGGGTATACTAACTGTGACAAATTCATGTATTTTGGCACATAAGGGCAACATTTTTCCCTCTGGCAGTGGGAGGACTGGGGGGAAATCCATACCACTCCAGAGATTTAATATTTTATGTTGGTTTATTTACAGTATTTTACACGGTAGCCTTAGAGTCGTCCCAAAGGCTTCTTTAAACAAAAAACAAAAAAGTTACATTTCCTAACTGTCACTGAACTACTGCCTCTTCTTATGTCAGCTACCAATCACAAGCCACTCTCTCTAACCCACTCTGGTCCCAGCTACACTGTGGATCAAGGCACCCTCTCCAATGGAAATAAATACAAGATTTCCCCTTATAGGGTATAACAGCTCTTGACCTAGGAGAAGCCTTTCCCCCTCCGTTTACACAAGCCTTCTGCAGCTTGCTTCTCATTCTTCCTCTTTTTTCTCTCTCACTGAAGGAGGTTTTTAAGGTCACAGGCTGCCCTAAATTAAATTTAGATGTCCATAATTCACCAGAGGTAACCTTTTTCAGTTCATAGGAAAAAGAGCTTTAACTATTCTAAGACTGCAACACTTGCCTTCAGCCACTCTTGCAGAACTGTCAGGTCTGACTTTGTCGCATAATGTAATTCCTCCAGTTATTAGCCCTTTGAAGCTTCAGCCTGGGTAGACGACCCATTGTCAGGCTGATTACCAGTACATGAGTGCTTTAAAGGTTCAAACTGGATTCCTTAGAGACCAGCAGACTAAGAGAGGATGTTGGGATAAATAACCTAGTGGTAAACTAACTCAGGGCTTTGTTCTGATCCAGCAAATGGACAAGACCTCTGGTCGATGGATGAACCCAATCCTTAGGGAAGGTTTGGGAGGCCTTTGGACTACTGACTTGCCATAGGACTGGGTTCTTGTTCTGAGCAAAAATTGTGATGGTCTTGAAACCGCAGAGAAACCCCTGGGCTAGGGTGTTGAAGGACTATTCCTGCAAGATCCCATATTAGAGGGGGTGATCTCTAAGCTTCTTAGCATGAATGTACATTATATTATTGTTGTGAATGTATCCTCTCTAGTGCTTTTACCTTACGGATAACATAGGCTTCTTTAGAAAGAGCTATGTGGTAACTTATAACTGTGGGCAATTACACTGTTAGTCTCTGAAGAAAAAGCAAGCTGGCATGCTGAGGCAGACTGCCCTTTTCTGGGAATAACACAGTGAAGGCAGGGAACTATACAGCCTGGAAATATCTCCCTCCCCCCGATTCAGGAGGGAGAGAGATGCAGGTCTCCACCCAAGAGAAGCAACTGCTAGAGTGCCAGAAGTCTGAGAGTGGATGCCCTCGCTGGACCATAATGGGGGAATATAGTTGCCCTGAACTGTGACAAAGTCATTGTTGTATTTGAGATTTTGAAGCAGAATGGCCTTCAACTCAGTGCCACTGAAAGCTGCCTCCTAAAGCTTATTCTTCAAACAGTCATTACTGATACAGAACAATGATAGTGACAGAAGACAACCTTGCCAAACACCTGTGGAGTTAGGAAAACATGCTGTGTATCTGCCATTTACTTGAATGCAGCTTTCTGTTCCATTATAGACAAACAATGACACTGTCATCTCAGGAGGCTGAATTGCTTCATCAGATACCACAAACTTGTTTGATGCATTGAATCAAAAGCCTATCAAAAGTGCTGCAACAGTTACAGGAAATAAGGGGCATGTTGGGTGGTGACATCAGGTAGGGCATTTTGGTGGATGTCACCTCTGGATTTGAGAAGCCTCATCGTTTTGTTTGTATGACCAAAGAAAGGAGTAAAAGTTTGGGGGTCTGTAAAACATTTCTATAGTAGTTTAATGGGGTATCAGCTTGGCAATTTGTTTGGATGCTGTGACCGGAGCTACAAATACAATCTGATGCCTCTGGGGAAAATAGTATTGTAGGCAATTACCATGGGAATTGGTGTGCACAGAGATGGCCTGAGGAGTGGAGAGAGCACAGTATAATAAGAGATATATTACTTTTATTCCTCCCCCCTCAATAATGCTGGCAGTCATTATTTGTAGTAAGGAACTTATAAACAAATGAGTTAGTTTCTTGTGTGATGGCCTGGCAGTTGTTCAAATCATTAATCAACAGTCAGAAAAGTCAGCACAGGTAATATGGCTGGTAAGGGAATTAGTATTTCATTGCTTTTGTTAAACATATTTTTCTGTGCAGTGCTCATTTCTGGCATAGATAATGGCATTGCCGAGACTCTGTCTTAATTTCAGGATGATACATTCTGGGAGCTAGGACCAGCTGACTTGCATAGGTGATGCCTCAGTGTGTGTGGAACCATGGTGACATTAGGATTTGAGGGCAACTCCATTGCCCCAAGAATATTCCAGATTGAGACAGATCTGGTTTCGTTGAGTTCATAGATTAGAGTTAAGGAAACCCTCGGTCTATTTGAACTTCAGGGTTAGTGAAGTTGTGCCACAGGCATCAAGATGACAGCTCCAGATGTGCACTGGAATTGGCAGATGGGCAGTTTAAACAAGGAGCTGTATCCTTGAACATTAAGCTATTAAAATGCTGATCAAACTGGGAAAGGGGTCACAAGGTGCTAAGAGAATGCTGAATGGGTATGAGTGCTAAAAGCACTTGTGAAGCCATATGCATGCAGGAGCTAGACCCTCTATTTGTATGTGGGGATGGTAGCTATCTGACTAGGTGCTGTTTGATGGGGTAATGAGAAACGCTTTAGAGCTACTTGGCTCTTAATCTGGCAAAACTTTGGACAGATTTCTTCAGGATGAGTGCAGTGACAGCTGCAGCATTGGAGGGTTTTGACTCACAGAGTGTTCAGTTAAATGGGTGTTGGAAATTGGACTATTATATGGCCCTACTCATGGATTACAGAGGCAAGTGAAGAATGTATCTGTTTTTTATTGCAGGAGACATCAGAAACAAGGCTGATGTATGGATTTACAGGCACTTTTCAGTTCATTGCCCATATTGTGCAGCCAGTTCACAGCTGAGCTTCATACTATAGTGATAAGCACCATAGAAAATCCCATGAAGAAATTAACAATTCTGTCTTCAGAACACTGCAATAAATAGGGCCTCATAAACAATGAAGACAAAATAAAATGTGGACTAGCTGCTCATTAACAAGCACCATTCATCCTGTGCACTGAATGAGGCAGGGGCACTGTGGGAAAAATAATATGTGATCATGTAATTAAAAATTGTGTAATTCATAAGGCATATGCACAGTGGGTCCAAATTAAGTGTACACAGGCACTCTGAAAACTGGCATTTCCTAACTTTAGAGTGTACAGCTTTGCAAACTTAATGTATTTTTAACATTTTTGGTGTGTAATTAGACAAAAAGACTTCCAAAGAGAAGCTCTGTAGGCCAGAAAGAAAGCTTTAAAGCAACTATATGTCCCACTCCTCCCAGAAGTGAATCCAAAATGGCAGCCAAGATTTTTACAGATCTCACAAATAAAATACAATTTTCAAATAATCCTCCACTTACATTATGTTTATTGTCTCCACTTCACTGAAGCTGAGCTTCCAGGTTGAGACTGTGGCTGTCCATCTTCAGTGTTATAGGAGAAAGGGTATGTTGTGGGATCAGCTCATTCTTCCTCTGCAGTTGTTGATGGGTAAACAGAATTCACTCAGTAATAGCCTGGCTATTTAACTATGGGGAAATGATCGTAGGGGCCTGCACTGAAGTAAATATGAGAGTTAGGATTCAGAGGAATGTGGCTCAGCCATGGCTGAGCATGAGATTTTTCTGGCCTGAAATGGTCATGAGGCAAGTATGGCAGGGAGCTGTCAAGCCAATTTATGGGAATAGGGCCTGGAAGAATGTGAACTGTAAGGTTACCAGAATCTCTTTGGGCATTGGTGGCTCCAGTGTTCTCACACAGGGATATCCAGTACAATGTGCCTGAGCACTTTAGGGATGCTGGAGTGCATTTATCAGATAGAGGGGCTGACACTAGGAGACTTTAGGATTGGATTAGACAGGAAATATATATCAGTCTGTAGGGTGAGAAGTGGAGGTAGGAGATCAATCTATTTACTGGTATTCCCAGTGACTGCTGTCCAGTGTGGATGAAAGCTAAATGGTCCAGTTCCCAGCAGTAAATAAGGCCCAGGATGTAGCTGGTGGACTTTTTTGCTTGGTACTTCTCTTCTACTTTTGTAAGGTGAGGATGAGAGGATTCAGAAGTGAGCTGAGTTCTAGGGGTTAAGATGAAGAGGCTCTACCTCGAGTTATTTGGTTATATGGTGGGAGCCCTGTAACCCTGAATTGACTCATTAAGTGGCAAGTATGTGAGGGGCAGTGAGCTGATAGCACCTCCTCCCTTCATAGTGTTAAATTAATAAAGTTATGGCCTGCTACTTAAATCCATCTCTGTGTCTGTCTTTCATTCATCTGTGTCCCGATCAATCAATAATTAATTTCTTAGTGGAAATCAATAAGGATAAAGGAGAAACTTCTTCTCAAAGAGAACAGCTTGGGCATTGCTCACAAAGAGGAGAAATAAGTTTTTAAAAGAGTTAAGGAGCATTATTACCCTTTAATTTTGCTAACAAGAAGGGGAGATTTAATTCAATTATTTATCCCACAGTGTTTCCTACTGGCACTTACTACTGCTTGTCCTTTGGGAGTTTTCACTAGCAGTCTCCAGTTTGTTCAGGTAGCCTTTCTCCAGACAACCTCCAACTGAAGTTGCAACTCAGTTATTTACAGCTCCCATCTTTTCTTGAGCCTGGCTTTTCCTAAGTTTAGTGCATCACTAAGATGTGCATCACTTACATCTCTGATATAATTTCCACAATGAGGTCAGGCAAGCCATGTCTCTGGAAAAAGTCATAGCTGAGACTCCTGGAATAAATTTACATGTCAACCATTTCTCATATGTTATAATACAATGAATAAATCATGACTGAGTAATGGTCATAGTAAATTTCCTTTGTATGCTCTCAGATAAGGTAATAGCTATTTTTGAAATCTGATAGCATTTATCAGATTTTTGTTTGAATCATGCTATATGTTCCTAAACATTAACCTGCATTTCATATTGTAAAATGTCTTCTTGTCACTCTGTAGTGCAGCATATACACAATGCACTTTGTTAGCTTCAAGGGGTAGTGATAATAGGTATAGTCACTGGGTGTTTTTACATAGCTTCAGTACAGTATACAGCTGTACCTCTATGCTTTAATGGATACATCTGTTCCTTTTTGGCCTATAAATTTCAAAGTCACTCTAATGTCAAATTCAGATACAAGCTGTGTTGTAATGTGTCTGTGTGTGACAAGTTTATGCAATTTAGCAACAGAAATCATTCTTCATAACTGCTTTCGGGAAGATGATAGATGGCACCATCTTTCTTCACAGTGAAATGTCATAGAAGATATTAGTTTGGTCCTTCAGTTGCTAACTCTATTAGATCATTTCTATTATCATTTTAAATGAATCCATAATTAAGATGGTCCTATTTCTGCACATTTAAAGTCTTTGACACAGGAGATAACTTCCTTGTCACACAGCAACAGACTTTTTGAGAAGTTCCATGAGAGGAACAACTGAGAAAATATTAAGGGCAACATCACCAAAATGTGAGGGAATCATTATTTTTGTTTTAATCAGTTTCAGGAAAAAGCTGAAGAGCTTCCAGGATTCTTAGCTCCAGAGCTATAGACACCTAACTATACCCTGAAGGGAGCAGAAATATCTTCACTCCTTCAACTTATACAACCACCCAGTTTCTCTCCTGGCCCATTCCCAGCGTGCAGTCATTGACAGTTCAGGCTGACATCTGGCATTGGAGAATGATACTGGGGAGAGTACTGAACAGTTTTTTTTTGTCAGCCAGAGAGATAATGAACAGGGCTCCATGAACCACAGATAATCCTCAAACACTCACAACCCTGAAACTGGGTTGGGAGAGTCTGGGAGAGACTGAATAGTTCTCCACCCCAGAGCAATTATATCGTTGGAAGGAAGAAGGAGACTCCTTCAGTAATCACCCATTAAGGTGTAATTATTTTTTGTCCTTTTAAAAGGATGAGAACCCCCTTTCAATCCTCTGGCATGTGCCTAATGGAATTGCACAAGGATCAATATAACTATAAGTGATTGTACACGGCTGTAGTGCATGGGAGAAAGAAGGACAGGAATACAAAATGGGCTGATCAGGATGGGGTATAGGGAGCTGGGAATTCATTTAAATTAGCAGCTCCTATCTGTGTGGATCCCCTCTTATCACATAAAGGCTCTTTGGGGTTTGGTCTAATATTCTTAATGGTATCAACAGGAGAAACCAACAATAACAATGGGAAGTTCTTGAAAGGAAAGACAACAATGACTGTAGAGAGAATTGCAACACTCGTTCTCTATAGGCAGAGCTGGTAGCACCACCTATTATTAAGGTTGCCCAGCACATCCCATTTTAAGACCTTGATTTCAGTTTTGCCAAACTTTACCTGTTTTGACTAAAATTTTCCATGTTGGGTGGCTGCCACAGGCTGAGCTGCAGTGTTGGTGGAGGAGGGAAACTGAGACTAGATGAAGAGCCTGGGGAGGGAACCTGGGAATGCAAGCCACTGAGTGGGGAGTGCATATGATGGACCTGCTTTGGCAGTGAATCAGGGCTGTTTAGAGAAGGAAGCTGCTCTTTTTAAGACCCTTGCCTCGTTTGTTGCAAAAGTTGGAAAGTGTGTGGTGAACGGGGCAGAGGATTACCGGAGGGGAAAAAAAGAGTTGAATGCTGCCCTGAAGAATTGTATTCTATCCCTGCCTCTGACACAGAGTTCCTATGTGATGCTGGACAAATCACTTAAACCATACTTTTCACAGGTGGTCATTAATTATGTGTAACTTGTTTTCTGGGTATCTAACTTGAAACCCTGGAGTCTGATTTGCAGAAGTGTTGAGCACTCACAGCTATAACTGAAGTCAGTGAGAGCTGTAGTTGGATATATTAAGTGGTAAATAATGCTAAGTACTCTCAAAAATCAGATTTTAGGTGTCTCAAATTGGGCACCCAGAATTAATGGAAACTTTTGACCCTAATCACTCCAAATATATCTACAGTGCAAGTGGAAGTGTGATTGTAGTATGGGCAGGCATACCTGTGCTAGATTTAATCTAGTTTAGCACAGGTAACAACAGCAATATAGATGTGTGCACAGGCCAAAAGGTACATTACCTACCCACATGCCTGGAGGGCTTTTACTCAAGTTGCTAGCCCGTGCTGAAGCTTGTGCCGCCATGTCTACACTGCTATTGTTACTCAGGCTAGCTAGATTAAAGCTAATACTGATATGCCTGCCTGTGCTACAATAACACTTTTATTTGCAGTGTAGACATAACCTCTGTGCTTCAATTGCCCTCTTGTAAAATGGGGATGGGGAAGCCTACCTCAAAGGGGCTTTGTGTAGATAACTAATGTTTCATAGGTAATCAGATACTGTAGTGATGAGCACCAAAGAAAACCCCATGAGGAAATGAATAATTCTGTCCTCAGAGTAGGGTTTGAATGTTGTGTTGTAAATAAGTCATGGGACCAGACACTGAACAATGAGGATAAAACAAAATATTGAATAGCTGTTCATTAACTGAGCACCATTCATCCTGTGCACTGAATGAGGCATTTTTTCCTATGGAAAAAATAGAATGTGATCATTCATAATGAATATGCAGAAAGGGGCCAATTCAGGTTGCACAAGCAACCTTAATACTAGCCTTTCCTAATTTTGGGTGCTTGACTTTGCAACCTTCATTATGTTTATTTAACACAGGGTTTTGTATATAATTAGAGAGGGGAAAAAACTTCTGAAAAAGGAGTTCTGAAGGCAAGGAACAAAGCTTTAAAAGTGGTCATATGAATGACTTACTCCACTCAGGAGTGAATCCAAAATGGCAGCCAGTGTTTTCTGTTCCCACGGAGACAGTACATTTTTCAAATCATCTACCTGTGATGACTGGGGTGAGTGTATGTGATGCCTTCCTTCTCCCTGTTCCTATTTGTTTTCTAGTTCCTGCTCCCTGAACTCAGTGGTCCAGTTCCTGTGTGTGTGTGCGTGTGTGCGTGCTCTAGCGAATAGGAGAGGCTAACAGGGGAGTTTTGCACGGGAGTTTACAGGGAGAGTTTGAGGGGGGGCTACATACACTTAACATTCCTTAATCTTCTTTAAACTTAAAGCCGAAAACCACCCCCTGATAAAAACAAAACAACAACAAAGGAATGAGCTGCAGGAGTAAAAAGAGAATTCAGACAGAAGTCCAGCTTCTTGCACCCAATGCACCATGTATGATTACCTGCCCTATGCGCAGGTGGCGTATATGTGTATTTGGTTCAAGGAGCTCCTGGCCCTCAGAGACTATATACGGGGTTTGAAGACCAGAGTGGCTGAACTGGAGGAGCTGAGGGAGACAGAGAGGTACATAGATGAGACTTTCCAGGACACAGTAGAACGGTCCCACTCCCGGTCTGACAGCTTCTGTACTGTTGAGGAAGATGAAAGTCCCAGGGAAGGAGAACATCCAACTGGAACAGAGAGAAATGACCCCATAGTTGGGACCCTCCTTCCAGATGATATTATGGTATCCTCTTGCACTGAGGATACCTCTTCGGGGGAGGGAACTCCAGTCATTAGGAAGAGATAGGTATTAGTAATGGGCAATTCGATCATTAGAAACATAGATAGCTGGGTTTGCAATGACTGACAGAACCACATGGTGACTTGCCTCCCTGGTGCAAAGGCTGCAGTTCTCTTGAGACCTCTAGATAGACTTATGTGTAGTGCTGGGGAGGAGCCGGTGGTCGTGGTACATGTAGGTACCAATGACATAGGGCAGGATAGAAGAGAGGTCCTGGAGGCCAAATTTAGGCTGCTCGGTAAGAGATTGAAGTCCAGGACCTCTATGGTAGCATTCTCTGAAATGCTTCCAGTTCCACATGCAGGGTCAGTTAGACAGGCAGAACTGCAGGTCCTCAATGCATGGATGAGATGATGGTGTAGGGAGGAGAGGTTTAGATTTATTAGGAACTGGGGAAACTTTTGGGGAAGGGGGAGCCTATACAGGAAGAATGGGCTCCACCTAAGCCAGAATGGAACCAGATTGCTGGCGCTTAAAATTAAAAAGGCTGTAGAGCAGTTTTTAAACTAAGGGCTGGGGGAAAACTGACAGGTGCGGAGGAGCACGTGGTCCGGACATCCCTTAGGAGAGGATCTATAAATGGAGATTACTTATGTCCTAATAAGGATGAGAGGATGGAAGATGATAAAATACAGCTAGGATCTGATGAGAAACAGTCAAATGAAAAAAAATTTCATTCAATTACATCATGTAATGGCAGACAGATAAAAAGTGACAAGTTTTTAAAGTGCTTATATACCAATGCTAGAAGTCTAAATAATAAGATGGGTGAACTAGAGTGCCTCGTATTAATTGAGGATATTGATATAATAGGCATCACAGAAACTAAATGAATTCTTTGCATCGATCTTCACGGCTGAGGATATGAGGGAGATTCCCAAACCTGAGCCATACTTTTTAGGTGACAAATCTGAAAAACTGCCCCAGATTGACCTGTCATTAGAGGAGATTTTTGAACCAATTGATAAGTTAAATAGTAATAAGTCACCAGGATCAGATGGTATTCACCCAAGAGTTCTGAAGGAACCCAAATGTGAAATTGCATAACTATTAACTGTAACTACTAACTACTAACTGTAACCTATCATTTAAATCAGCTTCTGTACCAAATGACTGGAAGATAGCTAATGTGATGCCATTTTTAAAAAAGGGCTCTAGAGGTGATCCTGGCAATTACAGGCCAATAAGCTTGACTTCAGTACTGGGCAAACGGGTTGAAACGATAGTAAAGAACAAAATTTTCAGACACATAGATGAACATAACTTGTTGGGGAAGAGTCAATATGGTTTTTGTAAGGGGAAATCATGCCTCACCTATCTAATAGAATTCTTTGAGGGAGTCAACAAGCATATGGACAAGGGGAATCCAGTGGATATAGTGTACTTAGATTTTCAGAAAGTCTTTGACAAGGTCCCTCACCAAAGACTCTTAAGCAAAGTAAGTTATCATGGGATAACAGGGAAGGTCCTCTTATGGACTGGTAACTGGCTAATAGATAGGAAACAAAGGGTAGGAATAAATGGTTAGTTTTCAGAATGCAGAGAGGTAAATAGTGGTGTCCCCCAGGCGTCTGTACTGGGACCAGTCCTATTCAACATATTCATAAATGATCTGGAAGAGGGGCTAAACAGTGTGGTGGCAAAATTTGCAGATAATACAAAACTACTCAAAATAGTTAACTCCCAGGCAGACTATGAAGAGCTACAAAAGGATCTCTCAAAACTGGGTGACTGGGCAACAAAATGGCAGATGAAATTCAATGTTAATGAATGCAAAGTAATGCACACTGAAAAACATAATCTCAACTATACATATAAAATGATGGGGTCTAAATTAGCTGTTACCACTCAAAAAAAAGATCTTGGAGTCATTGTGGTTCTTCTCTGAAAACATCCACTCAATGTGCAGTGGCAGTCAAAAAAGCAAACAGAATGTTGGGAATCATTAAGAAAGATATCGCTAATAGGACAGAAAATATCATATTGCCACTATATAAATCCATGGTATGCCTACATCTTGAATACTGCATGCAGATGTGATCACCCCATTTCTAAAAAGATATATTGGAATTAGAAAAGGTTCAGAAACGGGCAACAAAAATGTTTAGGGGTTTGTACGGCTTCCATGTGAGGAGAGATTAATAAGACTGGGACTTTTCAGCTTGAAAAAGAGATGACTAAGGGGAGATATGATTGAAGTCTATAAAGAGAGCTAGGGATCACCAAATGAAATTAATAGGCAGCAGGTTTAAAACAAACAGAAGGAAGTATTTCTTCATACAACACACAGTCAACCTATGGAACTATTTGCCAGAGGATGTTGTGAAGGCCAAGATTGTAACAGGGTTCAAAAAAGAACTAGATAAATTCATGGAGGATAGGTCCATCAATGGCTATTAGCCAAGATGGGCAGGGATGGTTTCCCTAGCCTCTCTTTGCCAGAAGCTGGGAATGGGCGACGGGATGGATCACTTGATGATGACCAGTTCTGTTCATTCCCTTCGGAGCATCTGTTGGAAGGCAGGATACTGGGCTAGATGTACCCTTTGGTCTGACCCAGTATGGCCGTTCATGTGTGTGTGTGTGTGCGTGTGTGTGTGAGTGTGTGCAGCTACTCCAGGTCTGCTGCTACATATCTGCCTTTCACACTGTTATTATGGTTTCCTCAGATTGTTGCTGATTTAACCAGTTCATGGTCATTACATCTTTTGATTGACAACTTGCCTGTGTGTCTTGCTTTGTTGTGTTGTTATTTTGGGATTGCAGTTCTGGGGTGCATCAGAGTATAACATCACCTCTTACATTGGGTATTGTTATGGAATTGACAGTACAGTTTTCAGTTGATGGCACATCCGTGTGAAAAATCAAAATCCATTTATGTTTCATGTGATTCATAGGGTTTTTTGCCGTGCTTGTTACTTATTAAATTATCTCTGTATTTAAACAAGGGCTTGCTCCTTTCCTGCCCATCTTTTTCTAAAGTGAAGTTATAATGTTTCATGTGTGGCATTTCAGTCATTTCCATATATGAATGCAAATCATTAACCTCATTAACCGCCCTGGTGTTTGGACACTTACTCCTTATGGAAAAGTTGTATAGAATTCATTAGAAATCAAATCAATAGTGTGTACAGAAAAGTAATCAAATTGTGTAGAAAATACTCTTAAACCTATAGAATTGAAGAGAGTGATATAGTTTATATTATTTTTGTTACTAATTTTATAGAATTCTATATCGGGTGTATAATTGCACTACATATTTTTTTCACTTAAAACAATATATAAAATATTTCTTATACCATTTATGAAATTTCCTAACACAGCATTTTTTAATATGTTTACAATGATCGAATAAGGAAGACAACATTTTGTCTTCCATACAAGAATACATAATCATTAAAACAATATTGACATATATTATATCGGCATATAACACATTGCTTCCTTGATATGAAGCTCATTACACAATTTTTGAGGGGAAAAGTCTATTCCATAGCTTTTCTATTAAACTTTGTGACACGTCTTCACAAGTATTCATTTTTTATATTACACCTCTATCCCGATATAACGCGACCCGATATAACACAAATTCGGATATAACGCGGTAAAGCAGTGCTCCGGGCGGACGGGGCTGCGCACTCCGGCGGATCAAAGCAAGTTCGATATAACGCGGTTTCACCTATAACGCGGTAAGATTTTATGGCTCCCGAGGACAGCGTTATATCGGGGTAGAGGTGTATTTGGGTTAAATATCTCTTGTAAGCTAAAAATAGCTATCCTTAAAACTGTTTTCAAATCACTAACAATAATGGACCCAGTTCTGCCACCTTTCTTCATGTTTAGAGGTAGCTGAATTCGATTTTAATGGGGTTTCCTAGGGACTAAAATACTTTTCATCATGACTGCGTGTGGCAGAATCAGACCCAATATATTTCAGTCACCAAAATATAAATAGATACCTTTGGCATAAAGTTTAGCTACATTTATTTTTATATGTTTGTACTGTACATATTTATAGAATTTTACTTTCAGTCGTTACTGCTGTTTGGCACACATAGCACCAGATCCTCAGCTTGTGTAAATCAGCATAGCTTTACTGTGTACTGACACCAGCTGAGGATCTGACCCTTAATGAAAACATGTATTTCAATTACCTCTTTTTTTAACAAAAGAGAGCTTTTATATTAAAATAATTATTTTTATTCTTATAGAAATTATTGTTACCACAAATTCTTGATTAAGAGATTAAACTTTGAGCTACAGTCGGTATGATCTTATGAAAAGATATTTTTTGAAAGATTTCATGAATAAGATGTCAAATAATAAACTTATAATATCCCAAATTTGCTTTCCTCCCAACCTTGAAAGAGCACATTTATTCTTATTTAGAAAGAACCATGTAATATAGTGTTCCATAATCCATCACATTAAGATATACCAAGGATGCTTGGAAAGGTAATGACATGCATAGGGTCAGATGCTCAGCTATGGTTGAGTTTCTTAAAGCTTCCCTGACAGTTTGGGCTGCATTAACAGGGTTTATTAACATCCCTCAGTATGTCTTTTGGGGCTAGTGAGTGAACAACGTGAGTCCCCTCAGCCCGTCCCTCTTTCCTCTCCCCTTCCTATCTGAGGCTCCCTTAATCAACAGAGTTTCTCCAGGCATCACAATCACACACACAAGCTCCCTTCATTGCACAGATCCAGGGGAGACGCTCTGGGTATTTATTTTCTTTGGTTTGGGGTTGTGTCAGTGGCTATAGTGATTTATTAGATGTCTTTACCATAGAAAACTACTTCAGGCTACTTTACTCATCCTCAAGTTGAAATTTCTAAAGAGTAATTTAATGGAGGCTTCAGTGCGTCTTCAACGTTACTACTTTGTTCTGCAGTGCTACATGGGCTCATTATAAATATTGCTGCAATAGATATGTCCTTTCCTTGAGGATGGAATGAGGGTGATTCTGGACTTGGCTCTAGAAAGGTAAGATTGAAATAGGAACTTATATCACTGTTGTCTGAATGTAGGCTTGTCGCAACAGATCATTCTTTCTCACATTTCTGGTTCATTTGTAATGCTTTCCCCCACATGCACACTTTTTTTTTGTACTACTTCTTCTTCTTCTCCTGAAGAATTACAAAAAGACTGAGAAAAGAAGATGTACACCCAGATACAAAGTAACTTCAGGGAGTTTGCCTTTTCTTAGCTCAATTTATTGCCCTTGAATGTCTTGGAGAGTGAATTGATGAATAAACTTAAATGACTAACTCTTTATTTGGCCTGTCAGCTCTTGGAAAAAAGTATCTACACTCTACAAACTGGTATGACTAGAAAGGTTTTCCAATTCACCTTGGGCACGTCCTCTTATGCTGAATAGTCAACAGTGTTTTATGTGGATGATATACAGCTTATATATAAAACCATGTCAACTACATATCTCCTACCTACAATAAATGAAATATTAGACAGACAGTCTTCAAGGTGCTACTGTTTTTTATTCACTTTATCTTTCTTACCACTGTTTACTGACAGCCAGAAATAGTCAAACTCCAAATCTAAGCTTACATTTTTCAGAGAACAGAGTCAGCTCAAGGTCACATCATGAACTATACATTTTTCTTGGGTTCTGTTTCAGATAAATATATTTAGGGTGAATTATATTAGTGAAGAATTATATTTGGAACCAAGGACAATGATATATACCTCTATCCTGATATAACGCTGTCCTCGGGAGCCAAAAAATATTACCGCGTTATAGGTGAAACCGCGTTATATCGAACTTGCTTTGATCCACCGGACTGCGCAGCTCCACCCCTCCGGAGCGCTGCTTTACCACGTTATATCCGAATTCATGTTATATCGGGTTGTGTTATATCGGGGTAGAGGTGTATATTGTATAATCTAATGTATTTTCAAAAAAAACCCTTTACTATAATCTTGGTAGATTATATTGTGAGGGTCTAATCCTGAAATCCTTTCTCCTTATAGCCAAAAATTGTTGGTCACATCACTCTTCTGCTTCTACTCAAAATTTTGTCAGTGTGAAATTATGATTAAAAGACATTTCTGTGTGCCTGTGTTTTCATGTTCCAAAAACAAAATGAATAACCATTGCTCACACTTTCACAGAAAAGTGATGTGCAGGGATGTGAAATTCCAGAAAAGACAAGAATGACAATTTTTGATCAAAAGTTGTAAGCAAACTTTTTCACACCTCTAATTATGCATAGATTCCCAGGCAAGAAGGGACCATTGTGATCATTCAGTGACTGAAAAAGATTTGGGGATCATGGTGGATATTCAACTGAACATGAGTGACTCTGCAGTCAAAAGAGCTAATGAAATGCTGGGATGTTTAAACAGGGGAATCTCAAGTAGGAGCAGAGAGGTTATTTTACTTCTAAAATGGCACTTGTGCAACCACTATGGGGGTACTGGGTCCAATTCTGGTGTCCACAATTCAAGAAGCAGGTAGATAAACTGGAGCGGGGCCAGAGAAGAACCTCAAGAATGACTGAAGTATTAGAAAGCGTGATAGACTCAAATAGCTCAATCTAGTTATCTTAAAAAAGAGAAGGCTAAGGGGGGGAATTGATTACAGTCTATAAGTATCTACAAGGGGAACAAATAGCTGGAAGTTGCAGGTAGACAAATTAATAAAACTTTGATAATTACTTCACAAGGAGGTTGAAAATGCAAAGTCTTGCCATTGGTGTCTTATAATGACTAGAGAAGATTGTCTCATATAATTACCAAAAGAGGGCCAGACATTCTTTAAAATCACAATGGTTTTGTGATTCTGATCATTAAATTATAATTTTGTGATCAGTTCCTTTGTATCTGTTAAGACAATGTCTACTAAAGAACCCACCCCCCTAAGTGGTCTACAAGACTTTTTGAATTAAGGGTCATAGATTATCATCCTGGGGAAAACCAGACTCCTGCAGCACACATATTTAAATAACTCTCTAAGGCCATTAAAATCTTGTGATTATTTTTGCAAGCCATTTTCTATGTCTTCACTTCAATCAGTTTTTTTACAGTGTCGAGCACAACTCAATACAGCAATTTTCTCATAGACGCTTTGCCTATTCAGAATTGCTTGCTCCATCTTTGCTTCAATTCATGCTCATGCAACAGACCTGTGGCTTTTGAACAAGTTGATTACATGGCAAAATAATATTAGGAAATCATTTAAAGCAATTAGCAACTGGAAAGCAGCAGCAGAGTTAGCACCATGTGATGAGACAGGTCTATGCAGAATAGCAGCAAATGTTCTACAGTTTGAGAAACAATCCGCTGGAAAACTTTCCTCTTTGAATAAGTCTTTCCATTTAAGAATGACATTCACAGCACTGACTCCCCCTTCCTAAACACTTACCACCAAAAAAAAATGAACATCAAAACCTCTACACTGAAGTGGAGTTTTGCCCCTGAATAGGAAGAAGTATCAGAGACTCCATGAACTCCAGGAAGGATTTCACTACTGCTGTTGATTATACATAGAAGGCACTCAGCTACTATAGTTATAGGTGGCAATATAAAACCCACAGGTAGATAGAATTGAAGACCACAGTTGAAGAACCACTTGATTGACCATCAGTTTGAGTCTCTGTCCTAAATAAATAATAATAATCAATACAATATAATTTACAAGCCTATGGGAAAAGTGTGTGCAGACTGCCCGTATCCAATACTATTCAAAGCTGTACAGACATTCCTGCTTCATAGAGTGACCCTACAAGCTGTACTATATTGTTATGGATGAAAAGACTGAATAAAATTTAGGCAACATCCACTTTGCCAATGTGATAAAATATTATCCGACTGCTCAAGAAATTGATTAGCCTTGGGATATAATGGCTTCCTAAAGGGAATCTAAAGGACAAATTTCTTTTATACCAGTACTTGATTCTGTACCTTTCAAGTCAGGCTCTTAACTGAGCTGCAGGCGTTTTAAAATGTTTCCTTTTACTCAGAGGTAGCTGGGAGGGTAAGTTTGTTCTTTTACCTTTCTCCATTCATTTGTTTTGGTTTCAATCCTGCCTCAGGATTATTACAAAATATAAGAAAAGATGTGGGTGTTAATACAAAACACTGACTAGAAGAAGAACTGATAGCCATTTGAAGTCTCTCCTTTCTTATATTTACATTTTTTGAGCTTCCCTTTTAATTTACCAAGGGAGGAATCATTGTGTTTATTTTTATTTGTTGTTGCTCTATTTTATTTAGCCATTCTTTCATAGGGCAGGTTTAAAATAGATTAGAGAGGAACATGACAGTCCAATGCATGTGTTCAGATCACAAACTGGAAAGGCCATTGTGATTTTAAAGCATATTTGGCCCACTTTCACTAATTATATAAGACAGCCTTATCTAGTCACTATAATTATAGATACCAATAGCAAGACTGCATTTGCAACTTCCTTGTGTAGTGATTATCGATGTTTTATTAAACACACGTGCACATGCACATGTACACACACACACTGTGTGGTGGACGAATAACTACCTAGTGCTCAAAATGTAATTGAATCTAGTAAGTGACTGCTACAAGAGCAATACCAAGAAAAACTACCACAGAATACAAAGACAGTTGATGGAGACGCATAACAAGTACATAAGACTGATGATGGCTGCTTTGGAAACACAGAGGTACACACCGGTTTTCAGTGGTTACAGATAATGGAACAAATCCTCCAGTATGGCTGAACTGTGCTTGGCACAAGACCAAAGGGATACAAAGATGACTTTAAGCCACATTTACCTGCCCATGATCTTGGGGCTAGATGAAGGCTGATCCAGTCCATGCTGTAAGGAAGAGTACTTCTGACTAACTACTGGCTGTCCATGAGTATAAGAGGCAGGAGGTTGTCTGGACACAAGAACACCCTAACCCTCCTGTTTCCACTGATTATGCCTCCTATGCCAGGAAGGGTGTAAAATTACCATCATGGGGCCTAGGTTTTGGCCCAATCATTTTACAATAAGATATACTAATCAGAAAATTAGGTAATAACCTTAACCCTTATTCTCTAATGTGCTGATTGACTATCATTATATAGCAGGATTTTGAGGTCCTTGTCTTCCAAGGACAGTAGAGAACAAATGTATAACACTTTGTTCTTTGTATCACTAGTAGAGAAACCTCCAAAATTATTTGGGCCTGGAATGATGATATCAAGACTATAACTCCAGGTATGCCATCATTACCGTGTAAAGTCAGAGGTGGTCAAATAATATTAATCAAATAATATATTTGATAGATTTCATTATAGTTTATGAAAATTAGTGAAGTCTGTGGGACCTAAGCACATGCTCAAGTGCTTTCCCGAACTGAGACTTCATGTAATTCCAATAATATAAATGGGAGCACTTTCATGCATAAGAAGTGCCAGAACTGACCTTTTCCTTCTTTCCTTAGCAGGTGAATCAAAGTAAGTTTATATCTAGGTTTCATTAAGTAAAATAATGTGATTCACTTAATACTTTATAATGTAATGTAAAGTTCTACACAAAATCTTGGAAAACCTGGAATTGTTCTGAGACAATATGTGAAATTGTGTAGTATAGTTGTTTGGGGTAAAAAGAGATTTACTTTTGAGTTATCTTCTTTGCTTTTGCTTTTCCAGAATTACAGTTTGTATAGCACAAGCTCCATCCTCCAAATCCTATTGTGTCAGATTTGCACCTTGAAAACATCCCTATGACTACTCAAAGCTGCTTGTTCCATGAGCTCATCAACATCCAATCACCAACTTTTATCAAACATACAGGCTTCATAAAACCTGACATAGACCTTTATTTCCCAGGTGATACTTGAGACACTACAAGATTTCCAAATGAACAGCAAACATGCTGCAACAGCATGTGAATGAGGAAACTAGTTCCCATGCCAAAGACTCATTAATACTTTAGAGAACAGAAAGTGAAGGTTGTTGTTTTTATCTTTCACAGCGAATCTTGAATATAATACCTTTAATAAAGGGTCAGTTAGGAAAAGGAATTCTCTTCATTCTACCATGATGTGCGGGGGGGGGAGGGGGATATAAACTGCATTTCTATTGGGGTATAAGCTGGTGCTGGGCTATAATGAAGAAGCTTCATTTTTAATTCATCAGAAACCTTCATCCAAGCAAATCTCCTTTTAGCAAAATCAGTCAATATGTTGATTCATATTCAGTGCAGAAGTAATTCATGTTTTAATATTAATTCTTACAGTTTGTACTCATCAACAATGCCAGAATGCATTTACAAGAACTGTCCCCTGAAAGGAGAAATAAGCATGTTGTACAAGTTTGCAGGAGTATGGATTATCATCCAGGAGACTGCACTCTCGCTCTATGATTTATTTTCTTGAAGGAGTGGAAGTGAGGTGGGAGAAGGGCACTGATTTTGGAGGGGTTTCACATAAAGGCCATCTTCATTGTTCACAAAGCACCTGCAGAATTTTGCTTCTTTAGTTCTATTCAGATTTATAATCAAGCATGTGTAAGTGATGGATGGTTTCCCCTAAAGATATCTGGCTATGCCTGCACCTGCAGCTACACTAAAGCATGTAGCTGGCACACCAAGGTACATCAAGCACTTACATATCAAGAGTGTCAATGCAGATGTCGGAGTTTGATACATTGGTTGGGGGGGAAAAGACATTTTTTTTAAAGAGTATTTATATTAAACTTAAAAAAAACCTATTTCAGAACTAGTGCCTTCAAATCCTAGATAATCTAGATATATTAGATCAGCCTGTGCTTTCTATTTTGTTTCTTTTTAAGCTATTAATATACATTAACAAGATATAAGAAATGTGCATTACCTTCAAAATGTACTCCATTTAAGCATTGCGGATCATTCAGAAAATCACTTCTTATTGCCTGTGGAGCTTGCCAAGCCAATTTGTGGCAGTCTCATCACTGAAGTGCAAAGACCTCAGACCAATATAAAATATCTGGTGAGAGGGCAGCTGTCAGTGATGTGTGACATTGTCTGCTTTGGCTACAGCCGCATGTGGGATCTTCTCGTTGGCCACAAGTGTAGAGGCTGTGTTGATCCCGACCTGTTCAAAATTGGTTCAGAAGGGCCCATAAGCAGTGTGTCACATCAAAGCCGGGTACACAGATTGTTGGGTCAGTTATAAGAGAATGGTTTCTGATGTCAGCTTCAGACCATTCTTCATTCCATACTGTTGTCCCAATGAAAGTTGGCAAGTAGGCCCACAGTGGATGCCTCAATGACAAGCATTCCAAAGTCCTTTCTAGGGATTAATCTTGTTCTCTTGTCAGTCAATATTTCTGATGCAATTCTGGCCCCCAGTGTTAGAGTAATCAGGGTAGTAGACCTGAGAATACTGCAGTTCAATGTTAGGGATTTTTAACAGCCAAACGAAGCATTATTAGCAAAAGAAAGAAAGGAAGAAAGGAAGAAAAAGAAAAACCTGACGTTTTGTTATAAATGATGATGTAGTACATTTAAAAACACTAAGCAAACTGCTACTATAAACTTTGCAGCACCAAAATTTTAAAATTCATAAAATGAATAGCTCTGGTTCAAAGAGATTACACATTCCACCAAATGGGAGCATTCCCATTTCAGAAGATAGGCACTTCCCTATTATGGCTTGAGGAATATGTAAATGATGTCAGGCAGACAGCTTAATGTAAGGAGGCGATATACTACCTTGCTTTGTATGACTAACTTTTATTGACTTTGTTAATTTTCAGGGGGAGGGGGAGAAGCATATGTATTTATTTGAATATGAGGAACTTTGGTCACATGCACATGTAACCCCAGAAGAAGAGGGCTTAGAGAGATGGAACCCTTTGCTTCTTCCTATGGTAGAAAGGGGAAAAACTAGCTCTAGATAAACCCGGGCAGTATCCAAAGGGTCAGGACTCTGCCTAGGGATCCTCCTGTGCTCTGAGTTTCCCATCCAGAGATTTGGAACTCTCTATAGAGCAGGCTCTGCAGGGCCTGGCCAGCAGTGGTGGAGTGGATTCTGCAGGACAGGACTTTCAGTACCACAGCCTTTATTTTGAAGAACCAGACCAGGAGCAGCAGAGCAGACATGATTCTGAGAGACTGGACTGGTAGTGGCAGAGTAGACTCCACTCTATGTAAGTTGACCAGTGGAGATGAAACAAAGTAAAACATAAGAACATAAGAATGACCATACTGGGTCAGACCAAAAGTCCATCTAGCCCAGTGTCCTGTCTTTGGACAGTGGCCAATGCCAGGTGCTGCAGAGGGAATGAACAGAACAGGTAATCATCAAGTGATCCATCCCCTGTCACCCATTCCCAGCTTCTGGCAAACAGAGGCTAGGGACACCATCCCTGCCCATCCTGGCTAATAGCCATTGATGGACCTATCCTCCATGAGCCCTGTTATAGGTGGGGTTTTTTTTTTGAGCCCTGTTATAGTCTTGGCCTTCACAACATCCTCTGGCAAAGAGTGCCATAGATTGACTGTGTGTTGTGTGAAAAAATACTTCCTTTTGTTTGTTTTAACCCTGCTGCCTATTAATTTCATTTGGTGACCCCCAGTGTTAGGACCTAGTGTTGCTGATTTTACTGAACTGAAGCAGACAGGGGCATTTAATCAGGGTCATGAGTGAGGTTTAGGTGGGTAGGAATGACTACAGGGTTGGCCATACCCCTCACACATGTTTAAGGTTTCCTCACTTTATTTTATATAAATATATGGTGGTTGTGGGTTTGGGGCTTTCATATCACAGACAATTCCTGAGTTCTTATGAGTGCAGAAGATATACTTGAAAAGTTATAAAGGGAGGTTACATTTTCATTTTCTAAAGCCAGAAATGAGAGCATTGCTTTACATGGGGGTTTGAGCCAAAGTTTATATTTATTTAGAAAAGTTCCCAGAGACTTATTGAACCTAGCCTTTACTGCTACCAGTAGCTGGTCAGACTAGTTGCACATGGAATTACATTAATCAACCAGACTGTAATCATGATATTTTGTTTCTTTCTCTGCAGCATTGTTTAAGGATTGTGTTATTAGGATCAGGTAATCCATTCCAAAATGCTCATTTTCCTGTATTTTTGCATGAAGATAGAAATTGCTGGGCCTCAGACTTTCCTGTCTTCTATATATTGTTGTGTGAGTCTGTGGTCTCCCTCTTGGTGGGTTAGCACAGGAGGCACAGAATGTGGAATGATGACACAGGCACCAGTTTAGTAATAACAAACTATGTCTTTATCATTGCAGGAGTGTAAAATGGCATCTCCTTTACAGTTGCTGGTGCTGCAGACTCCAACAAAATCTTTGCTCTTCTCCAGCCAGGAAGCACCCACTCTCTGATGTTTCTCCCAGGGTTACTTCATGGGTCATGGCTCTTCCATTCCCTTCTGGGAGGAGGCACACTCTTTAGGGGCTGTCTCTGAATGTACCACACACAGAGACGCAGCCAGCACAGTAACTCAGCTACAATATTTATGATAATGGGAGGTAGTAATTACTTGGAGTTTTGTATCCCTAGTTTTGGGGGCAAGACACAATTGTTTTGCTATGGTTTTATGTCGGATGTGAGCAAGGAGCTAGGGTGATTCAAGGAAATAAAAGAACAGTATCCAACATGGTTTTTTAATCATAAGTAAATCAAACAACAAAATTCTCCTGTCCTCATAACATGAACACACATCCCTGTCAACCTTTGAATTCTTCTTTTTGTGTCTCTCCAACTGCCATACTTATAGCCCTTTTCCTAATTACCTGTGCAAAGGAAGAAGAAAGTGTAGCTCAAGTGACAAAACTGATCTCACTTATTCAAATGTAAATCCAAGGTCAACCCACTGTGGTCAAAGGAGTTGCATCATCGTAAATTGGTGTGAGATGAGAATCAGGCCCAGAATGTTTTGTGGCTGGCCCATTCCACTCTTATAACAGCAAAGCTAATTCTGCCTAACTTTATGAGTAACTCTTCTTCATAGCTAGGATAGGAAGTCAATATGAATAGAAATATTAATAATTTAATTCTGCATATTGAGAGGAACTCTGCACAACTTTCTTGTCTATTTTATGAAGAACGTAATCCTATGACACGTGCTAGCTTTATTTGTAAAAAATTACTTATGCTTGTCTGAGTAGAGCACCTAGACAACAAGAACAGTGAAAGGGGATAATTTGATTGTCAAAGTGTGTTTATGTAAGTCATTGGTATACTGTATGGTAGTAGGACAAAAGAACTTGACAGATCCTTTGTTCCACTCTGTTCCATATTATCCACCTGCAAGGTGACAACCTAGCAGATCAGCAAGGAACTTACTCAAGCTTTTTAAAATATATTTTTCTTTACCATTACAATACAGCTATTAAAAAATATGTAATGTACATAATAATGGCCATACTGGGTCAGATCATGGTCCATCTAGACCAGTATCTGTCTTCTGACAGTAGCCAATGCCAGATGCCTCAGAGAGAATGAACAGAAAATTGCAATTATTGAATGATCCATTCCCTGTATTTGGCAGTCAGAGGCTTAGGGATACGCAGAATATGAGGTTGTATCCCTCACCATCATGCATAATAGCCACTGATGGACTTACCTTCCATGAACTTAACTAATTCTTTTTTGAACCTGCTTATATTTTTGGACTTCACAACATTCCCCGGCAATGCGTTCCATAGATTGACTGTATGTTGTGTGAAGAAGTACTTCCTTTTGTTTGTTTTAAGCCATTTGTCCATTTAATTCATTGTTGTTCCCGGGTTTCTGTGTTATGTGAAGGGATAAATAACACTTCCTTTTTCACTTTTTCCACACATTCCAGATATTATAGACCTCTATAATATTCCCCCTAAGTCGTCTCTTTTTCAAGCTCAACAGTCCCAGTCTTTTTAATCTCTTCTCATATGGAAACTATTCCATATCCCTAAACATTTTTTTTGCCCTTCTCTGCACCTTTTCCAATTCTATTATATCTATTGTGAGATGGGATGACCAGAACTGCACTCACTATTCAAGGTGTGGGTGTACCATGGATTTATATAGTGACATTATAATACAGGGGTCGGCAACGTTCGGCACACGGTTCGCCAGGGTAAGCACCCTAGTGGGCTGGGCCAGTTTATTTACCTGCTGACGCAGCAGGTTCGGCCGATCGCGGCCCCCACTGGCCGCGGTTCGCCGTCCCGGTCCAATGGGGGCGGCGGGAAGCGGCGCAGGCTGAGGGATGTGCTGGCCGTGGCTTCCCGACGCCCCCATTGGCCCGGGACGGCGAACCGCGGCCAGTGGGGGCTGCCATCAGCCGAACCTGCCGCATCAGCAGGTAAATAAACTGGCCCAGCCCGCTAGGGTGCTTACCCTGGCGAGCCGCATGCCGAACGTTGCCGATCCCTGTTATAATATGTACTGTCTTATTATGTATCCCTTTCCTAATGGGTCATAACATTCTGTTAGCTTTTTGACTCCCACAGCATATGAGCGGATGTTTTCAGAGAACTATCCACAATGACTCCAAGCAGGGCCGGCTCTACCATTTTTGCCGCCCCAAGCAAAAAAAAAAAAAAACCGCTCGGACTGTGCCGCCCCAAGAATGGACGGAATGCTTCCTCCGCTGCTGCCTGGAGCCGGCCCTGACTCCAAGATCTCTTTCCTGAGTGGTAACAACTATTTTAGACCCAATCATAGTTGGGATTTTGTTTTCCAATGTGAACTGCTTTGCATTTATCACCATTGAAATTCATCTACATTTTATTGCTCAGTCACCCAGTTTTGTGAGATCCCTTTGTAACTCTTTACAGTCTGCTTTGGACTTAAAATCCACTAATTTATGAATCCTGCAGGCTTCAGATTGGATAACATTGAGAAAGCAAAACGTGAATTTAAAAATGTTAATTGTTGTGTGTAATTTTTTCCTCCCTTAATCTTGATTTTCCATGTTGCCCTTGTTAAAGGGGCATTTATGTGATACCATGGTGCAGTATTGTATTGTATTTACTTCCTTGTTCTTTATATTAGACCACATCATATCATCACTTTTAAAGCAGAGCTTTCCTAATTGGAAAAAGGGGAACTTCCACATTGATAGTTCTGTTTAAAAATAGAGTACATTAATTTTTTTAAAAAATCAAAAGAACCAAAAACCTAATTCAGATTTATTTAAGAATGATAATACTCATGGATTTAGTTTAATTTATTAATACTGTGAATACAGCATACATTGAATTGTCTTTCAGTTTATCCCCCAAAACATGTCCTGGGTTGGTGGAAGGAGGCTCATCCTCTGATTTAGGACTGTGAAATAAGAAAAAAAACGATTGCATCATTGCATAATTTCATGGTAAAACAAAATATGATACTTTCCATTTTTAATTGTGAATACTGAATTTCTGAAACTTTTGTGGAGGTGATATTTCCCAAATACATTATTTTAAAAAGATTAAAAATTACCATAATATCTACTAATTAATTAAATAGCTACAAATTAGCAAGACCAGACAAGATGCAGCCAGGAGTTCTAAAAGATCAAACATGATTCTGTTTTGTTTTAAAGGCTAAAACGGAAACTATGGATATGTAAGTCTGATTTTAATGCTAGGTAGAATGTTACCACAGGATACAAAGGAATCTATAAACTGACACATAGATTTCATAAAGCACTACTGGGATTAATGTAGAGGATGATTCTGCTCAATGCAGAGGTCTGCAATGGATGACACAAAAGGTCAACCCTCTGTGAAACCAGCGGGGATATTTAAAATGTGCTCCTCTGAAAAACGCTAATGCTCTTAACCCTGACAAAATTCCACAGCTACGCTATCTACCTGCTATGTGCTGCCACATCTGAAATTATCTGGAGCTTTTATTTTCTCCCAAATGATAAACTGAAATACCAGTTGAATGTAGTAGGAAAAATCCACCTCATTATCATGTCCTTACTAAATGCTAATCATTTCTGTCTGGGTTCCCCTTGGGAATCACAAGGCCTTGTGGCTTTGCTGAGCCTGCCTGCCCAGAACCAAAGCCTTTTCACAAACATGGTCCCTTCCCATAGTGTTATGGAGAAGGAGCCCTTTCCATGCATTATGCCCACTGATGACATCACCAAAAGAGATCTTTTAAATCCTGTTATTCCTGATTGATAATCATATTGTATTTTCTCTCGGGCAGGGTGACCCCTGAATCTCCAGGCAGAGGGAATATACAGTGCTGTGCTGTAGCATTTTGTGCTTTTGTTTTCTTTCTTCTGGAGATTATGTGGCTTCAGTCTCTGTGCTTTCTTGACAGAACAATAGAAGAAAGCATCTCAGAACATACAAAACTGGACTGACGAGCTGAGGATTAGTAGCTATACAAAAGGACTTGGCTTCTGGCAAAACCCAAAAATCTTCTTTAGAGGAGCTACTGCCACTTTTGAAGCCAACCTGGAGCAGTCTGTATTGTCAGCAGAGCACAAGGACAGTGGTAGTGTACAATAGTGCTTTTGTCCTGATTCAGATGGGATTATACTCACATAGCTAGCCCATCCCTGTCCAGCCAGCCATGGCTACACTGGTGTTTTTATCAGTATGTATGTCTGAGCTGGAAATTACACTTCCAGCTCCAGTGCAGTTATGCCCTTAGGTATGCATTGGTCACCTGTGAGTGTACTATCTGCAGATTTGGTATTAGGAAATCACTGTTCTAAATTCCTTGCAATGGTTGATATCAGTCTGCTAAATGAGGAGTCAGAGATAGCATATTCAGAAGTTTAAATACAGATTTGTAAGCAAGATTTGCAAGGTTGCTGAGTACCGGAGTTTACTGGGATCTCAGGTACTCACAACCCACATAAACTGGTCTTTGAGGAACCTATTGATACCAAATATGACCTTTTTGTCCCTCACTATTTTTAAACTTAACTTGATAATTATAACAGTTGAGGAGTCTAATCAATCTTTTACTTCCAAATGTACAGTTTCAACTATATCCTTCATTAGCACAAAACCACTGTCTTCGGATTTAATTTAATCACTTCAAACAGGAAAACAGACCAGCTCTGAAATAGATAATTTAAGAACATTGGGCAGTAAAAGGAGAGAAGAGAAGAGATAGAGAACAGGCATGAAGCACATTCCAGATATGGAAACTACTCAGGGATTAAGACTTGTTCAATACACTATTATTTGGAAACTAAATTTCACCCCTTATTAAACACTGCATGTGTATTGATTACTTCATAAAATCTTTGCAGCACAATCTTTAGTTTCCTCTGTCTATATTCCAGTTATGACTGACCCTTCTATGGGTGTGTGGAGGACATTAAGGAATGTGGTAGGAGCATTACTTTGCCCTTTTGCAAAGTCCAAGTACAGTCACAGCGTTTGCACTTGGGGGAGTGTAGAGCCTAGTCCCTCTCTGTAACCCAGAGACAAAACCCATCCCAAATGCAATAAGGAAGAGCACGCAGGTTCCTCAAGCTTCCAGCAATTGTGTCTAGCCTTGGCCAAGTATGAGCAAGTCAATGATGCTAACAGAGAACACCTCAAAATTTTGCTTATCCTCAAACTGTACCATTTTATGTTTCAAGTACATTATTTTGGCTTATTGCGCACTTTTGGGTTCCCGTTAGCACTTGAAGTGATAGTACCAAAGACAATGAGGAAGTCTCTTTTCACAGCATTCTTATTCCCAACACTAACAGTAAATACTGTGGATGGGAAGATGATGTGAGGTCTCCAGTCAAATTGTTCATACTGGAATTTTTATATTCAAACATTCAAAATATTGGGTGGTTATTTAAATCAAATTTCTGACTAATTTAAGTATCGCCCATCACTGCTTATTATACAACATGATTTTTGTATCCTGCAAAATGTAAGAACCAAAAAACAGTAGTAAGAACACATAATTTAAATAAAATAGTGCACACATATGGAACTTTATTCCACCTGGCCTCCATTTATTGTGTCCAGCTTTGCAAATGCTGATCACTTGTATGGCCAACTTATGGCACACTAGCACTCGTGTATACAAAAGACCAGGGGCGGCTCCAGGCACCAGCGCACCAAGCATGTGCCTGGGGTGGCAAGCCGCGGGGGGGGGCGGCGTGCCGGTCGCCGTGAGGGCGGCAGTCAGGCTGCCTTCGGCGGCTTGCCTGTGGGAGGTCCGCTGGTCCCGTGGCTTCAGCGGCAATTCGGCGGCAGGTACGCTGAAGGCGCGGGACTGGCGGACCTCCTGCAGGCATGCCACCGAATCCGCGTTACCAGCGGACCTCCCGCAGGTGTGCCACCGAAGGCCACCTGACTGCCGTGCTTGGGGCGGCAAAATACAAAGAGCCGCCCATGCAAAAGACAAAGGGCCTGATCCAAAGTCAATGGAAGTATTCCCATTAATTTCAAAGAACATTTAATCAGACCCAGAATGTACATGTACAACATGACCTTCCAGCTTGCATACGATTCACTCTTACAAATAGAGTTTTCAAATGTGAATCCTATCATCTGCATGCTCAAGTGATAGCATGTAAAAATGGTACGTGCAACATTGTGTTTGTTTGGATGAGGACAAATTTGAAAATCTGGACTCAAGTATCTATAAAATACCACATACCAGGCACAAATATTTTTCCTTTTTTATTTTCAATCCTAGTAAAGTTTGTTAGGACACAATATAACCATAAGTCTCCAGGCACAATGCTTGATTTTCTTGGTACTGTATGTTATTAACAAGAATAATTGATTGAATTGAAATTGCTACAGCTAACATTTATTTAAATAGACATGAAAACAGGGTTTATATAGGCCTTTATAATACTAAGAGAAATGCAGGCATTTATGATTTAGGGATAGAATGCTGAGCATTACTGATTGCTGATGTCACTGAATAATCACATTAATAGAAGTCTCTACCTGAAATAACAAAGAATATGACTTAAATATTTACTGAGATTGATTATATGTTACACTTGAATCATATTATGGATACCATGGTTAATCATGACAGAAAGCATTTGTCAAAAGGGCAGTTCAGGTCTAAAGTAAATAGATATTGAACCAATTCTTAGAATAGCTATTTTCAAACCTTGTGGACAGTACGTGTTCCAGAAATTCTTCTTCCTAATTAGCATGTAGAAAACAAACAAAGAAACACATACAAAACAGGAAATTTGCACACAAAATCTATCATCTCTTTCTCTAATCTATGGATTAGCAATGTACAATAACAAAAATTGCACAGGCATAGTCCTAGGGAGAGAGCTTCTAGCTTGCATGCTGTTAAATTGGGATAATATATGAAAGTAGAGTAATGTGGTTTTTTTTAGTAGGAATTATAACATTGAGGCTCATCTGGAAGCAAGGATCTGACCAGAAAATTAGAACAATGTGTGTTGCGAAGTCCACACTTTATGTATTCATTATTACAGTACATGGGATCAATATAGCTATAGGCACCATAAGTTATATACGCCATTTAAATCCCACTGCAGCTCTAAAAATAGGCATAATCCAAAGGCAGAGTCCTGAAAAATATACAGTACCAAAATATGGAAAATATTATGAGAAAGGCAGTAGGAAGATCTAGGTTTCAGCTCCATTACAGTCTTCCTGTCTCAACACGGGCAAATTTCTGCCTCAATTTCATCATCTCCAAACTGTCGGTGTTGTGGGCTTTATTTCATTAGTATACATAAAGTCTGTTAAGATCTTTGGATGGAAAGTACTATATAATTGCAAATTATTATTAATAATTATTATTATAACCTTGTTTTGCTGAGTATAACAGATATATGGAGACAGAGGGGATGTGAAGAAAAATAAATAAATCTGTGTGAACAAGTTTCACAGAGATGGACTGAAAATCTACAGTAAAAACAAAAATTAACTGTAAGATACTTAAAGGGATTTGTTAAAGCACAACACCATTACTTGTTGCAAGACAAGTACCTAAGAGAGAAACATCCAATCCACTGTATAAAGCACAGGCTATTACAAGGATTGGAAAATCAGCAGGCAAGAAAATCAATCTTACTCAGAAGTCATAACAATGTTTCTGACAGTGAGACTGACAATCATAACATAAAGATTGGGTAAACTACGCATTTTCTGCTCCATTCTAAGGGAACACTTCACAATAATCACAAAACAACAGTTCATCCAGGAAATTTACTTTGGAATCAAAGTAAAAGTCTTCCCTAAGGTCCCCATCCAGCAAAGTACTCCCATTGAAGTCAATGGAACCACTCACAAATATGAAGTTAAGCACATACTAAAGAGTGTCCCTGAATCAGGGTTTATGAACAAATTCCTTCTTTCACTGGACTATTACTTTAAAGAACAGGAATACCACACTAACCTGATTAATCAGGAATGAATGAACCTGTTTATAATGTTTTGTCATTTGTCATTGAAATTAAAAAATATATATATAGATCAGCTCTACTTTTGCATGGTCCAATTAAGCAAAATAAACTGAGTTAAATATGGTTTGATCTCAACTCCAAATATTCTATTGTTGATTTCAGCAGAGCCTATGTGGTTTTGCACTATGGTTTGCAAGGTTTAATTTTTTTTAATTGAAGGTATACATATTACTATATATCTATATCAAATAAGGCTAACATATTACTACTGCTCATTGGATTTGTCTCTGAATTTCACGTTGAATCAATGCATGTGTCCTTCTGGGATATTAGATTATGTCTAAAACCTTAAAATAGCCATCAGAGATAAATAATAAAATCTATAAAGGACAGGGAGTCATGAGAAATAGCAGACTGGCTTCTGTACCTCAAATGAACCAGTTAGCAAAGAGATGCATTTGCAGGGATATTGTATATTGTACAAAATTATACAAAAGAAAAATTTAAAGTGTCAGATTACCTCTCTCTCTCTATATATATATATATATATATGCACAGTAAATACAAATGACTTCAATTTGAAGAATCTGATCCAATGTTGACTGATGTTCTGAAAGTTTGGAAAATCAAAACTGTTTATTTGCTGCATAATAAAATTACTTATTGTTGAAGTTCAGGGCAACTGCACCTGCATTCTCCCCGTTAGTGATTCATCAAGTGCACCCCTCTCAGTCTTCCAGCTCACCAGATGCCATCTCTCTTGGGCAGAGATCCACATCTCTCTGCCTCCTGACCAGCGTTTTTCCAGGCTGCACAGTTCCCTGCCTAATAAAGTGTTATTCTCTAGTGTTATTCTCCCAGACTGCCTAAACAGGCTTGCATCTGTCCTCTGATTTCTACTTAGTAGCTAGGGACAGTTGAAATTGCCAACAGTTATAAGTAAGGCTCTACCAAATTCACAGTTCATTTTGGTCAATTTCACAGTCAAAGGATTTTAAAAATAGTCAATTTCACGGGTTTCAGATGTTTACATCTGAAATTTCATAGTGTTGTAACTGTGGGGCTCCCGACCAAAAAGGGGGCTGTGGGGAGTCTCAAGGTTTTTGAAGGCGGGTTGCGGGATTGCCACCCTTAGTTCTGTGCTGCTCCTGGTAGAGGCACTGCCTTCAGAGCTGGGCACGGCCCAGCTCTAAAGCCAGTGCCACTGTCAGCAGAAGCACAGAAGTGAGCGTCTCACGGTGTGAGGGGGTCATCACTTTGGAGGGAGGCAGGCCTGGCCTTATGGGTGGACAACCACCCAGGGCCTCATGGTCAGGGGGGCACCGTGGTGCGTCTCCACTTACACAGCTAGTCCAAGGTCCCTTTAATCCCCAAGTGTGGGGGCCAGAGCTGGACAGAGAGGGAGGGATAGGGTATGCCAGCCGGAGGCTCCTACCATGTGACCAATTCCAGCTGCTAGTCCGGTGGGGCTGGAAACTTCCTCTTCCCTTGCAGAGGCCGTTCCCAGGTTGGGTTAGACCCACCTCTGGGAACCTCCCTGTGATGTTACATACCATATTCTTTATGGAAATATGCTTATGATATGGATATGGCATAAATGAGATATATTTTATGCAAGATGGGTCTTGGAAGCTATCATCAGAAAGGTTATAATTTACTGAATGTGATTATCCAGTTTGTATGCATGTATTATTTCTGTATCTAAAATTAAGAATATTCATTATATTTCAATTACAACTGTGTGTGTATTTGAGAGACACGCACCAGACAACAGGCCATCAGCCTGGATGGGCCTTTAGGAAGAAACAATAAGACTGTGAAGATACTAATCTCTCTCCTTCCTGAGAGGCATCCTGGGAGGTAGCTGTGACACTTCTGGGTCAGGTGGTCCTGTCACCTGGTGCTACACACTATCTTGGACTTCTAGTAATTTTCCACTAAAAGGAGAGGGAAGTCAAGACTGAGAAACAAAAGATTCCCACCTTATGTAAATCTTATTTAAGGGTGGGCAGTAAGGCAAACAGGACTCTTCTCCATTGCCTTTCTGCCCAAGGAGAAAGACTGCTGAACGTACCTGAGACAAAGGATCTGAGTGGTGGGAAAGGCAAGGGCTGAGTCCAGACTAAGACAGGAGCCTAGTCTCTAAAGATAAATAACTGGAACTCTAAATTACAGAAACTCTGCAACTTGCCTAAAACAACATTTAGGGTGAGAAATTACTTTTTGAAACCAGTCTCTTTATCTTAAGTTTTTTAAGATCTTAAGCTTAGTATGAGTGTTTTGTTTTATTTGTTTGGTAATTTGCTTTGTTCTGTTTGCTATCTCTTATAGTCACTTAAAAACTGCCTTTGTAGTTAATAAACTTGTTTTTGTTTATTATTAAACCTAGTTTGTGCAATTTATAACTGGGGGTGGGGGGGGGTAGTTGTGCATATATTCCTCCACATTGAGAGAGGGGGCAAATTTATGCAAGACAATATTATTTTGTGTGTACTTTCCAGAAGGGAGCTGCACTTGAGTGCTGGGCAATTTCCTAGCTGAATCTTCTCATAGAGAGCTGTTGCAGACTCTGTGAGATTCTACAGCTGGTGCGTCCCTACCTATGTGTGTGTGTGCTACCAGAGGTTGGAGAGCCTAATTCAGCAAAATAGGGAGAGGGCACCCAGGCTAGGGGAGCAGGCAGGCTCAGTGAAATCCCAGTACATCAGGTGACATCCCAGAAGGGGAAGTCCAACCCGTCACACTCCCCCAACTGCAGGAAGCTCAATTTTGTTATGACTAGGGCCCTACCAAATTCATGGGTGCACAGAAGTAAGAGTGTGCCACCCTCACTTGTTTTCTGCCTTCAGAACTGGGCTCCTGGAAAGCAACTGCAGAGCTTCCTACAGTTGGGGGAGGTTCTTGGAGATGGATCTGACCCAGCCCTGGGAGCGGCTCATGCAGGGGAAGAGGAAGTGCCATCCCTTCCCAGCCTAGCTGGGACTAGCAGCTGGAGCCCAGAACACAGTAGGAGCCCCTGGTTGGGGTGACCATAGCCCTGCCCCTCCCCTACAATAGCCAGATATCACAGGAGAGACCCGATTTCATGGTCCATGATGTGTTTTTCACAGCCGTGAATTCGGCAGGGCACTAGTTATAAGTTTCCATACAGCTCTTGCTCTAAGCAAGCACATATATTAATTCTATAAGCAAGCACAGATATAAACAAGCACATTTACTCTTAAGGTGAAAGTATTACAGAGAAAGCATATTAAAAACAATAAAAAGACCCTGCACACATACAAATAAACATGCCAAAGATCACTGCCCCAACTCCACCAAGTATTTTTTTCTGCAGTTACAAGTTCATAACAGCCTCCACATAAATAAATTGGTTCTCCTTTATGCAGCTTGGGCCTTTGCTCTTCAGATTCCAGGAATAAACTTAAAAAGGTTGAGTCTGGAAGTGTGATTTTGCATTCTCCTCCCCTCAGGTATTTCCTAAGAAATCCACTTAACTTTCTTTGTCCCAAATATTCATTCTGGTCTGGCACATTGTTTAAAATAATTCTTTGAAGCTCATAACACTTCCCAGAATTTACATTGACCACATCACCCGCATAGACAAATTGCATCCAACCCCACAATAATACATAACATTTGCATTCAATACAATGGACTCCAAAGATACTTATGCTTAATTCAATAAGGTTTTTCAAGGATTCTGCAGGAAACTGCTTTATCTGTCATGCTTTTTACTTCTGGTGGTAGTAAACAAAAGTAATCCTTTCTCAGCATTCTGTGGCCTGCTGAGGAATTATGCTCAGTACCTCCAAGTGCAAATCTGATGTTCCAGTTTTAGCCATTATAACCAATTTATCATATTAGAATGCATGTTCTCAAAGGTGGTCACTTTGGGTTCCAGCTAAAGATGGTGGGTAGTCTTCAGACCACAGCTAGTATTATCAGAATGCTCTTCTAATGATAACTAAAGGTACATCCTTCATTACATGGGCTCATTTCACTTGTAAGCATTATGAATCATCACATTTATATCACTCTTTGAATGGCCCCTGGAATTTCCCCTATTGATCAGACCCACTCTTGGGGAACTCCTAAGAGTCAGGAACCCTCTATGAGTAGTAGAGAGCAGCAAGGGCAGTTCTTAGAGGGATCACTTGCCACCCCTGGCTTCAGGTCACATGCCAACCTCTGCCCTGACAATATTATCCCAGGGAGAGGGTCTTATATGGACAGAAGCATGACTTTATGGACTAAGGGGGCATGGCCAACATTTGATTGATGGCAAACCCTTTATACTATTTAGGTATACAACAATGTCAACAAGAGAATGAATAATGTTAACAATTTTAATAACAGGAGTCATACATGTATTTCTTGTTGGTAATCTCAGGATTCTGGGAGTAAGATTTCTTAAAGCATTGTCCATGGTCTCTAACTATCAATACCCTCCTGCATAAAGACATATATACCCTTCTTCCTAGCTCCAAGAATGTCTCAAAAAATGTACTCCCTCTACCAAATTACAAGCACAGAAATAAAGCATGCATACCAATATTTACCTGCCCCAAATGTACATTTGCATGCAGGTACCAGATTTGGGTATGTTTACACCTGCAAGTATTATTTTCTGTGCATGGAGTTGAACACAAATATATGTGTGTGTTTGAGGTGAAAGGGAAAGATCCCAGAATTATATGTGTTGTCTTTATGAGGCTAAACTTCTACATGACATATGCATTTTTCATTAGTTTCTATCCTATATTTTATAAAAAGCTTTTAGCATAGCTTTTTATAGATTTCTGTCTCTCTTCATATGCATCTTGTAGCATGGTATTTCTCACTAGCATTTAAACTAAGTGTTTGCAAGTATAACATAGTTAAGTTGAACTGTTCTCTATGTTTTCTCTTTCATTTGGTTCTGGAAGATGATATATGGTTACATTTTGCATGCCTTATTATATCATGTCAGATCTAAAAAAGATTCACACAACCCTAAGGAGATAATTAGAGAGGGGCGGGGGGAATCACAATGTGTACATGATACAATTACAGAATGAGAATATTGTCATTAATAGGGTAATCCACTCAATCACCTGAAATGCCACTTGTGTGTACTAGTGCCCGAAATATTAGTATGCAATTGAGATTACTATGTCATTGATGAACTCACTACAATGATGTGCATGTGTGTTAATTGCTGTATTTCCTATTTAAAGGTCTTGACAGAACATTATTGGAAACTGTCATTTAAATTTAAATGATATTAAGGAGCAGTGAAGGTCTCAAAAATTGCCACTTAGACATTTCTGTATTAATATACGATAAAAAATGGTCACACTTGAGTTACATTAACTTATTAAATATGCTCATTCAATAATTCTATCATGAATATGTAGCTAAGTATCCGAATTTCCTTCATACACAAATGAGGTTTTGAAAATGCATTCCTCAAAGCCAAATTTTCAAAAGCCTGTAAACTTAAACCCATCATTTTACATGTGCAATTACATGTCTACATACAACCTTTTGGCAAACCACCAAATTCTGATTTACCTGCAAAAGTGGGCCTGGATTTTCATGGTGGTGGAGGCCTCTCTGAAATCTGGTCCTAAAAGCAAATCCTGCTCCTTCTTCAGGATCCTTCAGGCTTCTTTGGCAGCAGAATTATTTCAGTTTCACTGAACAAGAAGGTAAGCAGGATTCTACATGTATATACATTGGTGTGGTGTGGACAGGTCATGGTGCAAGTGGCATCTACCACTTGATGGCTCCTCCCATTTTCCCCACCAATAACAGGAAGGGAGAGTAAAGGGCAATTGAGCCTATTTCAATCACTAGATTCTCCCTCCCTCCCCCGTGCCACTGTATGTCTGCCAAGTAGAGCTGAGTGATGTTTTTCACATAAAACTTCTTTTCAGCAAAAAATGTAGATTTCACAAAGCCAAAACATTGCAAACTGGTGTCAGTTTTGCCAAATTGCTTCAGTCTAAAAAAAATCAGAAAAAAATTGAAACATTTTGTTTTGACATATTCAAAATAAAAGTTTGGGGTTTTTTTCAGTTAGAAGTGACTTTTTGTTTAAAAAATTCCTTTACGTTTATTAAAAAGACAATTGAAAGAAAGAAAGAAAGAAAGAAAGAAAGAAAGAAAAAGAAAAATCCTCAAAATGTAAATGAAATGCTTCATTTCAGGTTGAAGCCAAAACCAATTTTTTCCTCCAACTTGTCAAGTTGCCAAATACTTTGTTCAACCAAAAATGTTATTTATTTGTCTGGGGAATTGCCAACAATCTGAAAAATCTATCACTCACCCAGCTCTCCTACTAAACTGCTTGGGACGTGACCTGGGCGGAGGAATTGGGCCTTAAATCACAGTCCCAAATGCACAATACTTTCAGTGAAAACACAGAATTTATATTTCCTGTTTGAAGTGTGCCTTTGTGCATTGTTCATACACGTTTTTGCCTTCAAAATGTTTGTGTCTAAATCCTTAGATTACCCTGTTCTAGTATTAAGGTCCTGATCCAAAGCCCATTGAGGCCAATGAGAGTCCTTACCCTCACTTCAATAAGATTTGTTTGGATCAGTCTCAAAGAGGCAATAGATGATATTCACTCTGAGTTGAAATAGATTGTGCATATCTATGCATGGATGGGGATTAGAAGGTAGACAGCACGAGGAACCAAATGGGTAGAAAGAATGGGATAAGGGCTAACGTAGATTTTATTTGCTTTATGGGGTGAAATCCCACCACCCTTCCTCAGGCAACACTCCTATTGAAGACTGACTGTGGTACTGGTTAAGGGTTACCAGTCCAGCTTTATCCTATTACCTTGGAGGATAAGAAATATTTACATCTGTCTGAAAATACCCCCCAAAATAACTTATCCAGTATTACTTTTTGCATGCTAATGTTTGCAAACAAACAAACAAAAATCTAGACTTGTATTCTCCAGCCACCTCCAGGCCATACCCTTCTACAATGGTTAGAGGACAGGGCCAGTACAGAGGATGTTTACACATTACTTAGATTGTGAGGTCTTTAGAGTAGAGACCATCTTGTAATGTGACTGCACAGTGCCAGAACAATGGGGTCCTGGTCCTCGACTGGGAAATCCCTGTTGCTACTGCAATACAAATAATAAACAATGATTAAAGTGCAACATAAAAACGAGTTTGCTCAGGTTCATGTTCACTCAGTGTTACTGGAGATATTGCACCTGAACAGCCCTTCCTCTTCACCCACCTCTACCCAAATGCAGGCCGTGGCTTAAGGCTGGAATCTTCTTCTTCTTCTATTATCTTTGATTGATTTTCATAAAGAAATGAACAATGATAAGTACAAAAAAGTAAATGACTTATAGCTTCTCTATGTTTCCAAATACCCGTGCTTCATGGGATGTCCTGTAAAATAATGTCAAGTATTAGGGGGTAGCTGTGTTAGTCTGTATCCACAAAAATAACAAGGAGTCCAGTGCATCTTAAAGACCAAACCGGACAGCCTCTACGTAAAAGAATAAATGGACACAAATCGGACATCAGGGATGGTAACATACAAAAGCCAGTAGGAGAACACTTCAATCTCCCTGGACATTCTATAACAGATTTAAAAATAGCCATACATGAACAAAAAAACTTCAGAAACAGACCTCAAAGAGAAACTGCTGAACTAAAATTCATTTGCAAATTTAACACCATTAATTTGGGCTTGAATAGGGACTGGGAGTGGCTGGGTCACTACAAAAGCAACTTTACTTCTCCTGGAATTGACACCTCCTCATCAATTATTGGGAGTGGACCACATCCACCCTGATTGAATTGGCCCTGTCAACACTGGTTCTCCAGTTGTGAGGTAACTCCCTTCTCTTCATGTATCAGTATAATAATGTCTGCATCTGTAATTTTCACTCCATGCATCTGAAGAAGTGGTTTTTTTACCCACGAAAGCTTATGCCCAAATAAATCTGTTAGTCTTTAAGGTGCCACCGGTCTCCTTGTTGTTTCAGTAAAATAATGCAATTACACAGTTTTACAACTTGTCAAAGCCGCAAGATGAAACAATACAAAACCAGACAATACTGCATAGACATAACATGTTAGGGTGGGGGTAAAGGTAAGAAAATAGAAGACATGCATGAATTGGGAAACACAGGAAAGGGAAAGAGTGTGGGGAGAAGGAAAGGGAAAAGATGAGGGGTTAGGTGGAAAGGAAGTCTGGCATTCTGAGCCACAGTCAACATTTTTTTTATCCAAAATGTATCTAGAAATGGGGTCCACATTTTTTTTTAATTCATACAATTGCTCTCTATGACTATAAGATATTCTTTCTTTGGTTTCTAACTAAGACAGGTGTGAGCACCACTGCGTTCTGAGCACAAGTCTATGCTTCCATTTTTGAAAAATCATGCACTTGGTGTTCATTTCAGCCCTCAAAAACATAAGTCTTTGTGGCAGTATTAAACCCATCTTAGCAGGGAAATAAACTAGGATATATTTTTTAGCTGAAGCTGAACATTATTTTAAATCTTGTGACCACCACACAGACATAACATGTTAGGGTGGGGGTAAAGGTAAGAAAATAGAAGACATACATGAATTGGGAGACGAGAGAAAGGGGAGAATAAAGAGGAGAAGTGAAAAAACAAACAGAGGCAGGGAAGATGCGGAAATAGTTATAACAGCATGCATCAAAATGTAGTCTACACCCAAAAGTATCTAGTCCAATTTTTCCATAGTTTTCTTACTTCTAAGGCAAACCCACAGTTTCATACAGAGGTATGCCCCACATTGTGCTCAAACCTTCCAAAACCCAGTACCTTTTTCCCAGCAGGTGTTTGTCTCTGCTCCTTCCCCTTTCTGGAGCTGTTTCTTTTATTTTTAAACACTCCTAGGTATTCATTCAGTCTTCCATCATCCAGACTGGTGGCGGTGGTGATGCCACCACCATTGTTCTCATCATCCTTGTTGCCACCATCGCTATCTCTCTCCCCTTGGAATGAGCTGCATCTAGCTCACATAGACCCAGACCCTTGCCAGGCCCAGGAGCCTCTGAGAGAACTTTTTTCATTAGAGTTAGCTGCTTGGATTGTTTTTTGTGTGATTGGTTGGTTTGTTTTCTCTCTCTCTTTATGGACCAGTTCACTCTGTCACCCCACCTCTTCCCATAGCATATGCATCACGGTTCCTTTCTCTTTGGTACAGCACTAACAAAACATAAGAGGATAAGGCCATAACTCCTTCATCTTGTGCAAACTCTGTGTCATCCAATACATTTTGAATAAAATCTTTTGTTGCATCAAGTGTAGCCTGAGATCCACAGAAACAGTGGCTATGCAAAGGCTCTGTGCTCTCCTAGCTAAGAGTTACCAATGTTATCCTCATTGCCTTGAAGAATCACCTATTTGGAGCAACCCAGGCTTGCAGATTGGGGGGGCAGGGGGAAACAAAAAGAAAAACAAACAAACAAATAAGCAAACTCTAATTTGGGAAAAAGTGGCTGAACAGCAGCATCATGTGGTTTTCCCACTTAGGCCTGGTCTACACTGCCACTTAAGTCGATGTAAGTTACGTCGCTCTGGGGTGAGAAAAAAATCACCCTGCTGAGCAATGTTGCTCACATCGACCTAATGCAGGGTCTACACCTGCTGGGGAGATGGAGTACTGAAGTTGATGGGAGAGCGCTCTCCCATTGACTTATCGCGTCTTCACCAGACCCACTAAATCAATGCCACTGCATCGATTGCAGCGGTGTCAATTTAGTGGATCAGTATAGACAAGTCCAGAGTCAATGATGAGGGTATTGTCCCTTTTCTAGCACTAAAGCAATGTTATGACCTGCTATCCTCAGCGGAGTGACAGAACTGACAACCAGGGCTGGATTAAGCTTTTGCAGGGGCTGAAGGGTGAGGGGGCAGAGAGGAGCAAGAGGTGGGTGGGGCTCAGGGGGAAGAGGCCAAGCAGGGGTGGGACCTCCAGGTAGTGTGGGTAGAGCAGGGGGAGGCACCGTCCGGGCGCCAGGACCCCTTCTGAGTGTGGGCCCGGTGCCACGGCGCCATTGTAAGCCAGGTACTGCTTACAAGTAAAAATACGCTTGCTAATATATTAATTTGATTGATGCCCTAGTGATGCTAGAGGCCCCAGAATCTTAGAATTGAGAACCTTAGAAAGGCTAGGATTTAGGCAAGACGTACCATTGAATTTCTTAGGCAGCTTTGAAAATCCCAGCCTTAAACCATAATGTTGCAATATATTTCACTTTACCATCCAGTCACATTATTTTCCTAAAATATGAGGCTGGAAGACAGGATTATGGTGAGTTATTGCAAAATGTCAGGCAAGGCTTATCTACAGTTCAGATTTATTTTAGGTCAGCTTGTAAAGTTTTGCATTAAAATGCCTTGCATCCACACACACAATGTCTTGTAGCAAATCATCTGGGATTTTAACATGCTTTATCAAACCACTCTGGAAGTGGGTTTACTTAGATGTGGGTTGAGTTTACCTACAACAGAATAGGTGTGGATGCAGCTGTGTCCCATAGCAAGTGTTGCATGCCTGTCAACTCCCTCACACTGATATCCCACATTGTTTTGCTGGTTGTCTCCTGTCTGTGTACTTGTGTGCCCTGTACTGCTCCAAGATTATCCTGATCACATGTCACCTTGCCATTTAAATGGGCACATGTGGCCAGGTGCTGTCCTTTGTGATTCCAGCTCATGAGGAGTTCACATGCCTGTATATCATACTCCTGATTACTCCCCAGTCATGCCTAGTACTCTCATATTGTGGTCCCATACTGAGATCCTGGACTTTAATGTCCTCTGGGGATAAGTGCTTTATTTTACCCATGTGGTTGGTAGTTACCAGGTATATAATTTACCACAAGTATACAAACAGATTTAATAGCAAATGTTCAGTAAGAAATACAACTGGGACACTCCCCAGTGCTGCAGTAAGGCGAAGGAACTCCAGTTGCACTATTGCAAGCCAAGCAAAGTACAATTTGACTATTCAGAGAGACACCACGGTCTGCTCTTACTATAAGGTGCTTGACTATATCTTTGCTAGATGTGACACTTCTGCACCAGAGTTTGTTGAGGACACCCTGATTGATCGATAAACCCTAGATGTGGGTGACTGAGTGTGCCCGGTAAACCCAAAGCCAGATGCAATAATGGAGGTCCCAGACCACGTCCATTCAGAGCTACAGGATGAACCTGAACCACAGGCAGAGACCCATATTGTGGATGGCACCTCTAATTATTAACTGATATTTTGAAATATAGCTCAATAGGGGAGGAGGATATTACACATGTCCAGGCACTGTGAGGACACCGCCATGTTGGTCTAACTTTTCCCTGCTTCGTTGGCTTTTAAACACCCTCCTTCTCGCACTCAATGAGAAGGTCATCCAGAGACTTCAAACTCTCGATTCTGTTTTATATTAATATGGAAACCCAGAAACACTGTTGCATTTTGCTGTGTCCGACCTCAAAGTCTCCTACCACAGTGCTTATCGTCTTTCCCCACTGCGCCCCAAAATGGTGGCATTGGATGGCTTAACAAAGGAGACTTTTAAATAAAGGCACTTTTGTTGTAAGTTATCTTTTTATTATTATTATTCTTTATTTTCCACCATATCAGCATCATAAGGAAGAGGAGACAGACAGACAGACAGACAGACAGATAGACAGAGATAGAAGAACGTTGATCTATAGAGACACAAATCACGTTCTTGGAGCACTTAACCTTCTAAGTTTGCACAGCAGTATGAATGTTCATTCATTCATTTATTGAATGATAACAAAAAAAGTTCATTTTGGTGTAGTTCTCTGTATTGTTTTTAAAATAACTGGATTTTTCTTTTTTTTTTACAATCATGGTTCTGGGTCTTGGTCCTTCCTTTCAAATGTGAAGCCTCACTCTCATAATGTCTTCACAGGCACAAAAACACATCAAAACAAGCACTATATTAAGAGTATCTCATGACAAACCTCACATACAGTTCATTACGAACAAAGATATAAAATGCACAGTAATCTTAATAAATGCTGTGATGTTACACTCCATGTTCTTTATGAAAATATGCTTATGATGTGGATATGACATAACTGAGATGTACTTTATGCATGATGGGTCTTGTAAGATATCATTGGGAAGGTTATAACTGACTGAATGTAATTATCCAATTTGTACATATGTATCATTTCTGTATCTAAAGTTAGGAATATGGACTGTATAACAATTACAACTGGGTGTGTATTGGGAAGACACCCACCAGACAATAGGCCATCAAATTTGATGGGCCATGAGGAAGGAACAACAAGACCATGAAGATACTAATCTCTCTCCCTCCTGTGAGGCGTCCAGGGATGTAACTGTGACACTACTAGGTCAGGTGGTCTTGTCAGCTGATACTAAACATTATCTGGGACTTCTTGTAACTTTCCACTGAAGGGAAGGGGATCAAGTTTGGGAAGCAAAGGGTTCCCACCTTATGTAAATCTTATTTAAGGGTTGGGAGGAAGACAAACAGGACTCCTCCTCTCCATGGCCTGTCTGCCCAAGAAGAGAGACCGCTAAAGCCACCTGAATGGAAGGCAAGGGGGGCAATCTGTTATCTCTTATATTCACTTAAAATTCACTTTTTGTCGTTAATAAACTTATTTCTTGTTTATAATATAACCCCATTTGTACAATTCACAATTGGGGCGGGGGGAAGAGGCTGTGCATACCTTCCTCCACACTGAGGTATATATATTTCATAATATATCTTTGGGTCTGCACTCCAAGGGAGGTGGACACCTGAGTGCTGGGGCAAGTCCCTTAAGCTGAGCTTTCCCAGAACTGATCTCAGTGTCTGTTTCGTTCTGCAGTTGGGTGTCGTCCTGCCTGTGTGTGTGCTGGAGGAAGCTTAATAGCTTGGTTCAGCAAGACAGGTAAAAAGGGTGCCCAGGCTGGCATAACAGGCAGGCTCAGCAGTATCTCAGCACATCAGGTGGTGTCCTAAGGGGGGCAACCTATCACAAATGCCTATGCAAAAACATATACATTTGTCACAAGTGGGCCCTGCCCTCCCTTATGATGTATCCCTGAGCATCATTCTGTAGAGGCTCCCTGTCTGACTACTCAAAATATTTACCAAGTTTGCTCACCACCTGCTCCCATCTATATGTAAGGATGTATCTCTTGCACTCACAAAGGTTGTGCAAAACACAGCAAGTAGCTATTATAATAGGAAGATGTCTCTAATCAGCATCCAGCCTTCATGTCAGGATCCTCTATCTACCTTTAAGTCTTTCAAATACACATTTCACAATCAATCTGCAGCTACTCGGGATGTAATTAAATAGTTCCTTTCTCCTATCCAATTGTCCTGTGAAAGCGCAGGAGCAAAGCTTGGTCTCCCAGAACCACTGGAACGATAGTAATATAATTAATATCTATATAGACCATGGGTGCAAAAGTTCCATTTGTCCATTGAATTAAATATCCATATCTTTTAAAGATCCTGGTGCAATGAAATTTTCCAGGCCACCTACAAAAAATGTTTGTGATCAGCCAGGACTTGTAGCACCATGGCTAATATCCCTTTCTGATGATGAACTCTGAGGACTAATGTGTGGAGCAGGGTAAAGAATAGGCACATGAGTCCCATACATGACCATGCAGTTAAGGAAACAAGAAAGTTGATGAATGAAAGAAAAGGAATCATGGGAATTATTCTGTTTGACCACAAACCCCCAAATTCCATTGCCTTCTAGTAGAAATCCTAGAATGCAGAGCATAAAAAATCCCAGAAAACATACAGCATAGTGGCAAACAATGCACCACAGGTTTTCTGACCAGAATGCTAAGTGCTTCTTCCGAAACATTGCTGTCGTGTGTGGCTGCAAAGATCTAAGACAAAGGTGTCTTGATCACAAAACAAAATGCGGTGTATACATTCCACTTGTGAAACAGTTGTTGCGGAACACTTAATATATATATACACAAAAATCCACAGCAAATTGAAAGTGTAGACATGCCCTTAGGGATTATCAGGATGCCTGAAAGTGTTATCAGCCTAAAACACAGTATATGAAGTTATTGAAATTTCTTAGATTATTCATTGATTTAAAGAGAATTACTAGTAGAGGTAAATATATATAATATGTTTCTTTTGATCGATTTTACAGATTCAATATTTATATGTTCTTATATGGCTATGACTGTGTTCGTTTGTCTAATCTTTATTTGCACTGTGCAAAATACCTTTTTTGTTGTACATAATTAACCATGCTTTTAAGGCTAATGGGAAAAAATGCGTACCCTGACTAAATGTATTCTCCGAAATGCTGTAATTGTTTTAGGTAGAATATTGGGCTGAATAGACAGTATTTAACAGAGGCTCTTATTTGTATAGAAGGGAAATGGGGATATAAAAAGACATTAGGAAAAGGGTATTAATTAGTTTAAAAAGTCATTATAGGGTATTTAAGGAGCCAGTAATTAATGTTCGTGTAATGCTATGGAAATGGCCTTAGACATTAATTACAAAGCTAAAAATGCAAAGTATCAGTGATGAAGAGAAGTTTGAATCAAAATGCATGCTGTCTGCTGGTACAACAGATATAAAAAAAATAAATTACTAATACTTATGCAGGTCACTTCCAGCTGGGCAATTATATGAAAAAATCCTGCTAGATTTTACACACGTTATTTAATTTAATGTACCTATATGGTGCTAATGGGGTTAAAGTGAGGGCTTGCTGGATAGGTTTGAGTAAATTAATAGCTTCCCTCTTAAACCTGTTTACATGTCAAAAAGTTTATGTGACAATATCTGATCATCTATTAATTATATTTTAGATTTATGATCGAAATATACTTATAAGCTGATTTCCAGAAATTATATTTCTGGTGTAGTAAAAGAAAAATGGGTAATCTGATTCATGGCCTGCAACACTGAAGGTAGAGGTAGTCAACAGGCAGACCGTGGGCCAAATCTGGACTGCCAGATGCTTCTGAATAGATGCCATATTTTTATGTACTTATTATCATTATTATTATTTTATTATTATTATTTTTGCTGGAGTCTGGACCTTGATTATACCTTGACCAAGAAATTTGGACCTTGACAAAAAATAATTAGCTACCCTGGCTTAAGGAAATACCTTTCCTGGATCTGATGAATACATCCCTTAAGACACAATGGCCCACCTGCCGACACAATGGAGCAGCCATCATTGGGGCCATTCACGTTGATTGCTCACACTGGTTTTCCCCACAACTGGCTGAGCAGATTTAAGATAGAGGAGAAATGGGCTAGCTGGACCTCTCTTCAGAGACAAAGAGGGATTCGGATATATGCTTATACATTCTCCTCCATGATAGTAGGAAATTTGCAGACATGCCAACTCTCCTGAATTGATCCTGAGTGTCCTGATTGTTGAGTAAAATACAGCCTCACTCATGATCTCCCAGTACAACTCTCAAATGTCAGGAACAAAGGAATGTGGCTTCCCCACTGGGCAGCTATTTCCAAAATACTTTGAAAGACAATGAGAATTAATTTACATATCAGATAAACAAAGTTATCAAGCTAACAAGTTGCTACACCCCTGCAAGTAAACTTCAATAAGCAATTGAATCAACTGAAGGAGTGTGTGCGTGGGGGGGAAATCCTGACATTTGAGAGTTCTAAAAGTGAGGCTTAATTTTACTTATAAATCCTGTCAGCCCCAGGGGACTGCTCTCCTGCCACCTAGGAAGTGACAAATGGGAACCCACTGAGGGTGAAGAACCCTAAGGAGCAAAGGTGAGGCAGGGGGCTGAAGTGAGGAGGATGAGGGCTGATGGTGGTGGGGTGGGCAGATAGGGTGAGTGCTAGAAGCATGGACTGAGGGCGGTGAGGGTCGATGAGGTAGGAGGACTAACTTGATGGGTTGGTAATGATGGGTGACTGAGGGACTGAAGTGAGGGTGGGCTGAATTGAAGGGGGTTGTGTGGGGATAGAATTTATGGGGGCCTGGAGAACAGGATTAATTCCCGGGCAGGAGATGGACAGATGTTGGGGGTGAAAGCTCCTGCAGCAGGAACCAAAATCACCTTATCCAATACATGTGGGAAAGTGGGCAACACTAATTGTCACATGCACACACCCTGGGGATGGGCAGGCAGAGTTAAAAAATCAAGAGACTGACCTAAAATACACAGTATATTTTTTTTATTAAAATGTCATGATTTTTGGGCCAATCTCATGAGTTTGGGGGGGTTGATCTCTTGAAGTTGGCAATACTGCATTTGTTATACTTCAGAGAGACACGGACACATAATGGGACTGGGACTCTCTTGACACAGGAAGGTCCCCCCAATCAGCTGCTCAATGGGCCCCACCAATCAGCTATTTGGAGGCACGAGGAAGATGCTGTGGGGAGAGGGCAGGAAGAGGCAGGACAGGGGCGGGGCCTCAGCAGAGCAGGAGGGGGCAGAACAGAGGCAGGAAGAGGTGGGGGGAAGGTGGGGCTTTGGGGGAAGGGGCAGAGTGGGGGTGGGGCCTCGGGCAGAGTGGGAATGGAGCACCCTCTCAGATAAAAGAAATTCGGTACCTGTGAGTCTATCCACTGGAGCATGTAAGGACATAATATGGGTTCTTTTCTTTTCTGTAACTTCAGATGAGATAGACCATCTATGTATAACTTTTAGCAAAGAATAAAATGTAGATAAACAAATTATAAACATTTTTATCATAAAACCTTTTATCTCACTAATTTCTAATAAAATTTGTTTAACTAACAGATCTTGTATGTTTGGACAGGTTCACCCAGTTCTTCCATCTCGGAAGACAAAACACACAGGTTACCTCATAGGAAGGGTCCCACACGGTAAAGAGGTCTGGGAACCTAAGGCACCTAACTCCTGTCATGGTTTAAAGGGCAGAACTGAATGATCTGCTGGCCCAGATTGTGGATTACACAAGGTGAGCAACTCAAAAGGAAGAGGCTCAGAGACCAAGGAGGTGCAAGAGGTTCAGACATCTCAAAATTCACAGTTAAATTCCGTGTTAGGTGCCAGATTGTGATTTGGATTGAATGCCCCCTTGGGAGATTAAGACAGGGGACCCTCTCCCTACTTCTCCTGCAGGATTTTGCATTGAGGCATGCAGGATTAAGCAGTTGCTCCATGACTAATTATTTCCCACACTTCACAGTCCAGCCGGTGTGTGGGGACTGGGCGAAGCCTTGGTTTTGTCCAGCCCAAACTGACAGTTTCAGCAGCTGAATCAATGTGAAGAGGGTAATAATTTGCTGCTTGTATTGTCCATCAGCAAACCCTACACTCACACAGGAGCACAGAGGGAAGGAAAGATTTGTGTCTTTCAGCCACAATACTTCCTGGGGCTACACCTGGGCTGGCATAGCTGATGCTGCCAAGCTCTTGTTCAGAGCTGTGACTAAAGGCGAAATCTAGCCCTATGATTTTACACACTTCTGTATTTCCAAGTCCTAACCAGGATGAGAAGTGGAAGTGCTGAAATATCAAGATCACGTTTGATGCAATCCTTTCTATGTCTGCTCTCCTTCTATCACTTGGAGCTTGTCTGTCTTCATGGCTTGAGGGAGTAGCGGGAAGCAACACAAAAAGGATTAGTAACTTTATAAATAAATATATTAACACACAATAGCTTGAAAAACAAAACAAAAATCCTTTCTAAAAGGATCCATATCCAAATATTTACCAGCCATCATGGTGCACTATTCAGGGCATGATCCAAAGCCCACTGAAGTCAATTGAAAAATTCTTCTTGACCTCAATGGGTTTTGATTCAGGACCTCAGATCTTCACCAGGAACAAGATTAAAACAGAGGTAAGAAAATACGAATCACACTCCCATTGACTTCCCTAGGTCTTGGATCAGGCTTAAATATTGGATATTGTATTTACCATTTTGAGATACCTTTATGATCCTAGTAAAAATCCCATATTGTTTCATACAGTTAGTGTAAGTTACCAGTGCCACAAAATTATTTTCCAATTTGGTTTTGATATTTGATTTTTTCCGTATGATTTTAGGATCTTTAAGTGTTTCCAGTTACTTGTATTACTCTCATATTGCTTAATAAAAATAAAAATAAAAATCTGATTCCTTTAAGTTTCTACGCAGGTATTCCCTATTAGTTTGATACTTATTCATAGCAAAAACTTCATTGTGAAAAAATAAAAAGAAACAAACAAGATTCTCTTTCAAAATAATAAATCTATTGTCTTCTGATATGTATAACAACCTTAATTAAAAGAACCAAAAAAAAAAAAAAGTGACAGTTCCACATCCCTAGCCTCTGTTTACCAGAAGCTGGGAATAGATGACAGGGGATGGATCTCTTGATAATTATCTGTTCTGTTCATTCCCTTTGGGGCAGTTGGCATTGGCCACTGTCGGTAGACAGGATACTGGGCTAGATGAACGTTTGCTCTGACCCACTATGGCTGTTCTTATGTTCTTACCCCACTTTCTAACCCGTCAATCACCTAAACAGAACAGAGAAAATATTAATTATTTACGTCAAATAAAGTCAGGAAACAAAACACACATTAAATACAATAAGACAAATTTTGCTGTCTGTTACACCAGTATAAATCAGGAAAACTCCAATGAAGTCAAAAGAGTTTCAGCAGATTTACAAAGGTAACATGAGAGCCTAATTTAATTCAATATTTATAAAAGACTCTTAAAGATCTATTTTTACTCTAAGACTGAGGATATTGGTGTCAGGAGGGATATTAAATAGTTAAAGCATCGAGTTCAAAGTGAGAGAGGAAAAATGGTAACTTTCAGTTTCAAAATACTGAAAACATAAAAATCTCTCTCTCTTTGTCTCAAACCTGCCTCCCTCCCACCCCCACCTCTTTCTGGATACAATGTAGGGCTGCTTTAATGGAACAAAAACAACCACAAGGTTTACTGATTTGATGTACTAGTTAGCTGGCAGCCAGCTTGGTCAAGTTGTATTAAAGAACACAGACAAGAGATTTCGACCACAGAATGAAGATAAATGACTGGGTACATTTCATAGAGGATCTGCTGTGAATGTGAAATGTACTGGTGATAAGCATGGATATGGCATGTGGTCAATATCAGAAATGAAGGAAAATTAATCTTAATGCTCATTTTCTTGAGGATAGGAAGCTGTGATTTCAGACCAGCTGAGTCATGTCAATACAAAGGTAAGTAAGTTACTGGGAGTTTTCAGACTATAGGGGAGATATTTAAAATCATACATGACATAGTGATGAATCCGAATATAACCAAAGAATTAATATTTTGGGTGGAGTTTGATGCCACAAATTTCAGAACTGAGATTAACTTGCAAAACAAACATGGCATAGAGTCTTTTCATCTCGATTTACCAGAGGTTTCACATAAAAGGATGATAATGCAACAGGCAGCTAAACAGCTGACATGTGTCTGAGACAAAAGATCTTTATTACATAGTAACAAGGTGTCTATTTTTGAATTTATCAGTTCATAGGTCTTGCACAAATACTGTTTGCACTGTGCTGTAAATGGCAGGAATGGGAGAGGGAAATAATGGGTTTCCTGTTCCATTAAAACCTTTCCACAATGGTCTCTTAAGGATGTGCCTTGCAATTTAAGATATTGAGCAGGCTTGCTGTATGCACTGTGAAGTACAATACTATATTTAATGCTGCAGTATAAAGGCCCATAATTGCAGGAGTGCATAGTTGCTGGAGATGTGCTTAGGATTTAATAGTAGTGTCACTACATATTTCTATCCATGAATGATGGGAGCCTTCCTGCAATTTCGAGATAATTACCTGTTTTATTAAAAGGTGTGATTCTTTGTTATGCAGCCCACAGCATGGAGTTTGATCAGGTTAACCCATGCCATAGGATGACACCTAAATCAGTACACCTCAGCAAGCTGTATTGTTTGTGTTGAAATAGTTTGCAATTTTAAAGGTCTATTCAAAATTGTGAATTATTTTGTTTATTTTGTTTAAAGGAGGGCAGCATCCAAAGGAAGGCAGCAGAATTCCCATCTTCCCAGTTAGTATGCAGACATTTATGTTCACCTGTCCTTTACCAAAATACCCTAATGAATCTCGGAATACTTTTCTTCACTGTGGAATTTTCATTAGCTATATATATAAAATGATTACTTGCACAACACTATAGGAAGATGTTCTATTTTTAATAAGTAATGTAAGGCAAGGTTGTTTTTTCTTTTGTCTATTCAGTTTTAGTTGTTCTCATAATCAAATGCTTCAGTATTTTCTTTTGCTTATTATTTATTTTCAGTGTGGTCTAGATCATCTGGAAAGAAATGTCAGAGAATCTTACTCCTTTCCCTATTCCCTGATGCTTCCAAAGTTCTGCAAACAGAAAAAGTCACTGCGCAACATACAGAAATAAGTCCTGTAGGTGGTGGTTCATAAACATATGATGCTCCCAGAGTGAGCGTTGGATTTCCATATGTCTTTCAGAAGAAATATTATTAAAGCCATTTAGCAGTGATAAACAGCTTTATTATGGAGTCACAGTGGTCTGTGTTGTAACATGGACAGTTTCTATTATAAGCCCATGTGAACTCACTTTTCTATTATCATTTCATGTTATCACCTCTTCCCTGACTATATTGCAATAACTAGATTTTATTCCTCTTATTTTCTTTGTCTCTTGAAAATGTTTGCTAACACACTTCTTTTTCTGTTCTATCATCCTCCTTAAAGTGTTTTGCAGAGAAAGAAAACAGAATGAACTCTATCTGGGTAAGAGTGTATACCCCTTTAGAAATAGGTAATGATGGAAACCCTCTGTAATCTATAAAGCCATGTATTAGTAAAACACACTAAGGACCAAATTTTTACAGGTATTTAAGTGTTGATCTGTTCGGCATTGCAAGGCCTAAGTGACTTAGGGTATGTCTACACTACGAAATTAGGTTGAATTTATAGAAGTTGTTTTTTTAGAAATCATTTTTATATGGTCGATAGTGTGTGTCCCCACACAAAATGCTCTAAGTGCATTAAGTCGGCAGACTGCGTCCACAGTACCAAGGCTAGCGTCAACTTCCGGAGTGTTGCGCTGTGGGTAGCTATCCCACAGTTCCTGCAGTCTCTGCCACCCATTGGAATTCTGGGTTGAGATCCCAATGCCTGATGGGGCAAAAACAGTGTCGTGGGTGATTCTGGGTACATGTCGTCAGGCCCCCACTCCCTCCCTCCCTCCATGAAAGCAATGGCAGCCACTTGTTTCGTGTCTTTTTTCAGCCCAGATGCCATAGCACTGGGATCATGGAGCCTGCTCAGATCACCGCAACAATTATGAGCACTATAACCAACACACGCATTATCCTGGAGTATATACAGAACCAGAACCTGCCAAAGCAAAACCAGGCGAAGAGGCGACGGCAGCGCGGTGACAAGAGTGATGAGGAAATAGACATGGACATAGACTTCTCTCAAAGAACGGTCCCCGGCAATGTGCACATCATGGTGTTAATGGAGCAGGTTCATGCAGTGGAACGCCGATTCTGGGCCCGGGAAACAAGCACAGACTGGTGGGACCACATAGTGTTGCAGGTCTGGGATGATTCCCAGTGGCTGCGAAACTTTCACATGAGTAAGGGCACTTTCATGGAACTTTGTGACTTGCTTTCCCCTGCCCTGAAGTGCCAGAATACCAAGATGAGAGCAGCCCTCACAGTTGAGAAGTGAGTGGTGATAGCCTTGTGGAAGCTTGCAACGCGAGACAACTACCGGTCAGTCGGGTATCAATTTGGAGTAGGCAAATCTACTGTGGGGGCTGCTGTGATCCAAGTAGCCAACGCAATCAAAGAGCTGCTGATATCAAGGGTAGTGACACTGGGAAATGTGCAGGTCATAGTGGATGGCTTTGCTGCAATGGGATTCCCTAACTGTGGTGGGGTGATAGATGGAACCCATATCCCTATCTTGGCACTGGAACACCAAGCCAGCGAGCACATAAACCAAAAGGGGTACCTTTCAATGCTGCTGCAAGCACTGGTGGATCACCAGGGACATTTCACCAACATCAACGTGGGATGGCCGGGAAAGGTACATGAACGCTCACGTCTTCAGGAACTCTGTTCTGTTTCAAAAGCTGGAGGAAGGGACTTTCTTCCCAGACCAGAAAATAACCGTTGGGGATGTTGAAATGCCTATAGTTATTCTTGGGGACCCAGCCTAACCCTTAATGCGATGGCTCATGAAGCCATACACAGGCACCCTGGACAGTAGTCAGGACCTGTTCAACTATAGGCTGAGCAAGTGCAGAACGGTGGTAGAATGTGCATTTGGACATTTAAAAGCACGCTGGCGCAGTTTACTGACTCGGATAGACCTCAGCAAATCCAATATTCCCATTGTTATTACTGCTTGCTGTGCGCTCCACAATATCTGTGAGAGTAAGGGGGAGACATTTATGGCGGGGTGGAAGATTGAGGCAAATTGCCTGGCCGCTGATTACACTCAGCCAGACACCAGGGTGGTTAGAAGAGCACAGCAGGGCGCGGTGCGCATCAGAGAAGCTTTGAAAACTAGTTTCATGGCTGGCCAGGCTATGGTTTGAAAGTTCTATTTGTTTCTCCTTGATGACCCCTCCCTGCGGTTCACTCTACTTCCCTGTAAGCTAGCCACCCTCCCCTCCCCCCTTCGATCACTGCTTGCAGAGGCAATAAAGTCATTGTTATTTCACATTCATGCATTCTTAATTAATTCATCACACAAATAGGGGGATAACTGCCAAGGTAGCCTGGGAGGGGTGGGGTAGGAGGGAAGCGCTGGATGGGGTGGGGGAGGAGGGAAGGACAAGGACACACTGCACTTTAAAATTTTAAAACTTATTGAAGGCCAGCCTTCTGTTGCTTGGGCAATCCTCTGGGGTGGAATGGCTGGGTGGCCGGAGGCCCCCCACCGCATTCTTGGGCATCTGGGTGAGGAGGCTATGGAATTTGGGGAGGGGGGCTGTTGGTTACACAGGGGCTGTAGTGGCAGTCTGTGCTCCTGCTGCCTTTCCTGCAGCTCAGCCATACGCTGGAGCATATCAGTTTGATGCTCCAGCAGCCGGAGCATCGACTCTTGCCTTCTGTCAGCGATCTGATGCCACCTATCCTCTTCAGCCTGCCACTTACTCTCTTCAGCCCGCCACCTCTCCTTGCATTCATATTGTACTTTCCTGCACTCTGACATTGTCTGCCTCCACGCATTCTGCTGTGCTCTGTCAGCATGGGAGGACAGTTGGAGCTCCGAGAACATCTCATCCCGAGTGCATTTTTTTCGCCTTCTAATCTTCACTAGCCTCTGCGAAGTAGAAACATTTGCAGCTGGTGGGGAAAAAGGGAGATTGGTAGTTAAAAAGACACATTTTAGAGAACAATAGGATCACTCTTTCCAGTTAAACCTTGCAGTTCACATTATACAGCACATGTGCTTTCATTACAAGGTTGCATTTTGCCTCTTATATTGAGGGCCTGTTGGTTTGCTGTGAGAGATCACTCATGCAGTGCCAGGCAACAGAATTCGGCTTGCAGGCAGCCATGGTAAGCCACAGTCTTTCGGCTTCTTCAACCTTCATAACATGTGGGAATGGTTTCAAACAGCAGCGCGCTCCTTTCCCATACCAAGCACCAGCTGGGTTGCCCATTTAAAAGGAGGGTCTGTACTGGCCGCGAATTCATCCCAAGTCTTCAGGGCAAATTAATCATTAAACACGCTTGCTTTTAAACCATGCATTACATTTACAAAGGTACACTCACTAGAGGTGCCTTCTCCAGCTTCATGGTCCATGAGCCCGCTTTGGGAGGGTTGGGAGGGTATTGGCTTCAGGGTGATAAACAGTTCCTGGCTATCGGGGAGAATGGTTTCTCCGCTTGCGTGCTGAGTGCTATCCTCATCCTCCTCTACCTACTCATCTTCCTCATCCCCAAAATCCTCATCCCTGTTGCATGAGACTCCCCCCTTGCAGGTGTCCACGGACAGGGGTGGAGTAGTGGTAGTCCCCCCCCCCCCAAATAGCATGCAGCTCATCATAGAAGTGGCATGTCTGGGGCTCTGACCCAGAGCGGCCATTTGCCTCTTTGTTTTTTTGGTAGGCTTGCCTGTGCTCCTTAATCTTCACGTGGCACTGCTGCAGGTCCCTGTTGTAGCCTCTGTCCATCATACCCTTGGAGATTTTTTCAAATATTTTGGCATTTTGTCTTTTGGAACAGAGTTATGATAGCACAGATTCGTCTCCCCAAACAGCAATCAGATCCAGTACCTCCCATTCGGTCCATGCTGGAGCTCTTTTGCAATTCTAGGACTGCATGGTTACCTGTGCTGATGAGCTTGCCATGCTGGCCAAACAGGAAATGAAATTCAAAAATTCCCGGGGCTTTTGCTGTGTACCTGCATAGTGCATTTGAGTTGAAAGTGCTGTCGAGAGCGGTCACAATGGAGCACTGTGGGATAGCTCCCGGAGGCCAATACCATCGAGTTGTGTCCACACTACCCCAAATTCGACCCGGCGATGTCGATTTCAGCGCTAATCCCCTCGTCGGGGAGGTGTACACAAATCGATTTTAAGAGCCCTTTAAGTCAACAAAAATAGGTTAGTTGTGTGAACAGGTGCAGGGTTAAATTGATCTAACGCTGCTAAATTCGACTTAAACTCGTAGTGTAGACCAGGGCTAGAATAGAGAAGTTTGCAAGTTCTGCTCATGCTGAGTAAAAGTGCTGAATAACGCATTTCAGAATCACAGTGCTAACCACAGTCTGGCATCCTTTTTTCTTCCACTTCAATGTCCATGGTCATATGTGGGAAGGGAGTCGTGTAGTGGTTCTTTCACATAAGAGATGAGACAGAACTCAGATGTAGTAAAATGCAAAGGAGTTTCTTTATCTAGGATGCTGGATGCACACACACCCCGCCGCTCTAGCTTGCAGTCTGAGGAACACAGCCTATGTGGTACAGTGTTATCACAGGTTTTGGCTGAGTCCTTGAACAGATTAAGTAATTGTTGAGGGGACTGCTGATTGCACTACAGATTGAACCATAACACAGGGATTCAGATGTGTGGATGAGGAGAGGTGGCCCTTGAGAGGGGTGAAAAAGTGAATTTTCTTTAGGGCCTAATGGGTAGCTGTAGTCCCCCTACTGGAAGGGAGATTGTCAGCACCTTATATTAACACAGTTCCTTTTGATGAACTTTCTCCTTTGGGTGGCCTTGAGGTGAATGCAATATAAAGCATAAGTGAGATCTTCTGATTGACAATCATTTATCATTTTATGATTAAATATGCAACATTTGGGGCATTTATAATTTACAACCCACAACAATTACTTAGTCCTTATATTTCCATTGGGCTCTAAAAACATAGGTTGTCAGTTGGTGTGGTAATTGTACTCTAGGAGTTCATGAAAATGAGTGTCCTAATAGTAACTTCCAACCAACTTGTCATGGTTGGGTTATGGACAGCCAGACCTAGTAGACCAGAGTCCACAGTCATGGGACAAGAGTCAAGAGTTGGCTGGGGCAGAACAGTTGAAGGCCAGATGCAGGAGACAAACTGGAGTTCAGAACCACAAGTCAGGAACCTGAGCCAGGCCGTGTCAGGATACCAAACGGTCAGAGGCAGGGGACAAAGCAGAGGTCAGTAACCACAAGTCAGATGTCAGGAAATCAAGCCATAGGAGCAGGATGAAGTTGTTCATATACCTTTCTGTTCCTGCTGCTAGCTTGAGTTGAGCCAATGGGTCAATCAGTCACTCTAGGACTCTGCCAACTGGACTTCAGGGTGGAGCCTTATCCTGGGGCTGGGCTTTCTGGGTCCCAGGTATGCCACTAGGCTGCCATGTGGAGGGTTGGAGCATGGCACCTCCCATGAACACCTCAGGTCTAGATTTCAGAGTAGCAGCCGTGTTAGTCTGTATCCGCAAAAAGAACAGGAGTACTTGTGGCACCTTAGAGACTAACAAATTTATTTGAGCATAGGTTTGCAACCTGTGGGTTACGTTGCAAACTATAGAAATGGGCTGAATGAAACAATCAAAGGAAGAGTATGTTTTATTGAAAAATGAAATGCCTAGCCTTAGACTCTGTATGCTTGCAATAATTAAAGAAAATATAAGTTTTCAGTTACAATATGTCAGTTGCAGCCTGCAGAAGTAACATTGACATGGATAATTGCACTTATTAATATGCCAGGAATGATTCCAAGTGGTAATTTGAACATCAGCAAACCAGAAATGTTTGGTCAGTTATTGAACTTAAAGTGTGCGGGTTTGCTGCCAAATTTCAGATATGACAGACACAGTGTAAATTAATAGTGGCTTAAGACAGAAGTCAAAGCTTCTGTAAGTGATTGGAAGAAATGATGTTTAAAATGTTTTTTCTTATTGCATTGTTGCATTGCAAATACTAGGATGTGATAGAGGATGATGTTTCCAGCAGAGCAGATCTGTGGGGTCAATTCAGCCCTGGTGAGCCACCATGAGTCTGGCTCAATATGTCTAAATAATATCAAGACAGAAATCTAAGTAAAAACTCCAAACAATAAGGCAGGGGCATTCAAAAACAGGGGAGGATTAACAGTGGATTCTTGGACCCTGAGGAACTCAGTCAGATCCTCAGATGGTATAAATCAATATAGATTGCCCTCAGTGTCCATATTTGTTTGTAGAGGGTTCACTGCTTGGGCAGAGGTGGCAATTCTTCTGAAAATTCTCATGGACTACCAGTCTGCAAGCAGACCCTCAAGTCTCACCCTCAGTTCCAGCACTGAGGGACTGACCAAAAGCCCATGAAGGTCAATGGAAATGTCGAAGGGGGGAGGGCAGTTTTTACAGGGAGGTAGACTGAACCAAGAGGGTGGGTTTTCATCAAGGAGAAACAAACAGAACTGTCACACCGTATCCTGGCAGTCATGAAACTGGTTTTCAAACTTCTCTGATGCGCAGAGTGCCCAGCTGTGCTCTTCTAATCACCCTGGTGTCTGGCTGCACATAATCAGTGGCCAGGCGATTTGCCTCAAGCTGATTCCCGACTGACACTGGTAGCTGTCTGGCATTGCAAGCTTCCAGAGGGCTATCACCACTAGCTTCTCAACTGTGAGGGCTGGTCTCATCTTGGTATTCTTGCGCTTCAGGGCAAGGGAAAGCAAGTCACAAAGTTCCATGAAAGTGCCCTTATGCATGTGAAAGTTTCACAGTCACTGGGAATCATCCCAGACCTGCAACACTATGCGGCCCCACCAGTCTGTGCTTGTTTCCCGGGCCCAGAATTGGTGTTCCACAGCATGAACCTGCCCCATTACTACCATGATGTCCAAATTGCCAGGGCCCGTTATTTGAGGGAAGTCTGTGTCCATGTCCTCATCACTATCGTGATCACGCTGTCGTCACCTCCTCGCCTGCTTTTGCAGGTTCTGGTTCTGCACATACTGCAGGATAATGCGCGAGGTGTTTACAATGCTCACAACAGCAGCAGTGAGCTGAGCGGGCTCCATGCTTTCCATGGTATGGCATCTGCAGGAGAGCAGAGTTGCAGCGGAAGCGGTGGATGACGACGGATCCCACGAGAATAGATATTTATACTGAACGACGCGAGGACCTGCGAGGTGGATTCATGGCACCAGGAGAGCATTATCCTATTAAATTCTGTTCAGCTGTTCCTGGGATATCAACTTAAAAATCACCATTTCCCTCATCTAGCTTGTGTTCTTCAGGAAAATTCTGGCAGCATGCCAAAATATTAACTAAACAACTCACAAACGTTCTAAGGCTTGGCTCACACCATTCGCAAAGGAAAAACACACACTCACTGGGAACATCTGGGAACTGCTGGAGCAGCTGTGAGGGATAAGAGCAGAGCTGGACTAGGCTGGACTCCTCCCCAAGACCTAGTCGTTTAAGTGGAAACAGTCAGTGGTGAAAGAAGGGTTCAAAACCCTACTGCCAATGTATGATAGGGAGTTATTATTGCTGCACATAATCATTTTTGAAAAACTTTTAACTTAAAAAAAAAACCACTAGGAAATTACATTTTAATTGTATCCAAATTGGTTTGCTCATCCTTGTTATTAAGAGGACACCAGATCATGTAAACCCTGGTCACCACTGCATCATTGTAATCAAAGCTGGAGTGAAATATCACTTTTTATATTTAATCAAGCTATGGAATCTATGCCAATTACCATTTTATGATGTAGTAGATTTAACATTTATTATCTCTTTTATTAATTTGTATGCAGCTTTGTTAAATAAGGTCTTCAAAGCCATTGGTAAAAGATTAACAAGATTTCTTTGAAAATTTCATAAGAACATTTCAATAATGAATTGTAACTTTATGCAATTAATCATCACAGTCAACAACTATTTGGTTTTAAATTGCTGAACAACCAAAATGTGTTATCTGGGAAGGTTAATTAAGACAATTTGCCACTGATTAGCTCAGTTTCATGAAAATGAATTATGAAGCATAAATTGTTATGGGAGTAGATGTGCTGAAATATATATATCACAAACCATGACAAATGGAAAGCTACACTATGATATGTAAAAACAGGGTTCTTAAATAATTTATGAAGGAAAGATTAAAAGAGGTCTAGATTTATTTTTTCTTTAGTAATTTGTAATTAATATAGAAAAATATTCAAGGCTTAATTTTGAAGTTCATATTCATTATATTACATGCCAGCATATGCACAATTATGTTAGGGTGGGAGGCCAAATGGTGCAATGGAAAAGGCCTGTTATTGGAATCAGGAAACATGGTTTCCAAGCCATACTCTGCCACAGGCTTATTGTGAGACATTGGGTAAGTCACTTAGGTCTGGGTACACAAAAGGAATTAGGCATTGTGACTCTGAGCCCTTTTGTCACCTAAACCTGAGCCAGGCCTGTCATACTGCTCCAGTGTTCTGTCACTACCCACTGATGAGCCTACAGTCCTACAGAAAAGGACCTAGGGGTTACAGTGGACGAGAAGCTGGATATAAGTCAACAGTGTGCCCTTGTTGCCAAGAAGGCTAATGGCATTTTGGGCTGTATAAGTAGGGGCATTGACAGCAGATCGAGAGACGTGATCTTTCCCCTCTATTCGACATTGGTGAGGCCTCATCTGGAGTACTGTGTCCAGTTTTGGGCCCCACAAGAAGGATGTGGAAAAATTGGAAAGAGTCCAGCAGAGGGCAACAAAGATGATTAGGGGGCTGGAGCACATGACTTATGAGGGGAGGCTGAGGGAACTGGGATTGTTTAGTCTCCAGAAGAGAAGAATGAGGGGGGATTTGATAGCTGTTTTCAACTACCTGAAAGGGCGTTCCAAAGAGGATGGATCTAGACTGTTCTCAGTGGTACTTGATGACAGAACAAGGCGTAATGGTCTCAAGTTGCAGTTGGGGAGGTTTAGGTTGGATATTAGGAAAAACTTTTTCACTAGGAGGGTGGTGAAGCACTGGAATGGGTTACCTAGGGAGGTGGTGGAATCTCCTTCCTTAGAAGTTTTTAAGGTCAGGCTTGACAAAGCCCTGGCTGGGATGATTTAGTTGGGAATTGGTCCTGCTTTGAGCAGGGGCTTGGACTAGATGACCTCCTGAGGTCCCTTCCAACCCTGATATTCTATGATTTTATAATTCTATGAAATCCTACTTTCTGTATTTAATAAAATAACTTTTTACTTATTAATTTACCCAGAGTATGTATTCATACTGGGGGTGGGGGGAGCAAACAGCTGTGCATACTGTATCTCTCTATCAGTGTTATAGAGGGTGAACAATTTATCAGTTTTCCTTGTATAAGCTTTATACAGGGTAAAACGGATTTATTTGGGTTTAGATCCCATTGGGAGTTGGGCATCTGAGTGTTAAAGACAAGAACACTTCTGTAAGCTGCTTTCAGGTAAGCCTACAGCTGTTTGGGGACGTGACTCAGACCTGGGTCTGGGTTTGCAGCAGGTTAGCGAATCTGGCTCAAAGCAGGCAGGGCACTGAATTCCTAAGCTTACAGGGCAAAAAAGCAGCGGCAGAAGTAGTCTTGGCACATCAGGTGGCAGCTCCCAAGGGTTTTCTCTGATCCAACCTGTCACAGTGGGTTTTCCACTATTTTTTCCCTTCACAATGAGAACCCCACTCCCCACAGCACTATCCCCTGAGTACCTTCCCAGCTGTTTGCAGAGCACTTTTTAAAAGCATTATTCGTCACATTTCTCCTTTGTTTTACAAAAAGTTTCTATTATTGGACCTTTCTGTTACAATACTTTTGAGCCCCTTCTTTGTATTTTTTCCCTGCAAGTCCCTCTACACACACACCCTCTGTGTTGCAAGTAATTTTCCCCACTGCCCCACATACACTCTGGAGTCCATTTTCCTTTCAAGGCAATAGGTGTCTGCTGTGGTTTAGAAGATATAGTGGATATAGTGGTCTCTCTTCATTAGGATGATTGCCTCTGTGCACATGCCCTGGGGTGATATAGCTGTTGCCCCCTCCTCAGGATCCACCACCCACAGCTTTTCTACCTCCATCTCATCTAACACTTCAGCTTCCATGTGGGGGTTGTCATCTCTCTCCTCCTCTTCCACCCTCCCTTTAGTCTGTCTGTAGACTCTCAGGTAAAGGTACACCACATTGTATTGAAATTAGGGCTGTTGATTAATCACAGTTAACTCATGCAATTAACTCAAAAAAATTAATCTCGGTTAATCGCAGTTTTAATCGCACTGTTAAGCAATAGAATACCACTTGAAATGTATTAAATATTTTGGCTGTTTTTCTACATTTTCAAATACTTGATTTCAATTACAACACAGAATAGAAAGTGTACAGTGCTCACTTTATATTATTATGTTTATTACAAATATTTGCACTGTACATATGATAAACAAAATAAATAGTATTTTTCAATTCATCTCATACAAGTACTGTAGTGCAATATCTTTGTCCTGAAAGTGCAACTTACAAATGTAGATTTTTTTTGTTACATAACTGCACTCAAAAACAAAACAATGTAAAACTTTAGAGCCCACAAGTCCACTCGGTTCTACTTTTGTTCAGCCAGTCACTAAGACAAACAAGTTTATTTACATTTACTGGAGATAATGTTGCCTGTTTCTTATTTACAATGTCACCTGAAAATGAGAACAGATATTTGCACGGCACTGTTGTAGCCACCATTGCTAGGTATTTACATGCCAGATATGCTAAACATTTGTATACACCTTCATGCTTTGGCCACCATTCCAGAGGACATGCTTCCATGCCAATGATGCTTGTTAAAATAATAATGCATTAATTAAATTTGTGACTGAACTCCTTTAGGGGAGGATTGTATGTCTCCTGATCTGTTTTACCTGCATTCTGCCATATATTTCATGTTGTGGCACTTTTGGATGATGACTCAGCACATGTTATTTGATTTAAGAACACTTTCACAGCAGATTTGACAAAATGCAAAGAAGGTACCAAAGTGATATTTCTAAAGGTAGCTACAGCACTTGACCCAAGGTTTAAGAATCTGAAGTGCCTTCCAAAATCTGAGAAGGATAAGGTGTGGAACATGCTGTCAGAAGTCTTAAAAGAGCAACACTCCTTCTGCTGGTGGCATCTGACTCAGAGGTTGAAAATGAATGTGTGTCAGTCCACACTGTCTTGGATTGTTATTAAGCAGAACCCTTCATCAGCAGGAAAGCATGTATTCTGGAATGGTGGGCAAAGGATGACGGGACATATGAATCTTTACCACATCTGGTACGTAAATATCTTGTGACGCTGCTACAACAGTGCCATGCATATGCCTGTTCTCACTTTCAGGTGACATTGTAAATAAGAAGTGGGCAGCATTATCTCCCATAAATGTAAACAAACTTGTTTGTCTGAGCGATTGGCTGGACAAGAAGTAGGACTGAGTGGACTTGTAGGCTCTAAAGTTATACATTGTTTTATTTTTGAGTGCAGATATTTATTTATTTTTTACATAATTCTACATTTGTAAGTTCAGCTTTCATGATAAAGAGATTTCACTACAGTTCTTGTATTAGGTGAATTGGAAATTAAGATTTATTTTTTTCTTTTTTACAATGCAAATATTTGTAACCAAAAATAAATATCAAGTGAGTATTATACACTTTGTATTCTGTGTTGAAATTGAAATAAATATATTTTAAAATATAGAAAACATCCAAAATATTTAAATCAATGGAATTCTATTATTGTTTAGCAGAGCGATTAATCACACAATTAATGTTTTTAATCGTGCAATTAATCGTGATTAATTTTTGTAATCGCTTGACAGCCCTAATTGCAATGTTACGCAAGATGTAGCAGACCAGGAATATCTTACGTACAGTTTTGGGGCTGTACTGTAGTGTTCTACCAGAGGCATAGAAACTCCTAAACTGCAGTTTTAGGGTGCCAAAGGTTCTCTCAATCACTGTCTGGGTGTCCACATGAATATGGTTATACCACTCCTCTGCATAACTATTGGGTTAGTGATGGGGCTGAGGAGCCATGCTTGGAGGGGGTATCTTCTGTCACCTGTGTGGGGCACATGCATATAGCGGGTAAGACACCTGTCCTCAGTGTAGGGTTGCCTGTAGTAGTTATATCTGTGAATGGCTTGCATTTGGGCATGGGGGGTTGTTCAGAAGTGTGGGAGGGGAAGTTGTCTGAGTCTTACCTAGCAGCCACCCATGTGGGAACTGTTCCTCAGCTAACAAGTCTCTCAGCTCAGATTGTGGCCAGACATATGCATCATTGCATGAACCAAGGTCCTTCACCATGACACCCATGAATATTTTCTTCCCATTGCAGACAGTCAGAACATTCATGGAATAGGTCTCATGTCTTTTTATGTAGGCCTAAGCCTCATGCTAGGGTTTTTCATGCTGACATAATTGTGTCACTTCCTGGGGGTCATGAGGCCCCCTCACTACCAGCTCCCCTTAGCATGTGGAAGCCTTGTCTGTATCTGCTCCCTGTTCCACCAGCCACGAGCAACAGAAGCATTCCCTTTCAGCCTATGCAGGCTCCGCTGGCCCTCTGAACATTAGCAATCAGCATGTTCCAACCTCCAAGCCCTCCTAGTGTCCGCCTGGAGTGTCCAGCCCTTGGTCCACAGGACACTCACAGTATTCCCAGACTTGCTGCTTTCAGAGAAACTTACCAGTTTCATTTCAGATCACTGCTCCATTAAATACAACACTTAGATATGTTTATAGTGAAAACAAGCAAAAGTTTATTTAACAAAACAGAGATTCAAATGATAGCATGTAGAAGTAATGGAAACAAAAAATGGTTGCATATAAAACAAAATTATAACTAGCATTCTTGAACCTAGATTTATTGAACTTGATACTTTTCTGTCTGATAGAGCAAAGCTCACCCAAAATCCTTCTAGCTTCTTTCAGCCAGACTTGGCTGTGATAGTCCGTTCATGAGACAAATTGAGCTGTCAGCTTGCCTCCTAGGTGAAAAAATGCTGGGAATCTCTTGGTGCCTTTACCTAGAGACAATCCTTCACGATAATCCTTTGTTCATTATCCATCAACAGGACACCCTGCTGAATTTTTTTTGGCCTCTTTCTCTTGTCAACATTGCAGTCTTTTAATCTGCATCTGGCTCCACATTCAGATAGGCTTACATTGTGAGACACAAAATACACGACAGGGAGATAAGTGTTTATTAACTCCAAGGCTTTGAGAACATAATTACCAGTATAAATATATAACTCCTGAAATATTATCTGTACATACACTTTGAAATTATTACGACAACCAGTGGGCTACTGGCTCTTTATAGATGCCTTATGTGCCACCCTTTGGTGAACGTAATATCCATATATATGACCTAGAGGATCCCTGTAAAACCCTAGATATCCCTTATGCTGTCTGCCAATTGGCTTCAAGTGGTCCCTGCGTCACAATAATTTCCATCCATGACCCCAAACATACATGGGAAGGTTGCAATCTGGTATAATTCAACTATGTCTCACGTTTGGGTGGCTGAGTTGGAGAGGAACTCAATGCACTCCTCCACATGGTTGTTGATGGCTCCCAGGAACAGTTTTAGTTCCATTGAGGCAGTGGGCTGGGTGATTCCAGCAGTCTGGGTATTGATTCTTTGAAAGATCCCGAGAACAGTATGGCAAGGACTATGCTAATCCTCATGGGGATGGAGTTCGTGGCTCCTGCATGTGGTGTGGCCAGACCATTGTGGAGCATGTCACATAAGTGTAGTAATGTTTCTGGGTCCAGGTGGTAGCACTGCATATGTGCCCACTGTGAAAGGCTCATGAAGTTGCAGTGGGGTCAGCAGGTTTGAGGTGTGGGTATGAGAAATGCCCATGAAATTGTAGCAGGGTCAGTATGTTTGGGGGGAGGAAAGCATGTGCCTGGCTGGTGTTGGCCTCAGACTTGAACTGTGGTTGTTCCTTGCCCTGGGTCTGGTTCTGGTTCTGGGGTTTGAGGTGGAGTACCTCTAAGCTCTGCCTCCATTCATCCTCTTGTGAAAGCTTAAGTACCTATGGAACTTTAACAATGGAAACTTAGGAACCTAATAAGTTTGAGTGCCTACAGGATTAGGCCAGGAGGTTGTGCATCACAGTGGTGCCAAAACTGGAACATAGGCACCTAAAACAGGGATTTTGGTGATTAACTCCTTTTGTGCATCCAGGTTTTAACCTCTTGCACTTCTGCTTCCCCATACATAAAATAGAAATAATACTTACTCTCCTTTTCTAAACTGTTCTGAGATCTGTGAATGAAAACTCCAGTATGCAAATATTAGTCATTATAATCATTTTATCATAGTAGAATGTGTTCACTCAAAGGTGATCAGTTTGGGTTCCAGATAAAGATGGTGGGACAACCTTCAGACCACAGTTAGTTACCTACTACCCCTATTCATGAAAAATGTCCAAAGAGCAAGACATATTGTCTAGATCAGTGGTTCTCAAAGCTGGTCTGCCGCTTGTTCAGGGAAAGCCCCTGGAGGGCCAGGCCAGTTTGTTTACCTGCCGCGTCTACAGGTTCGGCCGTTCGTGGCTACCACTGGCTGCAGTTCGTTGATCCAGGCCAATGGGGGCTGTGGGAAGCGGTGTGGGCCGAGGGATGTGCTGGCCACCTTTCCTGCAGCCCCCATTGGCCTGGAGCGGCGAACCACAGCCAGTGGGAGCTGTGATCAGCCGAACTTGCGGATGCGGCAGGTAAACAAACTGGCCTGGCTCACCAGGGGCTTTCCCTGAACAAGCGGCAGACCGGCTTTGAGAACCACTGGTCTAGATAGTTGAATAAGGGTACGCCCACGGAGTCGGTGCCTATGATCTTTCTTGAATTGTGGACACCAGAACTGGATAAAATATTCCAGCCGTGACCATACCAGTGTCAAATACAAAGGTAAAATAACATCTCTACTTCTACTTGAGATTCCCTTGTTTATGCATCCAAGGATCACATTAGCCTTTTTGGCCAGTGTTGCACTGACAACTCATGGACTGTTGATTATCCGCCATGATCCCCAAGTCTTTTTTCAGAGTCACCGATAGTGTCTCCCATTCTGTAACTACAGTCTCTATTCTTAGATGTATATATTTTATACTTGGCTATATTAAAACTCATATTGTTTGTTTCCCAGCTTAGAAAGAGAGCCAGCATCAGTGAGCTGCTTACATTATTATTTACCACGTCCGCAGTCTTTGTATCATCTACAGGCTTTATCAGTGATGATTTTATATTTTCTTACAGGTCACTGATAAAAAATGTCAAATAGCATAAGGCAAAGAACTAATCTCTGCTGGGCCGCACTAGAACCACACACTCTCAACATTTATTCCCCATTTACAGTTACACTGAAACCTATCAGTTAGTAAAATTGTCAATCAATGTAATGTGTGCCGTATTAAGTTTATATCATTCTAGGGTTTTTAATCAAATTGTAGTGCAGTACCAAGTCAAACAGCTTACAGAACTCTAAGTACATTACATCAGCACTATTATATTTATCAACAAAACTGCTAATCTCATCAAAAAAGATATCAAGTTAGTTGGACAGGACCTATCTTCCATAAACCCATGCTGATTGGTGGTAATTATATTACTCTTCTTGAATTCTTTATAATTAAGGCTACCATGTAATCACAGGTATTTTTAGTAAAAGTCATGGACAGGTCACAGGCAAGAAACAAAAAATCACCTACCGTGACCTGTCCATGACTTATACCATAAATAACCTTAATTGAATGGGGGGGGTTCTACCGGGGGAAGGAAGCCCGTGGCACCAGCTGCCGGGGAGGGTGAGCTCCGGGGGTCCAGGCACCAGCTGCGGGGAGTAGTGGGGGGAGTGGGAGGGAGCCCCAGAGGGCCCAGTGCTCCGGCCACCACCAGAGGGGGAGCCCCGGGGGGCCATCAGTTGCTCTGGCCACAGACGGGGTGGGTGAGAGCCCTGTGGCCAGCTGCTGCTGGGGCGGGGAGAGGGAAGGCGCCCCAGAGCCAGTCACTGCTTGGGCGATCCCCAGGGCCAGCTGCCCGGGGCCGCCAGAGCAGGGGCTGGTGTGGCTGGTGCAGCTGGCTGAGGGGCAGCCCAAGTGGCTGGCTGCAGAGCAGTTCCAGCAGTGTCCGGCGTGACTGTCCCCAGGGCTGCCGGTTGGGCGGCCCTGGGATCAGCCACACTTGCCGCTGCAGAAGTCATGGAGATCACAGGAAGTCATGGAATCCATGACTTCTGCGAACTCTGTGACAAACACAGAGCCCTATTTATAATGGAGTCCTATATTAGTCAGTCCATTATTCTTTCAACCAGTGCTTAATTTGTAATGAAAGAGGTGCTGGGACTCAAGCAATTAGGTGCGAGGGTTCAAACATTTTTTTTTTACATTCATTACTCAAGCAGCAAGCCAGGGCTATGAACTGCTAATCCTAGAGGTGTCAGGGCTCAGCCCTTGGAAGCCCTGGAACAACGTAAGCACTGCCTTCAGCTATATAAGGATATGATTGTGCCTTAAAAAATGTGGTGCCAAGCTCCCCAACCCTAGTGGGAGTTCCGTGAGGCATTGTGCTTCAGGATGGCATAATTCCTCCTGGAGTTCCTAAGTGCACAAGGGAAATGCAACCTCTGCTGCATCTCCTAAAAAGGGTGCAGAATATGCAACCCTTTGCAGTCAGCAAAACATACTGGCAGATTAAGGGGAGCAGGGGGTGAATCAAGGTGAAACCCCCTTGTATTAATTCTTTAAACCTGAAGCAGGAATACAGATAAGAGATGTCATGGGAAAGAGTCTAGGCAGAAACTCTACCGTGAAACAAAGAAACTGAGCAGAGTTAAGGATAGTATTGGTTTCTACTAATTATTCTACTAATCTTCTTTGTTCAGTTTTAGTGTTTAGTGTTTGTTCAGTTTGTTAGTGATTCTTTATCAGTGTCACATGATTGGAGCGGGGCAATAGCTTAAGGTTAGCGGGAAATTCTGAGTTTTGGAAATGTTGTTTTGTTCTGAATCAGAATGAAACATCAAATGTAATTTGTAATTTCCAGCAATTTGGCAATGTACTCCCACTGCCACCGCTTGTTGCAGGTGTCCATGACCCCCAGCTCTCCTCACAGACTCTCACTGTTCCTTCCTTCCTCCCATGTCATGCCCTGATGATGTGTAGACAGGGTGTGAAAGGAGTGGGGACTGACAGGGCCCAGCACAGTGCTGAATCAGGGATGGGTAACTGACAGAGATCAGGCTCCTGTGCTGAAGCTGGGAATGGAGGGGGACAGATAGAAAGTTTCAATTTCATTGAATCAGCATTTTCCAAGAAACAAAATTCCCACTGGAAAATTTGCACTAGTCATAGCTAATGCTAACTAGACCTGTTAAAAAAATGCCCACTGGCTATGACTAGTCCTCTGTACAATGAGTAAAAGGAGAGAGCCTATTAGTACTCTCTTCCTGCCTTAACACCCTCACTGCAGCTGGTGACAATCTGCCCCGCCAAATACCCCTGCTGCTCCATTGATTCTACTACTGCTTTGTGAGAGGGAACTTTCAAATTAGTGACATTATTTGTATTACCTAGATTTCCTTGATCTACAAAATTTGAATGGCAATCTTGCAAGAACAGCCTTTCTTATGCCGTTTCATTGACGCTTCTGTTCTCTGTCCAGAAGGTAGAGGGGATATTGTGTAAATGAAGAATTATAGGGCTAAAAAGTCAGTCAAACTTTTCCGAACCTCAGAGGGGCAAAAGTCTTATTATTTTCTCCAAACAAAATTGTTCATCGCTATGAAATGGGAAATGTTGAAGCAGTTTCTGGACATGAGATTTTCAAAGAAGTCTCATCAGTCATGCATTAAAGTGACATGCCTAATTTGTAAACAAAGCCTCAGAGTCCCACTTGACATTCCTATTTTTTGAGGACTAAACCTACCACTGAGATTCTCTGTAATCAAATCTTTCTCAATAGATTCTCCATTGTACTGAAACCTACTCTCAGAAACAGGAAGAACCACTTGAGGGAGCACTAGAGTGACTGCTTTAACTACAGGAAGCCTTGAAGTGGAAGCAGGTGTATTTCATAATAAAAAAGAAGGAAATGTAATGAGCCTTCAACTTGGGCACATTTTTTTAAGTCTTGTTCATGTCTGAATCTTCTACAGAATTTAAACACTAAAACAAATCTTATTCTGTTACTAGGTTTCTTTATCTTCTTGATTATGAAAACACTATTCACATTACAGATCTATGATGTCTGTGTTGCGAAGCGCCTCTTTCTGCTTGAGAAATATAAAATATTTTGTTCCTGACTTGTAATGTTATCAACAATTGAATCAAAGTTCCATTTGACGTTGATAAACTCATGCTTTTCCTTATGCATTAGTTATTTTGTTGTAGTAGTATTCATAGTACTGGACTGGGACTTGAGAGATATCAGCTCAATTCTTGGTGTTGCTAAGGATTTCCTTTGTGACCATAGACAAATCATTCAGCCTTTGTGTCTCAGATCCCCATCTGTGAAATGGGAATGGTAATATTTCCTTTACTCAAAGGAATATTGGAGGATAAATGGATTACTATGTGGGATGCATTTAGATACTACAGTGAGAGAAGCCAAGTAAGAACCTAGAGAGCTAGAACATGCACTTTTCAAACCTTATAAACTATTATTGGAATTATATTAAAAAAATAAAAAGATTAATTCACTGAGTTCTGGTAATTAACTGATGTAGAATAAATGACATACTATTTATCATCATTTGTGTATCTGACTGGGCTGTGGTCAGTCAGGCCTAGTGGTTGAATAGAGAATTCAGCCTACTGGTTGAAGCAGGATCCAGGGTGGGCAGAGTCCAGGAACAAGCCCAGGGGCAGTAATGGAGGGACAGAAACCAAATGCTAGAGCTGGGGGGTAAACCTGAGTCATGGGCCAGAGGTAGAGCTGAGGACTGAAGCCAGAAACTGGAGAGGAAACAGATAGCTGGCCAGAGCAGGGCTAGAACAAGGGTAAGTGCAGCTGCAAGTGTGGCACACACTGAACAGCCGCTAATCTCATGTGGAGCTCAGGTTTATAAACTGAACTGCTAAACCAGCAGCCAAACAGGTTCTATGGCTACTCTTTTAGTTCCAAAGCAGTGCAGCTGGGCTTATTGGATGCCTAGCAGTGAAGTTAGGGGCATTCCAGCAGCCGGTCCTAGCTAGTCTGGCCCCTGAACATGTGTTTTCTATCATTATATCCATAAATATGATCATTCAGATCTAGATACAGAGAGTACTTAATTTTACTACTAATAGCTTTTTTCTTTCCTTGTTTTGGTGTTCAGTACATTACATTTTATTGATCTTTAGGAATAAACATACGTGAGGATCTTACAGATTCAGACTAAATATTAACCAAAATCAATCTCCAACCATCTCTCAAACCAAACTTAGTCTTGAGGTTTGTTTAAATTCCAGTAGATTAGGACACATACATTCTCAAATGGGCTCTCAGCTCTTCTTCTCCCTCCTTCTTTCTTACCTTAAAGGTCCAATAGTGAAGTTTATGGTTTATCATGTTTGGAAGTCCCTCTGGCTGACTTGCTTTATGCTGTTCATTTCAAATTTAGTTCTTCATAGAAGTCTGCATTTGGCTGTTATCCAGAGTTCATGGCATAATTCAAACTCCAAAGCCAAATATAGTAATTCTGATGTGCTCTGGTGTTTCCCAAGTGTGCCATCTTTTAGATATTCTGAATGGGGAAAAATTACCTAATGAATAGCATGAATCATCAGAGACATGTGAAGATCCCACCATTGGGTCAACTGCCTCTGGAGAAAAAGGGAAGAGTAAACAGCAATGATCTTCGCCATAAAGAGACTGGAGACCTGTACAAATGTCTGGAAGCAAGAAGAAGCACTATGTAATCAGCCAGCTGTCTGCAGACCACCAGTAAGCAACAAGTATCCTGCTACTGGTCCACAAACTACAGTTTAGGAACCTCTGCTCTCAATAAAATGCTTTCCTATAAATATCTGAAGTTTAAAATAATTAAAGACCAGCACCACTGTCACACTGTCTGGAGTGGTTCACGGCAACAAATGCCAACCTCTGGATAACCTGTCAAAAAACAGGGCAGACACACCAAACTGGTTGTGTGTTCTATAACAGTAACAAATGTGAACTCCTGAAGCACTCTAACAGTCTTACCATGGATTCACAGACATTCTCCTTGGGCATTCTCTATCTTGTCACCCAATCAAGCTGGACTTAGTGATAGTTGGTTGCTAAGATCACACATAGCAAAGATCACAAAAGATTCAAATTGCTACCCTGTCCCAAGAGAGTAGTCATTTACCCCAGGTCAGCTGGTACCTCAGATCTCACACTAAAGATAATGCTAGTAGCCAATCCTATAGTAAACTAACTAAGGATTTATTAACCAGTGAAAAGAAATGAGAGAGTTATTTAGAGTTTAAAACAGGCAAACATATATACACAAGTCCAAAAGGTCATAGAGTTTTAGTAATCTGTCAGCACTGAATGTCTTTTAGGGCTAAACCAGGTTGACCCTGGGGACCTTTGTTTCAATTGCCTAGCTCCTGCCTTGTGAGAATCTAAGCAAAAAGATGAACAAATTCAATGTCAGCTATCTTGATTTCCTTCTTCCAGAATTCAAAATGAAGGAATGAGCTCTTTTACAGGTAGCCTGTGCAGGGGCAATTAGGAAAGTCTTTGTACCATGATGTCCCACAGTGGCCCATTTAACTTTGTATTGTCTTTCCTGATGGGCAAGAAATAATCCCTTCTGACAGGTTGAAAGTTTCAGGGCAAACTTTTTGTTATAATTATAAAGCAAAAACTTAAAGATTACCGTAAAGCATGCGATAAAGATATTATAAGTGAGATTAATACATGCAGCAGTTTACAAGCATTTCATAAAGTCTAAGCACATTGTTATACATTCAATACTCATCTTAAACATACTAACACACAGTTGAAACAGATTGGCTTCCAGCAGTGAATTTGTCAGTGCTTAACTGAGGCCAAAAGCCTTGGCAAGAGCTGGCACCTAGTTTGCCAGCATCATAACTACCCTGGTATGTTTTAAACTACATTCAAATTTGTATTTCAAATGTTTCAATTAAAATCTTACCAATATTTTCCATTGGCTTCAACCATGACAATGAGCACGTTAAATAAAATAGAAAGGACACAGGGGTGGTTCAAATGAAAATATAAGATCCAAGTATTAATTCCAACCTGGTATTATCAAAAAATCTGAGAGTGTTATTGCAGAGCATTAGTTTTCAAGGATTCAGATAAATTCTTCTCGGTTAATTTGGAAAATCACATCAATTGCCTAGAGATTTTCCTACAATTAGCATGGGAATAATTCTTCTCAGAGACTACCATATGGTAACTGTTAGCAGTGTAATGTGAACCATTGCAGTATAACTGGAAATTCATTCCACAACCTCCTAGATTCTAAAAGAGTATTGTTCGTTTGTGTTTATTGATTTGTTTTTTTTTTAAACTTGCAACAAAATACTTTTATGTTTATATTGTGGTGTTTTCTTTCTATTGATGCCAGTGAAGCTCACCTTAGGCTCATGAACTTCAGAAGCTTTTTATATGCTTTTGAAATATGTATTATTCATAATAATATTCACATAAACACAGAGCTTGTGCAATAGTTTGATATTTCCTTGCACATGCTTTATTTTTTCTCTCTTGTTTGCTTTCTATCCTTTTATTTTATATTTTTGGAAACTTCTTGCAAGAGTTGCAAGAGTTTAATCTTACCTGGCAAAATTGCAAGCTTTGCACTATGTGCTGGCAGTTGATGTGGTTAACATATGTGCCTACCTCCTATAGCAGAAGAGGCAAATCTTATCTTGTGCAGCCCATTTATAGCAGATGGCAAGGCAGCACTAGTATGCTTATAAAATAGACTTAGTACTTAGTTTTAAAGCCACCTCTTCACTTTTAAATGCATTAGGATCCAAAGCAAGTATGATTAATCATTGGTTAAAAATGCATTATCTAACCTAATATGTATCCTGCAGATAGCTGCAACTACTTGATGTAATTATTGCCATTTGATTTCCTGTAGAAATTTAAAAAAAAAAAGGAAAAGCTGGTCATGTTTTAACTGAGCAGCTAGCAGTATAAGTTATACTAACAGAGTTCTATGTTCCAGTGAGAATCAGACATATAATATTTTCAGCGATTTCAAAGCTAACCCAGAAAGGATCAGTAAACATTCAACTGATAAGATTTATCTTGCCTTGCTCCTGGAAGAAGCCAGTTTATCATCTGCATTTATCTCCAGTTTCAAGCTTAGAGGAAGAATCAGCTCAACATCTGGAACACACACTTTTCACACTTTGATATGATAGAAAATATCACCTTAACATGTACTTTACTGTCACAAAATCAACCAGGACAGGCAAAACAATGAACAGACTCCTGCAGGCTAAAGAACAAAATAAGAATAGTATTTATATGGCTTCTCTTTCATACACCTCAAAGAGCTTTACAAAGGGTTTAATATACAAGAATATGCAGGGGTTCTGAAAGTTTAAGGTACTTGCTTATAGCTCTCACATTGCAAGTCACTAATAGAAGCCAGATGTTCTCGCATGGAGTCCTAGTCTATTACCCACTGCCCCAGGCTGCCTACAACTCTAGTCACAAATGTTCAACACCTTGTTTACACTCATGTTTGTGTCTCATGCAATTTGGACATGAAGAAAATGAGGCTGTCCCTCTTGTGTATATCATACCTGGCACAGTTACAAGGCTAGCAGCACCTTTCATCCCACTCTAGTCTCTCTGAGTGCCACCACTCAGGTTTTAGGTCTCCTGCCTCACCTGCTCTTGCATGGAATCTTACAGTTCTCCCACTATCAGACTGGGGTCCCCAGAATACAGACCCCTGTGTACCAACTGTGATTCTTCAGCATGCCCAACTGGGTGTGGGAAGCTGTAATCTTCCCTTCCAGAGCTGTGATCAGTGTGTGAATACAGTGACCCAAAACAGCATTTCCAAAACAAACTATACTTTAATCTTAATTGTAAGAACAAAACATGAAAAGAGAAAAGAGTTCTTAACATAATAAAAGGTCTCCATACATCATTGTCTTACCTAAAGCTCAGGTATGCTAATCCCAGACACCCCATATCTTGGGGTGTTCAGTTTCTTTCCCAGCAGTCTCTGCTTCTCTTGCCCCAGTTCTTCAGGGGCTGCCTTTTTATCAGTCTCAAAGTTCCCTGTTTCAGTTTCCTGCCTGGAGCTCCCCTCTTGCTGGTTACAAGCCAGTTGGCTGAACTCAGCATGGATGGAGGTGAAAATTCACAGAGAATGATGCCTGCCTTGTCCCTTTAAGTACCAGTTAATGGAGTCACCTGAAGCTTTTGTCTGCTTTCCTGCATATGTGCAATTAGCTCCAGCTGGAATTAATGTCTTGTGATCATATGGCAAACAACAAAATAGCAATCGAATATAATATTAATAAAATATTACAGGCAGCTCCCATGACCTTCCCACTACAAACATTCATCAATAATAATGTGGATTACTCAGAGCGCAGTGTGTCAATAATATATGTGGTCGATGGATGCACAAAATGAAAAGTGATCAAAGAACACACTAAAAGAGGTAGCTGCCATATAAAAGGTACAAAGAACACTATTTCTGCATGAATTTAAGTTGCAAGACCAGCATTAGCAGACATCTCACTGCTACATCATTACTAAACTTAAAATCTGATCTCTTTTTCCACTATTTGTTTTAAGGATGAATATATTTTATACCTTATAGGAATGAGCAAACGACTATAAAACTATATTTACCTCTGAGACTTATAAAAAAAGTTACTTTGTCAGCTTTTGAATGCTGTTCTGCAATTGTGTCATAACTGATCTTTGTTTCAGCTCTAGATTGTCTCTCCCTAGCACCTTATAAATTAGATCAACTTATTAGTAATATTCACTCAGGAGTTAATCTTCCACTGCAACAAAGATTAGTTATGACACACTGGCAGAACAACATTCAAAGGCTCTGGAGGTACAATCTTTTTGTAATTCTCTGAGGTACATGTGTTGTTTTTAGTTTTTTTGTTCATTCTGACAACGTCCTTAGGTTTATAGATTGATATCTTGGTATTAGAATATTGTTTTGTTTTTCTTTCAGATTATACTTTTAATCTTAAGGCTATCTATATGAATGATCAGAGGTACAACATTGTTTGTGGTTGTTTACATTTTCCTCTATAGGTAAATAATTTGTATGCTTTTCTGTACTACTGTCTACTTTGTTTACTTTGTCCCATATGTCCCCTATACCCCTCATTCCACAAGAGTATGCAGGAAAAAAAAAAACTTTCCCTGGCAGAAGCTATCCTTACAGGGCATCTTGTGCCTTCCTCTGAAAAATCTAATACTTGCTACTCGATGGATGACAGGTCCAATCTAATATGGCAATTCCTGTGTTCTTAAACATACACATGCAAAAATGCATCTGATCTAACGGAGTGACAGATGTGAAATGAAGAGGAGAGATAGCTCAGTGGTTTGAGCATTAACCTGTGAAACCCAAGTTTGTGAGTTCAATCCCTAATGGGGGCCATCTGGGGCAAAAAGTCAGTACTTGGTCTTGCTAGTGAAGGCAGCGGGCTGGACTCAATGACCTTTAATGTGGGGAGGGATAGCTCAGTGGTTTGAGCATGGGCCTGCTAAGCCCAGGGTTGTGAGTTCAATCCTTGAGGGGGCCAATTAGGGATCTGGGGCAAAATCAGTACTTGGTCCTCCTAGTGAAGGCAGTGGGCTGGACTCAATGACCTTTCAAGGTCCCTTCCAGTTCTAGGAGATGGGATATCTCCATTAATTTATTTATATTGTTAAAATAGAATGGATTAAAGAAATGCTGTATGTTCCTTTAAGCAGGAATAAGGAATGTTGAAATATAGTTGTCAGGAAGAGAAACATTAAGGTATGAAACAATGAGTCCACTTAAGCTAATGGTGGGACATTAACAGGAGACTGGTAGTAGTTAGTAAGGAAATATGATATGTATGCCTAGCCCCAGGTAAACTTATCAGTTCTGCTTCCTTTTGTTATCTTGTTAAGTTCGTGCCCTTTTATCTGTATAAATAAGATAGTTTGAGTCTTGCATGGTGCTCACATTATCTGGGTGTATTAGCAGAGCGCTTTGCTAATAAACAGAGTGGTCTAACAAATTGTGAGTCCTGAGTCTGACTTTGACACAGAGAAGATAGAATGGGTAAGAATGGGGCCTGAAAAGGCAGTGAAGAGTCAGTCCTGCCTTTGCAGAGAGGTGTTTCCAGCATTCCTGTTTGGCTCTTCCCTATAATGCCCCCTTCCAATCCATGACCTCACTGTAAAACTAGTAGTCGTGCTGCCATTGGCTGCAAGCCTGCTCTGTTTGTCATGACTCTGTGGAAATGGTGTAGATATGCTGATGGAGTTAATGCTGCCTAAGGCAGTATTTCACTTTCCACAAATTTAGACCACAATTTGGGGTATGAGCATGTATCTTAGTGCAACTCTTTCCTGACTCTTCCTTCGGTCTTCTTCCATGGGGCACTTGCAACTCTCCCTGGTGACTGCAATGTAACAGGATTTTTGTGCATCTGTGCTGATGCCACTTCTCCTAGTTCTCATGATCTTTATGTAGTGTATGTGGAACTTCATTGTTTTCCAGCAGTTGTGCCATAAAATCTGGTTAGTTGAACACATGCTTTGAGAGCTACCCTAAAAGAAACTCCATGTGGACAAAAAAAAAAACATGGTATGGGAAAAGGACCCATGAAACACTTTGAAGTGAGGCATGTAGAGCTTCTTTCTCTGGGGGGAGAGGGGAGAGTTAGGGAGTCCAGAGGGGACAGGGGGCATGAGTAAAATCCTTTTAGCCTGCAGAGACCAGAGGAATACTGGGTCCAATTCTCTGAAACTCATGATATTGCATGGAGGGCCTTGTTGGCATAGCTCCTTAAGGACTCATGCTCTCTTGGAGGTTATCTCCTGTCCTTATGGCTGCCCAGTAGAAGCCCCAAAGGGGCTGTAAGAGTTAATGCTGCTTTTAACAATATTAACTACTATGCAGATATTCATTGTATTCCAGAGACAGTAAACAAGCAGAATGGAGCTATTCCCTAGCCCTAAATCTCCCAACACCCTCATATCTGCAATATTTATCAAGTAGTAATAGACATGTTTCCTTATTAAATAGTATTAGAAATTGTTCTATTACCTCCTAGATAGGGAGAGACACATACCAGAAGTGGTGCTTTTCCCCTTTCGTCTCTCCATCTTAGGTATTATATGGCCCCCATTATAACCACACAATTGTTAATGTATTTATCCTTACAACACCCCCGTGAGATAAAGAAGTGCTATTATCCTAGGGTGACCAGATAGCAACTGTGAAAAAACGGGACAGGGGGTGGAGGGTAATAGGTGCCTATATAAGAAAAAGTCCCCAAAAATGGGACTGTCCCTTTAAAAATGAGACATCTGGTCACCCTATATTATCCCCATTTATAGATGGAACATTGAGGCACAAATGTCTTGCCCAAAGTCACACAGGAAGCCTGCAGAGGAGCAAGGAATTGAAACTGGATCTTCCAAGTCCTAGGCTTACACCCTCATAGACCCTCCTTCTTTGCTTCTACTGGGCTTCTTTACTGTTTGCCACCCTTTTTTCCAGCATGTTAAATTATGATATCCTGGGTGAGGTTTTGACTATCACTTCATTTCCTGGTTCTATTACCATTATGATTGTTGTTATTTTGTAACTATTCTGTTGTTCACATGCTTTATGACAATGTTTCCCCTAACTGATGATCTCACAAAAATTGGTTGACCACATTCATGTCAGCTGGGTTCTCACTTGGTGATTTTCTGCCTCTCTCAAAAGTGCAGACAGTAGACAAGTGGTTGAAGTTGGGGAAAGAGGTATCCCAGTTTCCCAAAGGCAGGCAATCAGGGATAGAGATTCCATAGATACTCCTCCATTATTTTTATATTAAAATATAAATATACACCTCTACCCTGATATAACGCGACCCGATATAACACAAATTTGGATATAACGCGGTAAAGCAGTGCTCCAGGGGGGCGGGGCTTCACGCTCTAGCGGATCAAAGCAAATTCAATATAACGCGGTTTCACCTATAATGCGGTAAGATTTTTTGGCTCCCAAGGACAGTGTTATATCGGGGTAGAGGTGTATTATATGCCCATTATGTAAGGAATATTTCTAGCCCAATACAGTTCTGATAGCAGAAAAGAGTCATTAGTGTGATAAAGAGATTCTTCATGTGCCATCTATACCATTAACCCAAGACAACCTAACTGTTGTAGAAATGTGGTTAAAATTTCCATCAGCAATCAATATTAAAATTATTCATTTACTCCCTGGCCCAGCTCTGGCTTGGCTGGGGGGCAGGGCCTCAGGGGGAAGAGGAAGGGCAGGGGCTTGTCCATGGAGGGGTTAGGGTCCCGTGACCCCCTCCCACACACTTTTAGGAAGAATCCATCACCCCTGAATCACAGTCCTAGCTCTTAGTGTAGATATAGGCTGAGTTTATATGGTTACATAACAAATAGACAAATTGGCAATCATTTGACTGGGATCGTACAGCAGCTCACTAGTGTCATTGAAAACATTATTTCCAATCATTTGAAAGTAATCTTGAAAGTGTTCAATGCAGCCCACATAGTAGCTAACATATACCACTGCAAAATCTTCAAGGCAAAATAAAGAATTCAATAAGAATCCCAAGCACTACTTCTTGATGGTTATAATTTCTGAGAGTGGATCCAATGTTCTAAGAACAACGTGAGATGGTCATTTCCCATTTGTGTCTTGGTTTGCACACCATTTCAATCTGCTTATGCATATTTTTCTCAGGAATGACAATGATATTAAACACCTTCTGGCAGAGAGGCTTGGACACATATTAGGTGACCTGTAATGATTTGCAGCTTTCTTTGGGAACAGAAAAAGAAAAAGTGTCTCTCTTCATAAATTTGAAGAAAAAGTGCAGATCTACACCAGATGATGAGCCATCAACTTCTGACATACTTGAAAGGCTGGGAGAACTAGAAAAGTTTACATAGCACATAGTACAAGATGTGTAATTGGGTAGTGGAAATATAAGGAATGCATATGTCAGGGGTCTTTTTAAAATTCAGTTCTTATTGATTTTTTTTAAAGATTGATTTACATGACTAGCTAGATAACAAAATTATGCAGTGTAAACTGTACTGCATCAATATCCACTGCTTTAGCTTAAGCAATTCTGCAATGCCTAGGCTAAAATTCCAGTGACTTAGTATATACCACATATCAACATATATACATACAAACTATACCTGTTCAGCACATAAAGTAATATAAAGTATCAAGTTCACAGTGTTCAGTGGCTTCTGGAAAAAGCACGTTGGTATGTAATAATCATACTATCTATTTAGAAACACTGAAAACCTAAAGACAATATTGAAAAAATGATACTACAACTTTTGATAAGAACTAGGTAGATATTTTACATATTCAATTAGACAATGACATAGGAATTTCCAGTGTGAAAGATTCCCCTGTTACATCTTAGCTTCTTACAGTATTTGATCTGAAAAGTATCTTTCAAACCTTGCTTCCTGTTGCCACCAATCTAAAGAGGAGTAATAGTGTGATTTAGACTCATGGATGTTAAGGTATGAAGGGACCATCATGATAATCTATTCTGACCTCCTGCACAATTCAGGTCCCAGAACCTCACCCACCCATTCCTGTAATAGACCCATAACCTCTGGCTGAGTTACTGAAGTCCTCAAATCATGATTTAAAGACTTCAAATTACAGAGAATCCACGATTTACACTGCAAGTGACCCATGCTGGAAAGTAAAGTAAAAGTAAAAGTAAAACCAAAACAAAACAGTGTCTCTACCAATCTGACCCCAAGCATGGCAGTCAGTTGGACCTTGAGCATTTTGGCAAGAACCAATAGCCAGACACCTGGGAAAGAATTCTCGGTAGTAACACAAATCCCTCCCCATCTAGTGTGAGCCATTGGGGATATTTGATGCTAGCAGTTGCATATCAACTACATAGCATTGTAGGCAGTTTCACCATACTATCTCCTCCATAAACATATCAAGCTCAGTCTTGAAGCCAGTTAGGTTTTTTGCCCTCTCTGTTACCCTCAGACTACTGTTCCAGAACTTCACTACTCTGATGGTTAGAAACCTTTGTCTAATTTCAAGCCTAAGCTTGTTCATGGCCAGTTTATACCCATTTGTTCTTACATCAACACTGGCACTTAACTTAAATTACTCTTCTCTCTGCCTGGAATTTATCCCTTTGCTGTATTTATATACAGCAACCATATCTCCCCTCAGCCATCTTTTGGTTAGGCTAAAAAAGCCAAGCTCATTGAGCCTCCTATCATAAGGTAGGTTTTCCATTATTCTGAACATCCTAGTAGCCCTCCTCTGCACCTATTCCAGTTTGAATTCATCTTTCTTAATCATGGAAGACCAGAACTGAACAAAACATTCCAGATGAAGCATCACCAATCCCTTGCATATTGGTACTAACTCTTCCCAGTCTCTATGGGAAATACCTCGCCTGATGCATCCTAGGACTGCATTGGTGCTTTCAATGCCGCATCACATTGGCAGCTCATAGCCATCTTGTGACCAATCAATACATCCAGGTCTTTCTCATTTGTCACTTTCAACTGATAAATCACCAGCTTATAGCAACAATTCCTGTTGTTAGTACCTAGATGCATGACCTTGCACTTTGCACTATTAAATTTAATTCCATTTCTATTACTACAGTTTTCAGGGTAGACCAGATCTTCTTGTACAATATTCTGGTCCTCCTCTGTATTGGCAATACCTTTAAACTTTGCAAATTTTATTAGCACACCAACTTTTTGTACCAAGGTCATTAATAAAAATGTTAAATAAGATTGGTCCCAAAACCAATCCCCGAGGAACTCCATTAGTAACCTACCTACAGACTGATAGTTCACCTTTCAGCATGACCTGTTGTAGTCTCCCCTTTAACCAGTTTCTTATCCGCCTTTAATTTCTCATATGAATCCTCATCTTCTCTAATTTAACTAACAATTTTCCATGTGGAACTGCATCAAATGCCTTAGTGAAATCCAGGTAGATTAGATCTACTGCATTTGCTTTGTCTAAAAAAATCAGTTATCTTCTCAAAGAGATCAGGCTGTTTTGGCACAATCTACCTTCTGTAAAACCATGTTTTATTTTATCCCAATTACCATTTACCTCTATGTCTTTAACTACTTTATCTTTCAAAATTTGTTCTAAGACCTTGCATACAATTGAGATAAAATAAACAGACCTGTAATTTCCCTGATCACTTCCCCCCACCCCTTTCTTACAAATAGGCATCATATTAGCAATTCTCCAGCCATAGGGTATGACCCCCAAGTTTACAGTTTCATTAAAAATCCTTGTTATTGTACTTGCAAATTCATGTGCCAGTTCCTTTAATATTCTTGGATGGAGACTATCTGGGCCCCCTATTTTATTCCCATTAAGCTGTTTGAGTTTGATTTCCAGCTCGGATGTGGTAATTTCTACTTTCAGAGCCTCATTTCCAGTAGCCACCCTACCACTATCCCTAAACTCATTATTACCTTTATTAAAAACTTAGGTAAATTATTCTTTTAAGTATTGGGTCATGCCTAGTTTATCTGTAATCTCCACCCCATCCTCAGTGCTTAGTGATCCCACTTTTTCTTTCCTTGTTTTCTTTTTATTTATATGGCTATAAAACCTGTAACTATTGGTTTTAATTTCCTTTGCAAGATCCAACTCTGCTTAGCTTTCTGACCTTCAAGAGGTAGCTCTCCTTTCCGATCCAACCCATCTTCCATTCCTTGTAGGCTCTCTGCTTTCTCTTAATAATCTGTTTGAGATGCTTGCTCATCCAGCTTGGTCTGCAATCCTTCCCTACCATGTTTCCCCACCCCCATTGTTTGGGATTCAGGCTTCAGATAGTTTGCGCAACTTTAATTTAACATAATTCCAAGCCTCCTCCACATTCAGATCCTTGAGTTCTTCAGTCCGGTCCATTTATCTAAATCAGTCCCTTATTTTTTTTTTAATTGCCCTTTTAAAATCAGGGATCCTAGTTGGAGCTCTATTTTTGTTTGTCCTGCCATTTAATTTAAACTGAATTAGCTCATGATCACTTGCACCAAGATTTTCTCCTACAACCAGTTCTTCTATGAAGTCCTCACTACTCACCAATACCAAATCTAAAATGGTGTTACTTCCTGTAAGTTAATTGACTATTTGTAAGCTATCACATCCAGGAAAATCTGTGTCCTACTATTATTAGTAGCACTTATCCTCCAATCTATATATGAGACGTTAAAACCTCCCATAATCACATAATTCCCAGTAGTATTTATTTCATTAAAACATTAAAGAGGTCTCTATCCATATCCAAATTGTATCTGGAGGGGTCTATAGCATACCCCAAGTACTATTCCAGGGAGCCTCTGGTAGCTTTCTTCCCTAATGTGATTTTGACTCAAACAGACTCTTTTATCCATTCCATCACTTCTAATTTCTTTAGAATCTACCTCATCATTAATACACAATGCTACTCCACCCACTTTACCTTTTTTCTGTCTTGCTTGAACAGCACATACCCTTCAATATCTGTACTCCTCGTCATGACTATTATTCCACCATGTTTCTGTTATCCCTATAATATCTGGTTTCACTTCCTGCACCAGCAGTTCTAGTGTCTCCATTTTGTTACTCAGGCTCCTTCCATTGATATACAAACTTCTTAGTTGTTTCTGCTTGGGTTTGCTCAGATTCCTCACTCGATTACGTACTGCCAGTATCACCTGCCTAATTGTTAGTGCCATTGGTATAGGCACAGAGACAGTACCTTGGTATTGGAGACGGACCCTTTCATCATCAAAACTGGGGTTAATCAAGGATGTGTTATTTCCCCAACTCTGTTCTCCATCTATTTAGTAGTCATTTGGTCCTCGTTAAAGACAGCCTCCCCAATGGAGTTGACATTCAATACAGAATGGTTGGGTGGCTTTTTAATCTTTGACATCTCTGCTTGAAGTTTTAAGTTCTCAGTGCATCCATTACTGATCTTCAGTATGCTGATGACTGTGCTATCTTCACACATACTGAGAATGTCCTTCAGTCCACATTGGATTTTTTTGCACAAACTTATCGAAGCCAAGGACTCTCACTCAATATTGGAAGACTGAAGTGCTCTATCAGCCTGCTTGAGGCTTTGCACATGACCCACCACAAATCACCATTGAGGTACAGACTTTGGAGACAGTCGAGCACTTTTGCTATCTTGGTAGCCAACTTTCTCAAAACTCAAAAATTGACAGTGAGATCCAGCACAGGATCCAGTGCACAAGTGTTTACTTTGGGAAATTGCTCCGACATGCTTTCATGGACTGTGACCTATGGCAGGACACCAAGATCCGGATGTATACGACAATTATTATTCCTACACTCCTTTATGGGTGCAAAACCTGGGTGACCTATCGATAGCACTCAAGAGTCTGAAGAGGTACCACCAACGATGTGTCCGGAAGATCCTTTGCATCAAGTGGGAATATAACTGCACTAACGCCAGCATCCTCACTGAATCCAATGTCACCAGCATCGAAGCAATGATCCTCATGCGCTGACTCCGCTGGGCTGGACATTGCAGGCGAATGCCAGACTCTTGCCTCCCAAAACAAGTTCTCTACTCTCAGCTCACCCATGGTCAGAGATCCCATGGTGGTCAGAATTGCTACAAAGACACACTGAAAGCATAGCTCAAGGAAATTGATGTGGATATCACAAGCTGGGAGGAGCAAGCCACTAACTGACCCCAATGGCTCCACATCCTCCATCAGGAAGTGGCCTGCTTCGAGGAGAAGCACCTTGCCATTGAAGCTGAAAAGAGAGAGAGAAGGAAGGAAAAAGAAAGAACTTTCTCCAAAGAGGCAGCTGGCTCACCAGGAAATGTCTATTTCTGTGGTTCCAGGATTGGATTCCTGAGTCATCTCAGGACCCATATGTAAATCCATGGTAGAGATCATCCTCGAATTGAGGGATTGCTGATGATCTTTCCCTTTAATGTCAATTTTCCTATCCACTTCTGTTCCTTTCCCCATTACTGTACTGTGTCTATCTTGACTTTCCTCCCGGTCAATATTAGAATCAGGCATGAAAATTACATGAGCATCTCCCAACGAGTTCCTAGTTTAAAGCTTTTTAAATCTGTTTTGCCAACTTTCATCACAGAATCTGTTTCCTTCCCTACTCAGGTAGAGTCCATCCCAGGAGAACAGTCCTCTGTCCATGAATGCCTCTTAGTGGTCAAACATCCCAAAGCCTTCCTTATAGCACCACTGCTGGATCCATCTGTTGATCATCATAATTGTGTCTCGCCTTCATTCTCCTCCTTTAAGGACAGGTGAAATACCACAGAAGATCACCTGAGATTCCATTTCTTTAAGCATCTTCTCCATCCTGGCATAGTTTCCCTTGATGCATTTCAGCAAGAATCTAGCAGTATAATTGTATAACATGAAGTACAGTCAGTGGATTCTTTCCTGCTCCTGATCATCTTCACCCTAAGGTCCACATCCCATATCTTAGCTCCTGGAAAACAGCACACCCTTCTGTTCTCTGGATCAGCCCTGGTGAAAGGCCTGTCTGTTCTTCTTATTAGTGAGTCACTAATTACATAGACCTGCCTCTTCCTGGTGTTGGTGTGATTCTCCAGCCTTCCTCCTGTTCTTTCTGTCTGCAAGTCCTGTTGTCTTTTGTTCTCTCTAGCAATCTTCTGTGAGTCATCCTCTATCTTGTTTCCCAACATGCACACCCGAAGGGGGGCAATAGAGAAAGAACCCCCTCCCTCCCCCAGCCAAATCCTCTCTGTGATTCTTCAACTATTGGAAGGCAGTGCCTTCTCTGGACTGTAGCTCAGCACTGAGGAAATCAAATGGTCTGTTCTTGGTTGAGCATCAAAAGTTCACTTGCACAACACTTGCTAGCTTTTTGTGTGTTGGAAGTCTAATTGAATGATAATAGAATACCACCGCGATGGGCAAATTCCCTTTTACACTGATTTCTGAAATGTAAATTGTGGCTGTAATTGACAACATCATAACGGCTCTCAAATATTGAAGCTGTTCTCCTTCCAGCATTTATTCAGAAAATACTTTTTTTATCTAGAAGGTACTGCTGTTGCTGCTGCTCCTCTTGTTACATACACTGCATTAATTTCTTGCACTGAAAGTGATGAGTGGTTTGTAATGTCAGTTAAAGATGAGAGGCTACAAAGTCAAGTGGAATCCTGTGAACATGAATCTTGTGACACCATGGCAACTCTTAGAAGTCCAGTCTCTCTTGAAGCCTGACAGGGAGATTAATGATGAAAAACCCACTCATGGCATTAATTTATTACAAAGTCTTTATTTATTTATTTATTTTTCATTAACATTCAGAAAGATAAAGTTGTGGCAGATTTCCAATGTTTGTTTGGTGAGCCTGTCTAAATACCACACAGATCAAAACTGTTATTCAGTGTTCACTAAGAAATTGGGGGAGAAAATAAACTATGAAAATATGAACCCTCCTTTCCACCTTTAATTTCCTACATCCCATCCCTCCACTCCATTTCTTATTTAAATTGTGAACTAAAAAAAGGTGGGGGGAGGCAGGCTGTTTTAATAAATGGGCATTCCTTGTAGTGTATATTTCTATGTCATGTATTATATACATGAATCTAATGAACTGAGAAAATATCTAGTCAATCAAAATGATCTCTGTTGCACAGTTACTTAAACAAAGTGCAAATGTTGATATAGAAATTACCTTGCCCTATATATGCTATAGTAGAATGTCTGCACCACATCAACTTTTATTTAAAGGTTATCACTTGGAAATGTTCAAAAGTAAAATGTCTCTGCATATGTGGGGAGGAGGGGGGGAAGGGGGAAGAGGTTTTTTTTCTCTTTATTATTGTCTCTTCTCTTCTCTTTTTTTTTTTTGAGAGAGAGAGAGAGAGAGAGAGAGAGCGTTTGATCCCACACTGATAGCCATGGTATCTAGGCAAAATTACATTATGTAATTACTTTACTAAGTACATGGATAATATTGTGTAAGTGACTGATTGTAGCTTGGCTATTTTTCTTCCCCTACCCCACAAGATAGTCCTTTAGTTTCTCTTTGCTATGTGAAACCTTACTAATCTGAAGGAAGACTCATTTTGACTCTGATTACTGGCGCATATTCAAGTAGTTGTGAAAGATCTGTCTATAATCAACAGTAGTGTTTCCTTTGAGAAAATTTGCTCCACTTAAACAGAGTAAGAGAAACCATTTTTAGGAACTCTAGTTCTGTGTTAATATGAATAAGATATTTTGAATATTCCCCTTTTTATATTTGTCTCTGTATGCAAGTTGCCTCTAATCAGCTGTGAACCCACAACATTAAATTTTCCTCTAACAAGACAAATTTTAGAAAGAATTTTAGAAGTGATAAAGTGAACATCAATTTTCTTCAGGAAAGAACTGTGGAAGTGAGCCTGAGAGGAGGACAACTTCATTAGGCTCTCTTCCTGTAGGTGTAATTTGCCTTCTTCCTCATTGTCAATAAGAAACAGTTCTTCATCATTACCCAGGGGAAAAAAGGGTCTAGCCTTCATATGCTATGTATCCCCCTCATATGGATCGCAAGCATCCACCAGAGTCACAGTATCATCCTTGTGAAGATCCTGTACCCCCACACCAGCTATAGACACCCCAATGGCAAACGCAGGTCTGAGTAACATGATTCCTGTGGTGTCACCACTACTGAGTAATGGCACAAGTGGTGCAGTGGTGCAGTCATGCCAGGGCCCATGAGGTTATGGGGGCTAAACCAGAGGGGCCTCTAGGGAAGAATGGGTCCCACTGCCCCCTTCCCAGCTTGGGGCATGGCTGAGATGGGGGGACTGTCTTCTCACTGGGGTAACCCCAGGCCCTGGATATGAGCAGCTGGCAATGACCCCACTCATTATTAATGATCTGGATGATGGAATTAATTGCACCCTCAGCAAGTCCGCAGATGACACTAAGCTGGGGGGAGAGGTCGATACGCTGGAGGGTAGGGATAGGATACAGAGGGACCTAGACAAATTAGAGGATTGGGCCAAAAGAAATCTGATGAGGTTCAACAAGGACAAGTGCAAAGTCCTGCACTTAGGAAGAAAGAATCCCATGCACCGCTACAGGCTTGGGACCGACTGGCTAAGCAGCAGTTCTGCAGAAAAGGACCTGGGGATTACAGTGGATGAGAAGTTGGATATGAGTCAGCAGTGTGCCCTTGTTGCCAAGAAGACCAACGGAATATTGGACTGTATAAATAGGAGCATTGGGGGGAGGGATAGCTCAGTGGTTTGAGCATTGGCCTGCTAAACCCAGGGTTGTGAGTTCAATTCTTGAGGGGGCCATTCAGGGAGCTGGGGCAAGAAATTGGTCCTGCTAGTGAAGGCAGGGGACTGGACTTGATGACCTTTCAAGGTCCCTTCCAGTTCTATGAGTTAGGTATAAGTATAATCGAGGGAGGTGATTATTCGGCACTGATGAGACAACACCTGGAGTATTGCATCCACTTTTGGTCCCCCCACTACAGAAGGGATGTGGACAAATTGGAGAGAGTCCAGCGGAGGGCAACGAAAATGATTAGGGGGTTGGGGCACATGACTTATGAGGAGAGGCTGAGGGAACTGAGGTTATTTAATCTGCAGAAGAGAAGAGTGAGGGGGATTTGATAGCAGCCTTCAACGACCTGAAGGAGGTTCCAAAGAGGATGGAGCTAGGCTGTTCTCAGTGGTGGCAAATGACAGAACAAGAAGCAGTGGTGTCCAGTTGCAGTGGAGGAGGTCTAGGTTGGTTATTAGGAAACACTATTTCACTAGGAGGGTGGTGAAGCACTGGAATGGGTTACCTAGGGAGGTGATGAAATCTACATCCTTAAAGGTTTTTAAGGCCCGGCTTGACAAAGCCTTGGCTCGGATAATTTTGTTGTTGTTGGTCCTGCTTTGAGCAGGGGGTTGGACTAGATGACCTCCTGAGGTGTCTTCCAACCCTAATATTCTATGATTCTATGACCCATAGAGAAGGCATGGGGGGACTGCATCATAAGGAAATGTGGGGGGGCAAGAAGGAGAGACGCAGAGACAGAAGAGACTTTCCCTCCTCAAGAGAGAGTGCAAGATAAAAACTTTGGCCATTTTGATGGGGTGGGAGTGTGTGTGAGGAACTGGGGAGAATAGATTGGAACTGGAGGGGATCAAGCACGAGAAATGAGGGAGAATTTGTGGGGGCCTGAAATGGGGCTGGAGGTAGATCAGAGAAGTAGGGGGAGGAGAGGGAGGAGAGCAAAAAGGACCTGTGGGATTATTAAATTGAGGCTGTTGGAACTGAGTGCTGGACTAAAGGAGGCTCGAGGAGGCCTCATGCTGATTAGGCCTCAACTAGAGTTCTGGGCGCCTTGTTTCAGGAAAGATGTGGACAAATTGGAGAAAGCCCAGAGAAGAACAACAAAAATGATTAAAGGTCTAGAAAACGTGACCTATGAGGGAATATTAAAAAAAAAAAAGTTTTGTTTAGTCTGGAGAAGAGAAGACAGAGGGACTGTGATAACAGTTTTCCACTACATAAAAGATTGTTACAAGGAATAGGGAGAAAATTTATTCTCCTTAATCTCCGAGGAGAGGACAAGAAACAATGGGCTTAAATTGCAGCAAGGGCAGTTTAGGTTGGACATTAGGAAAAACTTCCTGTCAGGGTGGTTAAGCACTAGAATAAATTGCCTATGGAGGTTGTGGAATCTCTATCATTGGAGATTTTTAAAAGCAGGTTATACAAACACCTGTCAGAGATAGTCTAGATAATTCTTAGTCCTACTATGAGTGCAGGGAACTGGACTAGATGACCTCTCTAGGTTCCTTCCAGTCCTACGATTCTATGAACTGCAGGGAAGTGAGAGATGCCATGGGGGAGGAAGGTCTGTGGGGAGCTTGGGGGGGGGGGCATGAGGGAGATAGAAGGAAGCTAGGCAGGAGCTGGGGGGGAGCTCAGAAGGAGATCAGGATCTAGAGGGGGGGTGGGATGGTGGAGAAGAGAAGTTAGGCAGGAGTAACCGGATGGGAATTGGGACTGTGGGGGAGCTGGAGGTGGCAGATTTCAGAATCAGGAATGGGGTGCCTAACTATTCTTGCTCCAGGAGCCTCTGTGGCCTTGTTACACCACTGTGGCCAAAGAGTCCCACATAGTTCTTCAAGCACCTGCTATTACTGGAATTCCCTGGTACAAAAGGCTGACATGCAAAATGTAATCCTGCCATGGGCCTTTTATTAAGTTCTTATTTATTTACATTTCTCAAATTTTCCCCACACGGGGCTCTGGCCATATATATAGATATTATAAAAATAAGACTAACAGTTCAGACTCATCTCCAAAATGAATAAATATAAAGCAATTCCACCAGATTCTCCCACTATCCCCAGATAATGCATATCCCCCAACATTCCCCCCAAGCTTTCTTCACTCATGTACAGCTGCCCCCTCCTCAAGCATGGTCCACACAAAAGCCTTCTGTGTACTTGCCTTTAATGTGGATGGGGGTGTGTGCACCACTAAGTCCCTTTTTCTTTTCCTGGACACCCTTCTATAGAGCTAGAAAGAATTTTCTAATTTTTTCCCCAGATCTTTTCTGATGGTCATTTTTCAAATGCATTTTTCAAATATTTTAACATATTTTAAAAACACATTTGAAATTTTAGGATGAAAAAAAAAGCCCTTGTCATCCATGCAATTGTCACCTCAGATTAGGGTCCTGATTCTGTAAAGACCTACTAACGTTTTCACCATTATTGAAGTGATTAGTCCATCTGAGATCCACAGGTATACTCATGGTCATAAAATTAAGCCTATATTCAAGAGTTCACAGGAGCTGGACCTTGCTTATGTGCTTTACATGGAGATACCATTAAATTCATAACTAGAATGGTTGAGCTTTTATTTTCCCTGTGTGGCCTCTGCCTGTTCTCTAAATATTCTGGAAAAAAACAACAACAAACTAATTAACAAGAAAATCCCAGAGCCTTTCAATATTATTTCTTAGTAGTGTCAAAAATGGAGACTCCGTATGTCTTTGTTTCTAATCATAGATATGTTTCCAGATGATCCAGACTTCAGCTTTTGCCCTTAAACCTTTTGATTGTATTTTGGTCTGTTTTGAATGATTCACCGCAATGGTATACTTACCATTTGTCCCCTGCTTACCCTCCATTTAGTAATTAGTCAATATGTTTGACTGAAATTACTGCTTTATTCATTTTTTTGGCTACTGGTTTTTCAGAGCATATTGTAAGCTAACGAAAGAAAAGTGCCCAGTTCACAACAGCCATCCATACAGGTTCATTCAGCCCTGACAGAGGAAATTATATTTTAGCCACAGATCACAAGAACTCAGATGAAGAGAAAGAATAGTCTGGAGAAAAGGCAAAAACTGGAAAATGAGGTAAATTAAGCTTTCTGCACAAGTGAGACATCTATTACACTGAAAAATAAGCCATATGTCAGATATCTTTCTGCCACAGGAAATATCCACAATTCAGAGAAATTTAATAGAACAGCATAGCTAAAGAGACACTGTTTACCCACTTTCTCTATTTCTCTCACCTTGAATAATGAAAAGAGACTAGTCTGGTGGTTTGTAACCCCTTTCCAATCTCATACTACATGCTTCTCTTTACTTAGCCTTCTAAACCCTATTTTTCCTTCCATAGCCCAGATTTTTTGGTGATCTGTCTCATTTTGTTCCCACCAACCAACCTGAAAATGTTGTAATTATAACCAGCATTGCCAGTACTGACTATAATCACTTTCCATTACAATGTCATTGTTTTAGTTGCTTATAACTCAGCCAAACTTTTACCATTCAGGCTGACCATTTCCATACTATGTCTCTGTCTCAGGATGAATTTTTTATAGATTGCTGAATAATTTTGGATGAAACTATTTCCACGAACAAGATTAGGGAATAAGAGATTATTTTTTTCCCAGAGTTGAAAAGTCTTTCAATTGTTCATTTGATAGGTCCAGACCCTCCACGGTTTGGAGTACATATCTGAAATTAGCAGGGGGGTTAATTTGGAGTCAGAGTGGTGCCTTTTGCTATCCCTGTGAAAAATCCACCCAGATTTGTCTGAATCGCAAACCTCTGAAAATGGGCATTTGCACATGCTTAGTAGCTATGCTCATTCTGTATACCACATAGCTTGAGGTCCAGCCAGACTTCACTTACTGCTGCCCCTTCAGCCTAGAGGAAGGGATGGTGGGTTGAAAGCCCCAAAGAGACTATAAGCTATAGACTCAGATCTTCTGGTGAGTGGTGTAGTGTGTTGTGATAAATGGGTCTACAAACTTACCCTAATTGCAACCTTAATTGTAAAAAGTGAGTAAAAGCTTATAAAATATTACAATACCTTATCACAACAAATGTTGAAGGGAAAGGGTACAAAAAGGGAGGCATGAAGACTGAATTAGCGTAGGAGCAGAATTGTATAATTGTACTATAAGATGTCTTGATTTTATTCTACCAAGCACCCCATTTGAATAGCAGAAAGAAATAACCCTTTGGGGATAGGAGAGATTCTGTTTCCCATGCATTACAAATTAGGGCCTTTTAGTTCTTTGTTTTAAGGTTTAGCTAGTAAGAGACAGGATTTTGTATTGTGTCTATGTTAAGTATATTAGAGGAATGTTGAAGGCCTGGGCCTCAATGTGAATTGTTTTGGTTATGAAACTTAGCAAGGTTTAATTTACAAGGCCTTTTCTTGCTCAACATAAAAACTGCTGTATACCTTTGAAGGTCTCTGTAAAAGACTGTTTGTGTGAATGAGGAATGTATGCATCAGGAAAAGATAAGGTGTGAAGGCCACTGTTATAGCCAAATGGTCAAGGAAGAAGGAGTGAAGAGACTTAAGGACACCAGAGAACCATCAATGCGCATCCACAATGAAGGAAGGGCAGATTGATGACCCCGAGGTGCAGGCTGGCACCCCTAAGGGCAAGACAATTGATTAAATCGAAACCACGACAGGATGGCCCTCTCGGAGGTGTTTTGGAATGTTTACATCAAAAGATACCACCAATTAAGAAGTAGCCTGTCATAAACTGACACAGCAAAATCCATAGACTTCAACAGAGAAAAAGGACTATAAGAACAGGGTGCTTTGCCGTGGGACTTTGGGTTTGTCTTGCTACACTCCAAGAGCATCAGATCGCGACCAACAGAGCCCTGCTCCCCTCTGCGACCAATCTGGCTGGCCACTAGATTGATCCAGACTCTGGACTGGTAACTATAAACATCAAAAAAGCAACAGAGAGTCCTGTGGCACCTTTAAGACTAACAGATGTATTGGAGCATAAGCTTTCATGGGTGAATGCCCACTTCATCGGATGCAGTTGCTTTTTACAGATCCAGACTAACACGGCTACCCTTCTGATATAAACATCAACTGGCAGGACCGGGTGCATGGTGTGTGTGTATGTGTGTGTGTAATTGAAAAGCATATGCTAACTGCTGTATTGTCAATAAATGCGGCATTTTTGTCTTCTCCCCTATCAAAGATCCCGTGTGTTTCTTGTAAATATAACATTAGCCCAAACTAAAAGGACTACTAATATAATTCAAGGACTGTGTTAAAATCATGGCTGGTAATCAAGAACAATGTGAAACTAAAAGTCAATGAACCAAAATTAATGTGCCAGAAATTAGGCTTAATTGTGGACTAAGTAATGAGGGGATGGGCTATTCCACAAACCACTCTCTTTCTGGGTCCTTAGAGGAAGAAACTTTTGGGGGGGAAATTACTACTGGAGCGAGCTTCACCATCATGGCTGCCATCCCTACCATTTCTTCGGATCCAGAAACTCCTCCATCCTAATCCTGACCAGACCAGGCCAGAGAGAGGTTGGCAAATGACATCACCACCTCCACCAGCTCCACTTAAATCCTGAATACCTTCTGGGATGTGAAACTTTGTCATCCCCATCACCATTTGTGTGTTCTTTTCCTTCTTCATCTCATTTCTTACCTTTCCTCTCTCTCTCTCCCCCGTTTTTCCTTCTATCTGATAAGAGTTTGGCTTAACTAGCCAAGACTGCATGTTTTGCCACAGTGCTGTGATCCTCTGACCAAAGAGGCAGCTAACTGCAATGCTCTGAATAGCTGGATGCAGGTACAAGTTTGCCAGATCTTGGAGTGGCTGATAAGACTGTGGGCTGTTCCTGTGTTTTTTCAGTGGGGAGGTGGCACCAGAGACAGAGCTTCGTTTTCTATCTTTGCTATTCTTTTTCTCCCCTTTTGTGTGTGTTTATCTTGTTTTATTTTTCTTGTGAGCCAATGGGATTGGATTTGAACAGCAGCAACAATACCAACCCATCTCAACTAACTTCATCTCTTTCCCCACAAAATGATAGCTATTACTATCTTTGATACCATCCAATATAATGTCAAACAAGGTTTTTGTTTCCTTCTAAAAACTCTCTCCAGTTAAAGGGAACAAGAGCTGTTGTTAAAATGAAAGCCCTATTTAATATTTTAATTTCAAATGCTTTAATTGTTTTTGCTTTTTGTCTGTATCTTTAATAAAAGGATCAGATTTTTAATGGTGTGTTTGCCATGGTACTAAGCAGGCTGAGGTCTCGGAATACCAGATCCCAAACCTTGTTTAACACTGCTTAATGTTGGATATTGATAGGATCTTGTTAACACTTTTGACTCTTTGGGCCCCTTTATTCCATCTAAATTAATGCAACAGCTATTAATAATGTGGTGCACTTCATATGCTTTTGTAGAACTGACTCAGGTCTTGTACCCATTCTGACAGTCCCCAGGGTACAATCTGGAAAATTTAACAGCTGTGTCCTCTCAACGCTCCAACCTGGAGTGCCTTTCACACTATTTTGCTATGAGAACAACCACTCCTGGCCTGTTCACACACCGCTTCTAGCATGCAAAATCACTCCTAGTTGAATTATATGAGTGCTCTAGCCAGTCACTCCAGAATTATATTGCAGAGTGACACCGGCAAATTCTCAGTCCCAGACTTGTCCCCAGAAATGTGCATCTTGTACTGCCCAGCATCCTTGTGAACAATACAAGTTCATACAAAGTCTGTCATTTCATTAATAGAAAATGATATGCACAAACCCTGTTATCGCAAATGGAGATTCCAAGCACTTCAATCCAAACACATACTGTTTAGATAAAACAATAAAACAAATTTATTAACTACAGAAAGGTAGATTTTAAGTGATTACAAGTAAGAAGACATAAAAGTCAGAATTTGTTACAAAGAAATAAAAGGTAAAATGCAAACTAATACCTAACTTAACAAGCTAAATGAACTTAAAGCAAAAAGGTTTCTCCTACCATGTGCTTACAGCAATCTGAATAGATTCCTCCCCAGCCAGGACCCCTCCCCCAGTTCAATGATTCTTTCTTTGTCTTTCAAATGTTGTTGATGCCACCTGTAGAGATGAGGGGAGAGAGGTGATTTGTGTCCTCTGTTCTCCCTTCTTATCGCATTTCTTTTATTTGAGAATCATCTCCGGCTGGGGTTCAGGCAACAGCAGGTCGGGTTGCCAAGATGTAAATTTCTCACTCACACCCTTCTTCCTGGCAAAGAATGGCTGCTTAACAAAGTGATAGTCTATGTGATTATGCTGACACCTTGTTGAGGCATCAGTTTGCTTATTGTCTCAGAGGAACCGGTTTTCTGCCTGCTTTTCTAACCTTGGAACATGTCTCAGTAAGGTCACACAGTAGAAACGTATAACTTTACCTACAATGTTGCCACACATATTTTACCAGGACAATAATGTTCTGCATATTATGGGTTTTCAAATGATACCTCACCTGGCATACTTTGTAAACAGTCCATTATAATCTTGTAAAAGTGGTGAACATAGGGGTACACTCTGTCACACCCATACTTTAGGAGGAAGGGAAGTATCATTTCCCTAATGGGATAACAGAAAGGTGCACAAGGTCACACTTGGCAGATCTCAAGATAGAACCCTATTGCCAATATTCACATAGCCACAGCCTTTAAGAGTAAATGTGCCAAACCTCTTTGCTGTATTCAACTACCAGATAACCATACTCCCCTTCAGAGCCAGGAATAGAACCAGAAATGGGAGATTTCTACTTCGCTTTCTATTGCTGTCTAGAAAAAAGTTATCTAAGCCAGTGGCAAAGTGTGTGTTGCATTCTCTGTTTTGGCTGATCCACATAGTAGACTGATATGCAGCTCAAGAAGTAGAAGTCTGTATTCTGCTGCAAAAGGACTTTGATATAATTGAGAATTCATGATTCTGAATACATGTAAGAGAGAAGATTTGGTAAGGCCCTGACCCTGTAAACTTTTACCCATGAAAGTGATCCACTCATGGGACACTCATGGACATAAAGCTACCCACATGCGTAAGTCTTTATAGGACTGTGGCCTAAGTTGGTGCCCCATTTACATAGTCACATTTCAGAATATAATAACACTTTGACTTTGTCTGTAGGGAGGTGAAATAAATAATTTATTGATCTAGAGCTGTTGTATTCTTATTTTTGAGAGTCTAATTTCCAAAATTAACAAAAGTGATTTTATGGGTAAATTATCATAGAAAATGCATAGAAAACTGTATAAAATTGGGGAATGTGAAATTAAACAATTTATTCTTAGTGTAAAAATGCATATCTCTGTGGTGATTAATTGTTGGCTTTTGGCTAGCTAGTTTGTTAGCATAGATGTTTCTTGGATTTACATTTTTCTAATGCTCTGAAACATAACACAGATCTTATACACACATACATATATAGGCCCATAAACATGAATTTGTAACAGTATAATTTGAGAATATGTTTCCAAGAAATTACTCCTAAATTTAAATATGGTTTGTTTGGCAGATCTGGAAAAGTGAAATGTTTCTGCATTTGCCATGCTGATTGAAGTAATAATAAAAATGAATTGCCTGTAATCAAATAAAATATAATTATACCTAGGCTGATTCAAATTCAATTGTGGATGTTGCAATATGAGAGTCAGACATGGAATGAGTTGTTTAATCATCTTTCTTTAAGAATTATTCATATATGAGATAAGTGAGTAAACTTGCTGTAAACAAAAATGCAAATTGTAATGCGGGCACATGATGATAGAGTTTATTTGTATTCTTTTATTTGATACCATTGAAGGAACTGCCATAATGCTCAAAAGCTTGGGGATGCATGCAAATGACAAGATGAATAGAGGTTAAAAGAGTAGGGAGAGAAAGTATAGCTCTCCTTCCTCTACTAAAAGCAGAAGGAGAGCTCTTCCTCCTCCTCGAGTATGCAGTCCTCTCCCTCCTCCTTTTATCAATCTGCTTTAACCATCAGCAGAAAGAAGCTACTTTCATTAATCCTACCAGATAGCAAGCAGTATTCTGCCAATTACCTGGCAATGCTCTCCTTGGATAATCTGAAAGTGACAGTTGAGTTATTACAATTGGGTTAGAAAAGACCAAATTTTACTTGGTGACAACTTAAAATCCTGAGAAAAATTTGCTGCAAGAAGCATCTTTTATTTCATACAATACCCTCAATATGGCAAACTCTAAATATGAACCTGTTTACCCATTGACAAAAATGGCATTGGTAATCATTTTAAATTCATAAGACCCCTAATTCAATTTAATAGATGCCATGGCTTCTAAATATGGATACTGTATATGTTACAGTATGTGCTCTGTATAATAAATTGATACCCTTCATTTTTAGCTTATTGCAGAGCTGTATGAATAATTGATTTTTGCTTCACTGGTTGTAACAAGAAAACCCAAAATCAGGTCAACATGAATAGGGGGAAAATTAAAAATAAAACAGGTTTAGGTTGAATAAAATGCTTTCTTTCATTTTTGAGGTTTGTAAACATTTTTATATACTTTTTTATATACTTCAAACAAAAAGTAATTTTGAATAGAAAAATTAATATGTTTTGTTTAAAAATGTTGAAATAAAATGGTTTGACTTTTTCAATTTTTTTTAACTGAAACAATTTGCTGAATTTCATAGAAATTTGAAAAATGTTTCAATCAACCCAAATTTGCAATGTTGGTGAAAAAGTATCAGCCATTTGTCCCCCCAGATCTAGTTTATCGTAAATAAGATGTGAAGAGAGAGAGAGACACACAGAGACAGACAGAAAGAAGGAAAATAGTTATTTAAAAATCCATATGAAAGATTCTTTTCAATTCCTTTAGTTCTTGCCAATACTAAAGTAGAACAATTAATATACATATAAAAATGCAAAAGTAAAAGTTTATAATTTGTTGAGTAGATGGCTGTGAGGAGAGAATAGGGTTTTTGGCATATTGTAATTTTAGTTTACCCTGTTCATTATCTTTGTATTGCCACAACATTAACAATAAATATGAGTTTGAAGTTTTGTTCTGGGGACTTTTTTTGTTTGCTGTAAAATTTCTTCTCATTTGTTTAAAATGTACACACATGCACAACCCTACCACACTTTTAAAATTCAAGAGATCACATAAATCTTCACTTTAACACTCTCTGCATCTCTCTGCACATAACTTTTCAGAAGGAAAAATCCTCATTTAACCATCTCTGAAATGTCAACAAATGTTCTTGGGTAAAGAGAGAGTCAGTTTTATGCAAAAACAATTAGAAGTCCTTGTGGCACCTTAGAGACTAACAAATTTATTTGGGCATAAGCTTTTGTGGGCTAGGACCCACTTCATCAGATGCACGGAGTGGAAAATACAGGAGCAGGTATGAACAGATACATGAACAAATACATGAACAGATGTGAGTTGCTTTACCAAGTGTGAGGTCAGTCTAACGAGACAATTCAATTAACAGTAAGATATCAAGGGAGAAAAAATAACTTTTGAAGTGGTAATGAGAGTGGCCCATTTCAAACAGTTGACAAGAAGGTGTGAGTAACAGTAGGGAGAAATTAGTATTGGGGAAATTAGGTTTAGGTTTTGTAATGACCCAGCCACTCCCAGTCTTTAATCAGGCCTAATCTGATGGTGTCCAGTTTGCAAATTAATTCCAGTTCTGCAGTTTCATGTTGGAGTTTTTGAAGTTTTGTTGTTGAAGAATTGCCACTTTTAGGTCTCTTATTGATTGACCAGGGTGACTGAAGTGTTCTACTACTGGTTTTTGAATGTTATGATTCCTCATGTCAGATTTGTGTTCATTTATTCTTTTGCTTAGAGACTGTCCGGTTTAGCCAATGTACATGGCAGAGGGGCATTGCTGGCATATGAGGGCATATACCATCCTGTTTTTTCTTTTATTAAACAACAGATAAGTTTTGTTGTGTACAGGTTGTTTACTACATTAGTGCCCACCGTTTTGTTAAATAATCTTATTAGACAACAGGTAAAAAAGGGAGCAAAATAGAACTGACTGAAGTCTTTTATTTGGACAGTTTTCCCATAAAAATAGTCTTAGTGAAACATTTATGTATTTTTGCAGGAAAATGTCAATTTTTACAAATAATTTCAGTTTTGCCACAGGAATTTCCAAAATGACATTTTCAAGTGGGCTTTAAACACTTCTTCAGCCTGTGTGCTAAAAGGTTGCTTCCATTCTGAGTTCTGTGCATTGTCAAATTGCTAGAAAATCAACATCCTAAAGATGTCAACCTTATCTAATCAAAATTGCCCAAGCAAAACACATTTTTAAAAGATTCTGTTGTGTTGCTATAACAACACGTAATCTGACAAGAAGCCTTGAAAAATCCCTAATCAACAGTTCTTTTATTTCAGAGAAACTCAGTTCATACCATTTCTCTGAAAGTATAACAACAATTTAACACAACATGTTTATAAGTCAAAAGACCTTCCTGCCACCTTTCATTCACTTTGAGATTTTAATCTTGAATAAGGATGAACCCAAGACAATACAAGGTAATGGCTGTTATTTTTACTCATTTATGCAATATCTTTTACAGGCAAGAACAAACCTTTTGTTTCTATTACAGAACTGTTTGCCCCAAATTCAAGAAGTATTAGCACAGCAATATGAATTTAGTTTTATCTCCACTAAAATGAATTCACAACAAATGTGTTTCTTTAAAGAAGTGAACCTATAAAATAAAGTTGTTGCTACTTAGAATAGAAACTTGTATCTTTTGATGTAAAAGAACAGTGAAATTTAAGTTAATGGAAAATGTGTGGCTAAATCACTCACACTGCTTTGAAAATCTCAACCAGCATATAGTATGCCAATGTATTTGAATTTACAGCAGTATTTCCCATATGATGGATAAGAAATATTACTAATACCTGATAAATATAAATTTAACACAGTAAATCAGGGGTCGGCAACGTTTGGCACGTGGCTCGCCAGGGTAAGCACCCTAGCGGGCCAGGCCAGTTAATTTACCTGCTGACGCGGCAGGTTCGGCCGATCGCGGCCCCCACTCGCCGTGGTTTGCCGTCCCGGGCCAATGGGGGCGGCGAGAAGCGGCGCGGGCGAGGGATGTGCTGGCCGCGGCTTCCCGCCGCCCCCATTGGCCCGGGATGGCGAACTGCGGCCAGTGGGGGCCGCGATCGGCCGAACCTGCCACATCAGCAGGTAAATAAACTGGCCCGGCCCGCCAGGGTGATTACCCTGGCGAGCCATGTGCCAAACGTTGCCAACTCCTGCAGTAAATGTTGATCCACTTAGTGGTATTGGGTGAAGTTTAACATACTTCTGTTAAAAGGCCAAGACAGTTGGGCCAAGACAGTTAGGTTTAATAATTTAACCTTTATTTGAACCAAAACCATACTATGCAGTTACAATTAGTATTAAAGCAAAAATGATAGTGAAACAGAAAAAAAAGGATAATGATTCGTTGATTAGTTAGCTTCTCCTGGGCTGTAGGTGGATCATGATGAATTTCTCCTGTGACTCTCCATCTATCCCCCTACACTGTAAGATATACCTGTCCAGCTTATATAATCATTCAGTCAGCATTAAGCACAGCATCTTATATAACCCACACAATATACATGTGCAAGCTTTGGTTTACATAGCATATGCTGTCTACACTATTTTCATGTATCATATCTCTTTTCCCATTGGTTTATTTCCATTGATCATGCACTGATCATGCATGCTGACCAGGCCATCTACCCCTCATTCAATGTAAGAATGTTTCTGTTTTTTCTTAATCATCCTTTGGCAGTACTTTCGGTATATTGGTTATACTGATAACTTCCTCTTATCTACCCTGTTTCCCTGAAAATAAGACAGTGTCTTATATTAATTTTTGCTCCCAAAGATGCGCTAGGTCTTATTTTCAGGGGAGGTCTTATTTTTCCTGGAGCTTTGGGGCCTAATATTCCGGGGTGGCCTTATTATCCGGGAGGTCTTATTTTCGGGGGATGCCTTATATTACAGCGAGAGGCAAAACTGGAAGTAGGTCTTATTTTCGGGGGATGTCTTACTTTCGGGGAAACACAGTATGTAATATCCTCCAACTTGGATGCATTCTGTGGTCAAAACATCATATCCTACACAGCATCTGTAAGAATAATTGAGCAAGTTTACATAACAACAGATCAGCAAAGCCACACTTACACCAAGCAAAGAGTAGGCCAAAGCCAACCAGCCTACGAAGTGTTACCCTGGCCTGTCCAAACGTAGTCACTATAAATCCAACTATGACATTTCCCGCAGTGGCTACCACTACTAATTACATGACTTAGTTAAGACAATATAGACAAAACAGACAATCTAAACAACTGAGCAGGTTCTAACCCAGCACGGTTTTTGTTCCACACTACAGTGTCTGGGTGACAATTATCCACTGATACTACGACTTGTTTCTTGTCTCCTTCTCCCTGCATTTTTAACATTTATATGATTTCGCTCTTTTAAATACATTTCTTAACAAATGTGCATGTGACTGTAGTTGCTTCTACTAATCTGTCACTAGAGATATTAAAATATACTGTGTAGGCTGTGATTTCTAGTCATGTTTTGTGACACTTGCTATGTCTTAGCTACATTTCTCTGCTAAATAGGCAGGATCAAGTACTAAAAGGTACACAATTTCCTGTCTACCTGCATTCAGATATAGATATACATTTTCTGTATATTGGCCACATTTTCAGGCAGATAAAAATAAATTAAACAAAGACATTAAAAGTTCTAAGACTCTTTTTGCAATAGGGGTTTTAACCATTGTATCCTGTGTAAATGCTTATTTATAAAATTACACTTGAATTACCTGTGTTTCCCTCTGCAATTTCAAAAGAATATGGTTTTGTAGCATAAACATATGGAGAGAAATCCTGGTCCCACTGAAGTCATGGAACTAAGCTTTTACCTATGAAATACTACTGGGTGCTCTTAGAAACCCATTTGTTATATTAAATTCCATAAGTGATTGCATATCAGTCATGGTTGAAGTGATTCATATTATGGATCATTTGTCACAGCTCTATGGTAAAGGTTAGAGTCTGGTTCCACTAATAGTCCTATTTCAGCCTCATTGTCATAGGATAACTGGTTTGTCCTAAAAATTGTGACCTGTACTCCAAAGGCAAAAGATTTTTTTTTTCTAAAAAGTTCAAAGAAACTAGGTTAAGTGGTTTGTGAGTTACATACCATTAAGAAGAATTTACTCTAATTTGAAATGTTTTTTAGTGTTTGATGTATCTTTGGAAGCCTCCAGCTCAAAAATGACTTGTTAGTACCCTTTCAAACCAGGAGTAAGAGTGAATTATGCCTGCAATTACACTAAGGGGGACATCCCTGGAATAGTCATGTTAGGGACATGACATGGTCTGCTTTCAGTATGACTCATCCTAGTAACCAGATGAAGTGTGTCTCCTTAGAACAACTTAGCAAGAGACAGGTACCAATCCTCATCTCCACTTAGAGAAACAAACTTTGTCTGATCCTCCAGTGTTTGTGTCTGAACTACATGGCCTGTCTAATTTAGACTATAAATTCCTTGAGACAGGAAACATTTTTTTTCTGTCTATTCTGTACAGGGCCAAGCACACTGATACTGCTCAATATCCTTTTAGAGTTGTGTGTGTTTGTATGTGTGTGCAGTTATAAAGCAGATATTGTCTGAATATATGATTTCAGCTTCCTGGATGAGTCAGTTCATTGCAGATGTCTCAGTGGATTAAATGACTAACAGAACATGTATGATATAATGTGAATGGTGAGTCAGAGTGTGATACATCAAGCTGGATTTTTTTCTTCTTTTTTGCCAAATTAAAAGCATTCCATAAATAGTAAAGGACACCAGAACTTTTAATGTAGAGCAGCTTTCCCTCCTGACACCCCCCAGTTCAATGAAAGGGCTTATTTTGCACAACATTTTCAAACACTGTAAGACATTCCTACGATTGAAACACTCCAGAAGCAGGAGATCTATAAATGAGAAAGAGAGACAGAGAATTTGTAAGGTGGGTATTATGAAAATCTACAGCTGAAAGACAGGTATCCTATATGTGCACTGTTGAGAATCTCAGCCAATTTAACTCCTGTAAATCATTATCAACCTGATTCAGCACATGCTTAAAGCACATATATTAAAGCACATGCTTAACTTTAGGCATGTGAACAATCCCTCTGAAGCAGTAGAACTACTCACATGCTTAAAGAAAGGCACCTGCATAGTTACTTTGCTCGATTTGGGTCTCTGGGCATGATCCAAAGCCCATTTAAATCAGCTGGTCCCACATCCACAAAGGGACTTTGGTGTTGGGATGCTGAGGATGGATTTGAACCTCCTAGATGAGTGCTCTAACGGTTGGCCTAAAAGATGTAAGATGGCACCCTGCCCCCACCTGATTTTGTATATGGGTACCAATCGGGTAGGCATGTTCTGAGCATGCCTACCAGATCAGGTCGCTCAGGCAAGATAGTCATGGGAATGCCTGTATCCACCTGGTTTGAGGATCTCACTGGTGCATAGGTGTGAGATAACCATCCAGGCACCTAGAGTCCTAGTGTGAGGTGTTGTGCGCATGCCCAGCAGCAAAAACATAGGTGCCAAGGGATTTTAGGTGCCTATATGTTTAGGCAGAAACCAGACAAGGATTTTAAGTACCTCAGTGGTGCCCTCTTTGGGCTTTGAATCATGTTCTATACATATACAAGGGGATAACTTTTATCCCCACAGTTAAGATACTGTATTAAAGAAATCCATTTGATAAAATCTCCTGAATATCCTCTTTGGGCAGAGGAGGAGGGGAAACAGCACTGACAAAGCTCATTTTGTAGTATATTGAAAATAGTAGCAACTACTATAGTTAAGATTGTATACAATTTTCTATCATATCTCCCTGGTTTTACTTACACATAGCTAGCTATAATTTTCATCTTTTGTATTGAACTTTTCCTGGCTTGGTCTGACTCGGAAGCCTGAAGGTTAACTCTTTTGGTGAATTTGAGGAGAAATAGCTGTCATTTTTAATACAAGGAAAGTAGAGAAAATATGCTATTGCCATTATGGAGGGCAGGGGGAATACTGTAACCTTTTTATGAACAGCTCTACAGCTGAAATGGATGGGAGCTGTCATTTGAAATCTGGCATGGAAATAGTCCTCACTATGAGAAGTACCTTTGCTTTCAGAGAAAATTGGTTTTGACTTGACCAAGGTATGAGCTTTTGAATTATGAAAATTAACTACAGTAATAGGATCCTCCAACCCCCCTCCCGCTAAGCTCCTAAAGTATGCAGGTAAGGAATGTTTCCCATGCACACCACATAGTGAAAAGTGTAGTGACATATATTGCTGCAAATTGGTAATGAAACCTGGGGGAATGTCTTCTACATATTTTGTAGATGTGAAGAGTTTGAGGGAGATCTCCCATTGTCTTATTGTTTTTTGGTCTGCTTTTTTTTTTCTTAGAGAGTAGGAGCTTAAAATCATCCACCCATCTAAAAACCATATTCCTTTATCCAGAATGAGTTTTCAGCTGGTTAGAAAGTTAGCTATGCTGCAACATTTCTTTATCTCTTGCATAAGTTTGAATGTGGTTTTATTCACTAAATTGAAACAAATATCTGAGTTTTACAGTCCCAGTTGCAGACCTCTCTCTACAAGAACCCTTTAGTTCACTGACAATCTTAGGTTTTTTTCAACTGGATTCTAATTATCCTTCTAAATCAATATAGCTATTGCTGCAAATTCTAGCTCTTTTGGTTTACACTTAGTCATTAAGAATTAAACATTCCTGTTAAGTGATTTCATAACTGATAATGACCTTGCTATGCCTGAGAGAGACATGGGTAAATTTAAATGGCATTTTTAGTTTCTCAGAAGTGCCCTGTCCTCCTTATTCTTTATTACATCAGTCTCACTCTACTTGAGTTAGCAAGAGGGAAGCTAGCATCCATTCTAGGGCTACTTTGCATGCTAAACTCCTCACTATAAGTTAAAATATCTTTCATCTTTAAGAATCCAAGCATATATTGTATTGTTTGGATTTATCAGTTGCCTCCTGAACCAATTTGCCTTTTCTTCCAGAAGTTTTAGAACTATTACCTTCATGGATTCCTTCAAACGAGAGGCTACACTATTTGTACTTGGGGAACTAAACATTCATATAGGTGTTCCATGTCCAAAAAAGTACTGTATACTTTATACATTCACCAAACAACTTTTATTAATTTATGTAATCCCCTTTGGAGTTTTGCTAGCTCCTGGAACACTTAAACTGAAACTGTAGGAGTCCTAACCTCTGGACTACAGCAATGATGGCTTGAGAGCCTCTGGACACCAGTTCCCAGCATGCTTTGGGTCTGGGGCAGGGACAAAATAGACTGGAAATTCCTACAAAAGCCAATGGGGATCTTTGCTTTGAGAAATGTATATAGACAGTTTCCTGGGCCAATGAGGAGCCAGGATTGCTCAGTCCCTCAGTGGGAGGGGAGAAAGAGCAATCTGTTGCTCAGATAATAGATGGAGGTGATAAGGTCCTAGCAGTACCCTCATGAACAGAAGTTGGGTTAAAAGGATGGATTGCTATCCAAAGAATTGCAACAGGAATTATTTTCATTGGAGTGGGGTTTGTGCAGTGTACAATCAGGAGGTTACTTAGGAAAGAACGAGTAACTCCACAGCCTAGAGGGATAACAGATGATGAAACTGACCAATATGTAACCATGAGGCCCACAGCAGAGCATTCCTGAGCTGCAGTTATAACTCACAACCAGAATCAATCCATCAGGTCCCTGAATCTCCACATCGGGAGACTGAGATTTGTTCAGGAACTTCCCCCTCAGCTAATTAACCATTCACCCCATACTGTGTATGATGGGGATAAATAATAATCACCCCATCAAAGGGGAGATTTGTAACCCATAGAGCTAGCTTAGCATTTTAATTTACCTATCAGTAATGCAAGGAACCTATAGGCCCATATCCTGTAATATATGGGTTTTAAGTAGTTGACATATGGCATATGTAAAGCATAAGGGTTTGAGGTCTATGATCTTTAGCATAGATAAAATAGCCCAAAAGTTATCCTGAGTTTTAGTGGACCTGGAATATCTTGCTTAATAGGGGACTCTGTTCATAACAATACCACTCAACTGCAGGGACATTGAACTAATAGCAGGCTTGGATATCTTAGGATAAAATTGTTGGCAGATGTTTACCCACAAACTTGCTTTAGCAATAAGTTGATGTATAAGGTAATAAACTAAAGTCATTAATATGCTAACCTATCGGATAAAGGCACCCCAACATTATTAGGGTGAGGAAGTTAGATATGGACATGGGAGGCTGAGCATCTTAATGAGTATTCATGACAGTCCCCATGCCTTATAATAGGCCAAGCCACCATGTAGAGGGTCATTTGATTGTTGACCTTCAGTCATCGGGTAGATCGAGTTGGATCTGGGCCATCAGACTTGATTAGCTTGTCAGGAACAGAGCGTGTTCTTTGCCCCTCACTACTAGATTTCCCCAGGAAGGGTGTGAGTATAAAAGTATATGAGCATATGCAAGGAATAATATCAAAGATATCCCTAGTGCTATACTACTGCTATTTGTTTAGGTGGTTTGGAACTTCCTTATCTTTACTGATTGTTCTAATAAAAGTGGCCAAGAGTTTGCTTTGCCCTCAGTGTGAGTGTCTTTACTGTACACACCAGGGTTCTGCACCAAATATTGAATTTGTTGATTTTAATTCTGTTGTGTCTGATTCTGGGACTAGAATCCTGCTATGCTAAGCTCTTTAAATTAGTATTAATTGGCAATCAAGAACAATTATCAACCATTAAAGAATCAGCTACACCCCACCTCCCTGCATTCCCCACCCAGTTCCCTACCTAGCACTGTTCCAGAGAGATGGGATGTTGAGGATAAGTTCTTGACAAGTGCTTCAGCATTGTGAGCATTGGTTGGCTTAAACAAAAAGAAAGGGTTTCTTTGTTTTCTCCTGTACAAAGATGTTAAATTTAGTTATATTATAGTCACTATTATTGAGTGGTTCAGCTATATTCACCTCTTCGACCAGACCCTGTGCTCCACTTAGGACTAAATCAAGAATTGCCTCTCCCGTGGTGCTGTCTTTCACATATAGTGTCACTTCCAATCTAGTGCAACCTATTCTCTCACTCCAATACATTTTGTATCCTTGTTTTTACCATGTCCCATTGATTCCCCAAGTTTATGATGTCTACTATATCAATATCCTCATTTATTGCCAGGAACTCAAGTTCACCCATCTTAATATTTAGGCTTCTAGCATTTGTGCACAAGCACATATTAAATTTGTCAGTATTTAGTTGTCTGGCTTCACATGATATAAGTGAATGGGACTCTTTATGTTTGACTGTTTCTCTTCAGCACCTGCCAGTACTTTATCAACATTTATCCTCTTCTCTTTACTAGGATATAGAATATCTCCTTTAATATACCCTCCCCTAAGATATGTCTCTGTTCGAACTGTGTGCTTCTACACACCTATCAGCTTTTCCCTAGCACTTAGTTTAAAAATTCCTCTACAACCATTTTAATTTTATATGCCAGCAATCCGGTTTCAGCTTAGTTGAAGCCCATCCTTCCTGTATAGGCTCTTCCTTTCCAAAAATCTTCCCAAGTTCCTAATGAACCTAAATCCTTCCTCTCAGCACCATCATCTCAGTTATGCATTGAGACTCTGCAGTTCTGCTTAACTGGCCCTGTGCATGAAATTGGAAGCATTTCAAAGGTTGCTACCATGGAGGTCCTGGACTTTAACCTCCTACCTAATAGAAAAAGGGAGGATAGAGGTAGGCTATGTCATAGGTGTCTACATGTACCATGATCAGCGGCTCCTCCACAGCACTGCACATCAGTCTGTTAGATGTCTTGAGAGATCTTCATTCTTCGCACCTGGCAAACAATTCACTGTGCGATTCTCCCAGTCATCAAAAAACCCACTACCTATATTTCTAATACTTGAATCCCCCATTACTCATACCTGTCTCTTCCTCATAACTGGGGTCTCCTCCTCTGGAGGGATATCCTCAGTGAAGGGATTATCATGACATTATCTGAAGGAGGGTCTCAGCTATGGGATTGTTTCCCTCTGCTCCAGCTTGATGTTCTCCTTCCCCAAGACTTTCATCCTTCTCAACAGCACAGACTCTTATCAAACTGGGGGAGGGACCATTCTATTGAGTCCCAGAAAGTCTCGTCTATGTACCTCTCTGTCTCCATAACTCCTCCAGTTCAGCAACTCTGACCTCAAGATCCTGTACTCAGTCTCTGAGGGACACAAGTTGCTTGCACGAAATGCACCCATATGCTACCTGCCCACAGGAAGGTAATCATACATGCTGCATTCAGTACAATAAACTGTGCTGCTGGACTTCTGCCTGCATTATTTCTACCTTTGCAGGAGTTTTTATTGTTTGTTTGTTCTTTGTTGTATTTTTTTTTTTGTGGAAGGGGGTTAGTGGCCTAAGTTTAGAGTATGTTTGTTAGGTGTATCTGGATTTCATGCACCCTACGCAAACTCCCCTATTCACTAGCTCTTCTGGCTTTTTAAACCCCTATTCTTCCTGAGTTAGCTCTGTGCCCTTGTCAAGGCATCCTAAAGGGATTAGGGATCAAAGGATAGCAGGCTAGAGCCTCATTAGTAAATTCTCAGCCTAGCTAACAGGCCGCTAGGCTCAGCACACAGCCCACAAACTTTAATCAAGCAGGCACATAGCAAGCAAGCACACAACAAACAAACTAACCGATAACAAACTCACCCCAAGTGTCACGTCATCGTTCCTCCTTCACTTTGAGAATTCTAAGGAAATTCTGCAGGGATGCAAGTGGGGAAGATGGACAGGATTTTCTGAAAATGAATACAAAGGAAGGAGAAGTTAGGGAGGGAAAGAGATGAACTTTGAAGGGAAAGGAAAATCTTGGAGGATAAGAGGAAGCTGTCCTATGATGTGTAGATTGAAACATGAAGGCCTAATACAGGGGTCGGCAACCTTTGGCACGTGGCTCGCCAGGGTAAGCACCCTGGTGGGCCGGGCCAATTTTATTTACCTGCTGACGCGGCATGGTTCACCGTCCTGGGCCAATGGGGGCGGCGGGAAGCAGCGCGGGCGAGGGATGTGCTGGCCGCGGCTTTCCGCCGGCCCCATTGGCCCGGGATGGCGAACCGCAGCCAGTGGGGGCTGCGATCGGCCGAACCTGCCACGTCAGCAGGAAATAAACTGGCCCGGCCCACCAGTGTGCTTACCCTGGCAAGCCGCGTGCCAAACGTTGCTGACCCCTGCCCTAATACAAAGTTACTGAAGTCAGTGGAAAGATTCCTATTGACTTAAATAGGATTTGGATTAGGTGCTCAGTCAGAAGTGCTGCAAATGGTCAGCAGCCCCCTAGACTTTATAAAGACTTTCACAAGAGGTCATTCTAGTTGACAACACGACTATGTAAGGAGCCAGAAAGTAAGTACAAAAACTTGGTTTGGCTTTGTTTTCACAATGAGCGTGTAACAGGGTTCACGACCTGCCCCTCTTCCTGAGGCCCGCTTGCCCTCCCCAATAAGGCTTGGAGAAGCTTCAGGGTTGTGCCTCTATTTACTTATTGTTGTTCCACCATCAGTGTCCATCTATATACAAGTTTTACAGGTTTGGTTACCTCCCATATTCTGTCCAATGCATTAATAAAGTGCATAGTATGCTCGGTAACTATAATGCCTCAATGAAACTAAATATTTTAGCTTAATTGTAGTTACCAAGAAAATGATACTCAAATAATTGCTCTCCTTTCTTTTGAAAACCACCTTTTCACTTCATTTGGAGGACTTACTGACTGAGGCCCATTAAAGCAAACTAGCAGCTGTAATGTCACTATGCCCTTTCTAAATCTGTAGCATGCCATTAAGATTATCTATCTTTTAGGTTATAAGAGAGAATTTGTAGTTCAAATAGGGTTTCTTAGAAAATAATAAAAGGCTTTAGGACTTCAGAGCTAACTCTGTGCCACAAATGAGCTATCAGAGAACTTTGGTCTTATTAGCTCAGATGCAAATGAGGCTAATTGGCTGTGCATTGCCTTTAATTCTGTGCATATGTGTCTAAAAAGCTATTCAAATAGTACAGTACTCAAGTCGTGTCTGGAGGAGAAATTTTGAGCCTCTACAGCAGATGTTATGTTTATTTTGAACTCTAAATGTTAATATCGGTGTGCACATCAGAGACAATTTGGAGCTGAAAACATTAATGAAGCTAATTGACTAAATGACCAAGATTTCAGTGGGGCTCTCCATGTGCATAGGAATTTGCCCATATAGATCAGATTGCAGGAATGTGGCCTAAGTTTCAAGTCCAGATACTAATTTTTAAAGGAACCATTTTCTCTTCAGATTTTTTTCCCCACAGGATTTTGGTTTTAAGTGACTTGAATGTTCTTTAGTGATCTGACAGTTCTCTAGAAGATGAAATCCTCTTATTAACCATAGGACAAACACAGCAGGACAGCAGCAGTGCAAACTTAACCTACACTGTCCGACCAATGTGCCTCATCCATGAACTGGAGAGACCACCATGCTGAAAGAATGGTTCATTTTTCATGTACATTAAGCCGGGCCTTCTTTGCTTAGAATGCCAGCGAGGGTTGCAAAGACTTATGATGTTGACATTAGTCCACTGGTGATAGAGAGACAAGATGGTTGAGTGATTAGTTTGCTTATCTAGGACTGGTGAGACTCTCCAATTCACGTCCCTGCTCCACTATGCGCTTTTTGGGTGACCATGGGCAAGTTGCTTAGTCTCTCTATATCTGAGCTTCCCATCTGTAAAATGGGGATAATACCACTTCTTACCTCACAACTGTGGGGTGAAGATAAAGAGGTGCCCAGGTAATGGGGGCTACCAAATTCATTTCACATAAATAGCTTCCAGTTACTATTAAGCTGGGTTGGGCTGGATTGGAGCCAGCTTTCTAGAGATGAAAGGCTCCATATCCCATCACTATCTCTTGCTTCTGTGTAAAACAGGAATCTTAACTTCACAGTGCATTTATCTATTACATATTCCTTTCCTATAGAGTGAGATAATGGAATTTTGTTTTTACAGCTCCTTTTTTTCCCCATTCCAAAAGGAACACCAAATTTAGTGGACACGCACAAGTCCTGTCTCCTCTTCTACTCCTACCAGCAGCAGCTCAAAGGTAAAGAGCAATGAGGAATTGTTGGCAGCTTCACAGTGGTGAGGGAGGGGGGAGCTCTGCATTCAGTAATACCTCTGAGACACCAGTTCTGCTTCAGTCTACAGTGCTCCTTCCCAACTTTGCAATTTTTTTTATTTATTTTTTTTAGGGCAAGGGGCATTCTCTCCGCCTCCCCCCCCCCAATTCCCCAGGGTACTTCATATAGGGGGATGGGGTTCACAAATATTTTTCAAACCCCCCACCCTTCACTTTTCCCTTCCTAATTCCTGTGGGAAGGGGGGTGTTTCTTCCTCTAACCCCTAGCTCTTTCCCAGCTGAAGTATTGTCTCTCCTCTTTGAGGGTGGAGGTTTTCCTACTCAAAACTGCTCTGTAATCTTTTGGGGCTGGGATGAGAAACAGGTGGACATTTGTTTGCCCCTCACCCCACTCTTAATAGGGCTGCTGTAGCCCAAGCTGCCCCCCATCCTGTCCAAAGATGTCCGTGTCTACCTGGGCATGGAGTTCAGGCTTTGGCTATAAGAAGTGAAGGTCAGTCATGATTCTCTAAAAGTTAAAACAAAATCTGTAACAAAATATATGTTTAATTATTTGTCTAAGTCTGAGACTGGGCATTTCCTTGCTCTAACCCACACTTTTAGGTATAGTGATATCAGTGAGCAGAACGCCACACTTGAGAACTAAAACTTGTGATGAGGCAAAGACACTGAAAGGAACTAATTAGTGGTACATGCACAAGGTGAAGTGGTATTCATCGTTCAAATGAATGGGGAGAAGGTGAGGTGCTTGTGCATGTGTTAATGCACTCAACAGTCACAGTATATGCTGCAGAGTCCAGCCATGAAAAAAATATAATTGCAGGTCTTAATAATTAGTGGCAGACTGGTAAACACTTCACTGAAAGCATAAAAAGGATGGTTATTTTTCATGAAGAAGTGTCAAAAATAGTCACGGTTATCTTTAAATTGGAAATTAATATACATCTGATCAGTATCAATAGCTGCAATGAGATAAACAGAATAAATACAGCTTACAGGAAGAGTACTAGATAAATATTAAGAGATTCATAGATTTTAAGACCAGAAAAGACGATTAGATTATCTCGTCTGACCTTCTGTTTAACACAGAATATTGCAGTTTATCTTGCACTGATGCTCAAAACTTGTCTTTCAGATATATCTTCCAGAAAGACATCCAGTCTGAATTTGAAGATATGAAGAGATGGAGACACCACTACTCCACTTGCTGGTTTGTTCTAATGGTTAATGTTAAAATGTGTTAAAAATGTGTACCTTATTTCTAATGTGATTTTTTTCTGGTTTCAGTTTCCAGCCCTCAATCTTATTATGCCACTCTCTGATAGATTAAAAAGCCCTTTATTATCTGATTTGTTTCACGCTAGCATAGGAATAATTGTATTAGTGTTGTGTTATTTTTTATTTTAATTTAGTTTTTAGTTATTTGGTTTAATTAATAAATTATCTAAAATTGAAAAACCACAAGGAGGTACTGTTTATATATTATGGCACACGACAGTTAGCTACTTTACATGTATTAATGCTTTATATATTGAAACAAGCATTAAAATATTTTAAACTATCGTTCTATAATTTAAAACTGAGGCGCTACTGTGTGTTTCTAGGTAGCTCTGTAAGGGGTCAGGATTAAGATTGTTACTGGAATGTTATAACATTAATTTTCACGTCTAGGTTTTGCTTAAAAAGTATTTGAGATGGAAGAGGATTTTTTCCCTTCATAACTTAACTCCGTGTTTGCATAACTATAGTGCTTTTATTTTATAAACTAATGTCTTAGTATTACATTTTTTCTAATGTTACAGTGGGTCAAAATATTTCATTTTCTCAGTTTGGATGTCATCTAGGTTTGCTGCTTTCTGGCATACAGTTCCTCCAGGGAAAAGGACACTGTAAGATTTAGGTTGCTGGATGTATTTGAGGGTATTTGCCACAGTGATGACCAGTTGGTAGTAGTCCACTTAGTTTACCCATTGAGTAGCATTTGCTGGGAAATCTGAAGAGCCAAGATGTTGAAATGTCTACCTGTCTTTGTACTTGTAGACAGTCTGTGTATGGTCAACCATGGGTTTTTTCAGTCATGGGTCAATCCATGGAGTCTGTCAAGTTCTGTCAGGATTTTAGGGTTTGTTGAGCAATTTATGACAGTAGATGTTTTCCAGCAGCTATTGTGTCATCTCCAAAGGGGTCTTCTTGGAATTTTCACCTGAATGTATCATACAGTACACTTGACTGAGGGGTTAGGTGGAGGGTATATTCTCTCCATCATCCACGAGATATGTTTCTGCCAGTAGAGAGATGTACAGCATCACAAAGTGGCTGTAGTTCTTGAGTATCGGTTCACTAGGCCTGACAGCTAAGGGAAAAGCTTTGGAGAATGACAGCCAATTTGCTCTCTTGAAGTTGAACTGACATAGAAATGACACAGTGATATTCCAATAGGGCTGTGTTATGATCTGGGAACTGGGTCTAATATAAATTTTCTATACGTGTGAGCTAGTGGAATGCTAATAAAGGCTAGGTCAGGTTCATACCCACATTTCCATTGGTCACTGTTATAAAGAACTAGGTAGCTTTGAGTAATGAATTAAGCTCAGATGATGTGTGACTGCCCACATCTCAATCAATTTTCCTTCATTATTCTCTGCATAGCCCCAGTGAGTATTATGAATGTGGAAATAACCAGTTATGATGTGTGGTACACTTTGTCATTTCAGACAGGTTGACAAAACTGAAGTGCCTCTGGTAGCTTGTATATGGATATTTGGGAGATTTATCAAGCTTAATGGTAAGAAGCTCAATACTTTTCTCTCCCATTTTTGTAGGTGGATGCAATCCCGATGCTGGGTTAACAAATACAGTGCTACCATATTGGCTGTGTGGTCTTTCAACAACCAACATCATTCCTAGTATCCTACTTCATTTGTCCTGTAATCCTCAATAAATCTCCTGTAGACAGAGAACATGGAAGTAGTGTCTTGTGCAAATATCAGCAATCATTTCCTGTTTAAGAGCTGACAGTCCTTCATTTATGTAAAGAACTGTCAGCACTGACCCTGAAAAGGACTCTTGGGTCCGGACTTGGATGCAAGTTCTTATAGTTGACAGATTCCTTCAGTTTGTAGCATTCAAGTAATAAGTGGGCAAGTGGTAGTGCAAGATGTTTAGCAGGATTCACAACCTTTAAGTTTGACAGGGACTGCCACATGAAGGCACCTGGTTATGTATGAATTTTGCCACCTCTCTAGTCCTGACCATTCAACCTTCAGAGGCTTTTTGGTTTCCCGGCATGCCCTCCACTGTAACATTTCATTCCCACCCCTAGGAAAAAATCCTGGATCTGTCCGAAATCGCTCTTAGCTCTGATCATCAAGTTCACCCCCTTACATTGCCCCTAATTATTTTCACCATAATCAATTGTAATCACATTTGGTGTCTTCTCCATAGTTGCCAAACAGAGTACAAGGGTCAACAGTTGGTCCCAGATCATGACCTTCCTTCCATTTCAATTCAGAATTGCCTCTCCATTGAGACCAAGCAGTGAACTGCAAAACAACCTAGCAGCCCATCTTTGTGTCCAGCATACAATATTGTGCCCACAGATCCACTCCTCTCTTCTGACCCATTCACTTGATCCTGAAATTGGAGACACAGTAACATTAACTATTCAGATTTCCAAACTCTGATTCATAGAATCATAGAATCATAGAATATCAGGGTTGGAAGGGACCTCAGGAGGTCATCTAGTCCAACCTCCTGCTCAAAGCAGGACCAATTCCCAACTAAATCATCCCAGCCAGGGCTTTGTCAAGCCGGGCCTTAAAAACCTCCAAGGAAGGAGACTCCACCACCTCCCTAGGTAACGCATTCCAGTGCTTCACCACCCTCCTAGTGAAATAGTGTTTCCTAATATCCAACCTAGACCTCCCCCACTGCAACTTGAGACCATTGCTCCTTGTTCTGTCATCTGCCACCATTGAGAAGAGCCGAGTTCCATCCTCTTTGGAACCCCCCTTCAGGTAGTTGTAGGCTGCTATCAAATCCCCCCTCATTCTTCTCTTCTGGAGACTAAACAATCCCAGTTCCCTCAGCCTCTCCTCATAAGTCATGCACTCCAGACCCCTAATCATTTTTGTTGCCCTCTGCTGGACTCTTTCCAATTTTTCCACATCCTTCTTGTAGTGTGGGGCCCAAAACTGGACACAGTACTCCAGATGAGGCCTCACCAATGTCGAATAAAGAGGAACGATCACGTCCCTCGATCTGCTGGCAATGCCCCTACTTATACAGCCCAAAATGCCGTTAGCCTTCTTGGCAACAAGAGCACACTGTTGACTCATATCCAGCTTCTCGTCCACTGTGACCCCTAGGTCCTTTTCTGCAGAACTGCTACCTAGCCATTCGGTCCCTAGTCTGTAGCTGTGCATGGGATTCTTCCGTCCTAAGTGCAGAACTCTGCACTTGTCCTTGTTGAACCTCATCAGGTTTCTTTTGGCCCAATCCTCTAATTTGTCTAGGTCCCTCTGTATCCGATCCCTACCCTCTAGTGTATCTACCACGCCTCCTAGTTTAGTGTCATCGGCAAACTTGCTGAGAGTGCAGTCCAGGTGGATTCCCCACCTGGGGTCCCATGTACATCTAATATGCTTCATTTGAATGTCATTGTTCATTTGCTTGAATCCCCCATACCCGTGGTCCCAATTGGGTTGCAGTTGTTGCTGACCCAATCCTAAATGAGTGGGAGACAAATTCATGTATGTGTAGTCCCAACATTGCAAACTCCTTTTTTTAAACATTGCAACAAGCTGCAAGGTGCCTTCCATCACTGTGAATAAAATGGGATTTCTCCCTGACTGATCTCATCACTGTATACGTTTTTATGGCTTGCGGTGGGGCGTCTGCCCCAACCTAGCAGAAGAGGGGTTAAAGCAGCCCCAGGGAGGCTGTGCAGGAGGCAGCCAATTAGGAAAGGACGTGTAGAGACAGCCAATCAGGAGAAGGTTTAGAGAGACAGCCAATCAGGGCTGCTGAACAGAGCAGCTTCAGTCACTCCCTGGAGTTTGAAGAAGGAGGACTGGCTGCCCTGAAAGAGGGGGAAGAGACAGCACCGTGGTCCAAGCAGTGCTCAGCGGGGTCAGGGGAGCATAAGTGAGTTCCCAGCTGACCCCTGCCAGACTGAGGCCCTGATACAAGGGTGGAGAAGGTACTAGGCTTTGGGGAAGTGGTCCAGAAAAATAGACAGCAGGTGTTGGAAATGGCACAGCACATGGCTGCTGGCTAGAGAGTCCCTGGGCTGGGACCCAGAGTAACGGGCGGGCCTGGATTCCACCCCCCCACACTTTGGCCCCAGTTTCCACTGATGCTGGTGGCTACACCCTGGACTGCACACTGTCACTGAGGCAAGTGGCTGAATGGAGGACTGCTGCCCCCCCACACCGCAATGGGGGGGAGGAGAGAACCGAGTGGGGCACAGCCAGAGAGCTGTGTCCAGAAGAGGACACTGCAGTCTTGAGAGCAACACGGGTCCTGATGACAGAAGTGATGGTGGCAAAATGCCACTAGATGAAGGCACACCAGTGAACCAGAGCTAATTCCCAGGATGGCCAGCAGGAGATGCAGCAGTGGTGAGTCGCGCCCCGTTACATGGCTATATATCACTATATACGTTTTATGCCCTACTGGGCAAATCCCTGGCTCCTCACTCTCTTGAAGCAATATGCCCCTGCCCTCCCTAATCCATTTTTGATACTCTCAGTATCAAGGTAGCCAATCATTCCTCCCACTATAAATCCCTCAATTCCAAAGCCCTTCCTTGCTGACCCAGGCCAGTTCACTGACTCTAAAAGATCCAAAAAGATACCAGGAATACAGCCTTGAACAAGGTCGTATCCTGTCTGCTTTTCCATGTTTGGTGAAGAACCTGAATTAAATCCTTAAGCATCTGAACAGTGATGGGACATTGGGGATTCTCCCGAGAGCCTGTGTCTTGAGACCCACTCCTCTAAGACCCTCCTGACAAAGAACCTACCACAAGGTTCTGGGTATCCTTCATCCTACTAACTAATGTATGGACAGAGGGGCAGCCAGAGATGGTAGCTGATGCCAGCACACAGCGTGCTAGTGCCGCAATGCAGTGAAGACTTGGTCCTCTGGAATAAGACAAATCATAGGCAGACGCTTGCTCATCTGAAATTGCACAAAATAATTAAAACCCCTTTCATAAGCCCTAAATGTTTGTAGTGCTACTGTTCTCTGTACTACTCCTACATATGCCTAGGGTGTGGAGGGCCATGGGTATCTGTTCAGGTTCATTGTTCGCTCCCAGTGCAATGTCTGAAAACTCTTCTCCTGAAATTGAGACAATGCATGAGCTACATCATTATCAATCATGGGCATGTTTGGCAGAAAAGCAGATATTAAAGTTCAAACTGCAATATGAACAGCCTCAAAGCCCTGGGTGATCTGGAGGACTGGCCATTGATAACATGTGTCAACACCATATTGCCAATCCAGAAACACTCTCTTTTGTGTGCAAAATCCATTCTCCAAATAGTCACTGACATTAGAATAGGAAACAGTTCTAGGAAGGTTTTATACTTTATTCCATTTGTACCCAATCTGAGAGCCATTACTGAGCACATCATATGACTTGGTAAAAGAAAACAAAAAAAATCTATTATCCCCACTCTTCCCCCGACATATTTGAGTAATTCTTTAAATATGACTCCATCATCCAATCCTCTCTTCAAAATTAAATGCCATTAAAATTATTCATAAACTGTTCCTATAACCATAAATCCTCCTTCATCTCCTTATTTACTGTTATAAAATGGTAAGGGTCTTGATGTCCCTGCAGTGGCAGCTAACAGTCAGAAGCAAAATGCCCACTCTGGGGCAACAACTCAGCATACAAAGTTAAGATGCATTAAATTCAGTGGCTTCTTCTGGGAAGTGGGGGATAGGTGGCAACTCCTTCCCATCCTATTTACATTCCAGCCACACCTGGCCAGGCCTGTCTCCCCACTGTTACCCACAACTACAGCACCAGAGGAGCAGAGGTTAATATTACCTCTTCCTCCCTGCTCTGTCCTCTCCCTCTCCAACCCTTGGTTCTCCCAGGGATGCAGAATCATGTTCTCCCCAGTCATGCCCGCTTCTGCCCCCCTCTCACTCAATGAACCACCACTACAGCATCCGAGGAGAGGAGATTAATATTGCTGTTCTCCCCTGAACTCCCCTGTCCTTCTCCCATCCCTTGATGTTGATGTAATTCACTCATGCTTGCTGTTGCTGCAGTGCTTACTGCATCTTCTGTATTTCCTTCTGGTTCCTAGGGACCGCTTTTTAGGCATTGAGGGCAAAGCTTTCAGAATCTGAAGGGTTGTGGAATATCAGACCTTTCACAGATCTTGGACTGAATAATATTTGCCCTGGATTTTGCACCAGTGTAATTTTTTGGTAAAGGTTCCACAATTTGAATGGGAAATTTCTCAGGCAAGTTACTTAAAATGAAAGGCCAGGTTTCTGAAGCTGCTCAAAAGTCTTGAATGTTAGTAGTAGTTTCAGCAGGCATGCACTGTGGGAAGAGTGAAAATATAGCTGTCAAAGATGCATAATTAGTTGCAGAATCATAGGACAAATGAAGCTAAACAAATAACTCTACAATTTATCACAGGTATATTACCATTCAGATAGATGTAGCCAATAAAATCATCTACACACATATACACAGATGGACAATGCACCTTTTTCATAGCATCCCTCAGATTCAGGGTTGGGTTTTTTTCATCAATATAAAATACATTAATAAGATAGTCTACACTATCTTATTCTGATTTTGTATCACTATAGCGCCATTGACTTTGATGGAATTATTTCTGATTAACACCAGAGTATCTGAGAAGAGAATCTGCCCACATTTTCTGTCTCCCGGGACAGAATCTATTGTCAGTCATATAAATACTAATTTTACAATGTTTCATCTCTTAGTACTTTTTGTGTTACATTTCCACATAGAAAGAAAGAAGATTTTGTTTTAATTTGTGCGATATTCCCAATATCAATATATAATTAAGACATCCATTCATAAATCCATAACATTAATTCAGCTGAGAAATTTATAGCTATGTTGAATTTCTCTGAGGCTGGATTGATGTTACAGACTATTGACTGATCTATTAAGTAGTAATTGTTAACAACGTTGTCACAAATGCATAAGTAGTTTGCTGTGCAATTAGCGTGCTCACCACACTTTGATGCTGATTTTCTAGATGACTAAAATTTTCATCTATAGAATTTGTATAGAGGGGTTCAGCTAGCCATATGGAAGCATCAAAACAGCTGAGACTACTTGTGTGTTTTTTTGTCTATTCATTTCAGTTTAAAGAAGTTCACTCCTCCAGTGCTGCTGATGTCCCCATAAGTGAATACTGTTGTTTTGTTCTCCAGGTCACATGGCCTTCATCTTGAGCCTTCCAGCACTGTTAAGAAAAATTGGCCTCAATGCCCACAACCAAAAAATGGAACAAGGGAGAGGAATCTTTTATTGTTAGTGCCGATCACCAGGATTAAATACATACTGGGGAGGAAACAAATGGAGCATGTCATGTGACAATGGTAAAAAAAAAAATCACAGAAATAGCGGCATTATTCTAACACTGAACAAGAACATTTGTTAGAATAAAGAAAATAGTATTGTTCCTGCAGATTTTCTGTCTCTTGATTTTTTTCTCTCTGATTCAGTGTAGAGCTTCTGCCTGGAACCATGTCTGGGTTCCTGTTACAGATTTAAGGAAACATGCATATGTCCCCACACTTTGCCTCCCTTCTTTCCCTAGAGGTTTCCTGCTAAGGCCATTTCCCCCAAGTCTCCTAATTTCTCTAGGTCCACATGAAGGAATGGAAGAAGCTTCTGATGCTGAGACCCCTTCCCAGCTGAAGTCTCCTGCTGCCACAAATTTGTCAGGTAGAACAGAATATGAAAATATATATGAACGGGCACAACATGAGGGGCCTCATCCATGGTAAGTCATGGATGGTATACTTTTTTAGCTTATATTAAGCAACACAAAGTGGTGTTTTGGATCCCTGTCTCTTGATGTCCTGTTCCCCCAGAGATGGACGGTCCAGTTGGATTGATATTCTAGTCTTACTTCCTGCATCGCACATGACATATACATTTCATGACATTGTTCCTGCATCAAGCCCCTAACTTTTGGGTGAGCTGTAGCATGTATTTTAGAAAGCCATCCAATCTTGATTTAAAGACTTCAAATGATGGAGAATCCACCATACCTCTTGGGGGGATGGGATAGCTCAGTGGTTTGAGCATTAGCCTCCTAAACCCAAGGATATGAGCTCAATCCTTGAGAAGGCCACTTAAGGATCTGGGGCAAAATCAGTACTTGGTCCTGCTAGTAAAGGCAGGGGGCTGGACTCAATGACCTTTCAAGGTCCCTTCCAGTTCTAGGAGATGGGATATCTCCATTTATTTATTTACATTGTTCCAGTTGTCAGTTACCCTTAGTATTAAAAAAAAACAGGGGGGTCCTTATTTTTATTCTCAGTTTGTCTAGTTTCAGTTTATAGCCAGTAGATCCTCTTATGCCTTTGCCTGCTAGATTAAAGAGCCCTCTATTAGAAATGTTGTCTCTGTGCAGGTACATATAAACTATTAGAACTGGGCAGAGAATGGTTTTCCCATCCCACAAGATTTATTAAGATTTGGAATTTTTTCCCATTTGAAATTGGGACAAAAAATCAAAATCTGAAATTTTTTTGCAAATTAAAAATCTGAAAGTTCAGATTGGGTCAATTAAAACATTTTGTTTCAATAATTTTAAACTGTTCTGTTTTATTTTTAATGTTTGCTTTGTCTTTTTTATTATAAATTAAATTATATTTTGAAATAAAAAGTCATTGCAAACTGAAAACAATGAAAAACTTTTTATTTTGAAAAAGTCAAAATGGAACATTTTGACAATTCCAAAACTTTATTTATTTATTTGTTTGTTTGTTTGTTTTTAAAATGGGAAATTTGTTGAAACTGACCCTTTTCCATTAATAGTTTCAGATTCAAAATATCATCATTTTCCAATGGAAAAAAATCATTAAATTTTTTTTAACCAGCTCTATAGACAATAATCAAATCATTTCTTAATTTTCTCTTGTATAGACTAAATAGATTGAGCATTTTTAGTCTCTCACTGTACAAGAGGTTTTCCAAACCTCAAATCATTCTTGTACCTCTTTCTGGAGGTTTTCCAATTTTTCAACATTCTTTTTGAAATATTGACACCACACCTCGACACCATATCACAGTAATGATCGCAATGCCATACAGAGTGGTAATTGCATATACTTACACCTATTCTATGATGTGCATTTTCATTTGTCTTGTCTATTTCTGTAAACTGTAAGCTCATCAGGGCAGGGACTTTACTTTCAGAAAGTTGTTACTCAGATTCAGGTGGTGCTGTAAAATACTTCATTTCCTGCACATTTTAAAACATTTAGTAGCAAAACAGAATCAAACTCTTTTAATGCACTGTAATGTACTAGGGAAATACATATCTGCTGCCACCCCATGTACCAAGTATGTCATTACAGAAGTACCAGAATATCCTGTAATAATACTACCACATTGAATCATGGCAAAAAGATAGGTATAGTCCATCAGGGAAGCAATTTACATGTTCATTTTTACAAAGAGCTTTTAAAAGGTGCCAATGTTTAACAGAATAAGTTTTAGCTTGCTTCTCATAAATCTATTGCTTTAAAACTCAGTCTATTCTTGTTGGTTTTTTTTCCTTTCAATACAGGAAAGTCTCCTGCTTTGGCAGATTTGTATTTTCTTTAGTCATATACTAATCTTTTATGATCAGTTATTTGCACAGCAAGAGATTTTTCTCTCTTAGCCAGCTTATTCTGGTGAAATAAGAATTAATTCACTGGCATTTTACTAACACTTTTTGGTGCTGAGACTATTTTATTTTTGGAACGGGCCAGTAATGTTGCATACATCAATGTTTGAGAGACACATTAACTGCTGGTGATGCGTGCGCCAGTTTTAGACACACCGGGAGTACCCCAGGGATTTGCAATGTTATTACTCATTTCTTTCCCATCTTCATTTTGGTCCTCCCTGGTCTCCTCCCTCTACCCATTTTAACCTCATTCACTAATTTGACACAGATACAAACACAGTTAGTTACACACTGACCCTACCAATGGGGTTAGCAATAGAAGACATATTCTTTATACCTGTATTGTTTTTGGGGGGGAGTTTCCTAAAATGGGGAAAACACACACAAGCACTCATACACACACTCCAAGGTTTTCATAATGGATGTCCAGTATGAAAATCTTGTCCATTTTCTTTTAATATGCAAGAATGATTTTTTTAACTGAACAAAGTGCTATAAATTTGAGTTCTCAATCATGCGGACAGGGGACTGGACTCGATGACCTCTTGAGGTCCCTTTCAGCCCTAGAGTCTATGAATCTATGCATCTATAAAAATGTGTGTATATATATATATATATATAATGTGTGTATATATAATATATAGTGAAAATTATCGCAAAGATTTTTTTCCATGTTTCCACAAATTCTGTTTCAATGTTTTAAATTTTGTGACCAGATTTAGTACTTTTACAAGAAGGCATAAGAAGAGAATTCCTAAATTTGTGTGATCTTAAGAATATAAATGTTGGGCTTGATTCAAATCCCAATGAAAGTTTTTCAATGACTTCAGTGGAATTTGGTTCAAGCCTCTTGAGAGTCTAGGTCAGTGGTCTGCAGTGACTGTCATACAGTCAAATATTACAATTATGGAATCGATGAGTCTTATTAAAATGTCCCTCTGGCTAGATACCAGGCAAGATGAATGGATGCAGATCATAGGCATCTTCCCAGATAACTGTGTGATAATGTCAGGAGTGATGATCAAATGAACTGGCCACATGAGAACTACTCACCCCATCTCACAGAGGAGGAAAGGAATTGCCTGGATTCCTCCCAACCCCCATCCGCCCAAGCAGCCCCAAGCAGAGTATGATAATGATAATGGGAGATAATGATCATGTTATAAAAGAATATTTTGTAAAAATCGCCTAACTATATCATGATAAGTTATGATGATGCATCAGCAGCATACATTGGTGCAATGAAGCAAACATCACAACACAATGCCAGGAGATGTTAAATTTAATTTGTGACTGTGACCTCATTCACTGATTAAGTTATTAATTATGATTATTTATTTATTATATACTTGCATACCATAGCCCTTAGAAGCCCCAGCAATGGACCAGAACTTCATTATGCTAGGCTCTGTACAAACACGGGACAACAAGAAAAAAAGTCCCTATTGCAAAAAGCTTAAAATCTAAATATAAGATAAGAGACAAGAGATAGATACAGACTGATAGGGGAGCACAATGAGAAAATACTGGTCAGTATACTAGGCAATAGTTTCAGCACACCAACAACCTAATTAATGTCAAGTTTTTTGTACGCTTTCCCATTATTTAAAATTGAATACTACTGGTCTAGATAGAGCACATAGGTGAAAGTACTTGTAAACCACTATCTTCTTAAAGACTGTAAAAGAGTCACACCTAGAAAATTACTCAATATGGCTTTGAACTGGTAGATTATTTCATTCTGGTTATTTCATTACATTGTTGTTCATAAATATTTTTAAAGTGTATATGTGTATTAATTTCCTTGGGGATATTCAGAAGGTTATTTAATCTAATAATATATTCTTTTCATCTTGACCATTATGCTCCAGAGAAAGAAGTTTTATGATGTACTTTTATAAGCAATTTGCTGCTATAATTTTCTTTGATATGAAGTTTTAGCACTTTTACTTAATTGCATGGCATACCTGAATAGCTATGCTATTGCTGATGGTTAGGATGGAATACTGATTCTAATTGTGTTTCATCCTTGAAACAATAAGTTTGTGACATAATGGCAAAAAAGAAGTTTGGTGTATAACAGCAAAGAAGATGTGCCTCACACTTTTATTTATAAGGAACTACACATTATAGACTTTACTGTATGCATTTTGTATCAATTATTTTGCTAAGTACTGCATGGTATATTATCATTTTCAAAGGGATTCTGGTCTTCAAATACACTTATGCTGAGTGTATATATCAGAGCTAGGCAAACTATTATGGCTATGTCCTGGGGTTCTCTACTTACCGCTGGATGGTGCCCCCTCCTGGAGATTCTGGGAATTAGCTCTGCCAGGCCATCATCCCTTCCTACGATTGCACACTCTCTCTGTCTGCAGCCCCTCTCTCGGCACCGGAGCTCCTGCTTCCTCTTCATGACTAGTCCCTCCAGCCACTTAGCAGATTCCCTTTCCAGTGTAGTATTTCAAAGTCCCTGACTATGTCACTCCAACAGTGATGCTGGCAGTCTTTGAATACACTGCCCTTAACAAAACCACTCTGCAGTGGTTGGTAGGGGAACCCAGACCCACCCTCTACTTTGCCTTCCAGTCCAGAGTCCTGTAGCAAACAGTAAAGGTCTGCAGCTACACCAACCTTACTGCTCTCCCACCCTGGACTTCTTCCTACCATGCTTCTTCTCCCCTTCCTTCTCCCTTACCGTAGGGAGGGGGACTGCAGGCTTCTTCCCTGCACTCTTCCTACATTATTTCCATCCTTCTAGCTTTAGAGAAGCCCCGCCTTTTCCCTCACAGGTGCACTTCCTTCTTATTAGCTATGTCCTGCATACATCTCCCCCATTTGCAGCCTAATTGGCTGATTGGGCTCACTCAGCCTAATTCAGTTCTTGTAGGGCCAGTGTGGGGAGTACACCCCATCACAGTTCACTTACAGACAATGCTTACATTGACTTTAATGGGAGATTTGCCTGAGTAACCACTTGTGTAGCATAATCAACATTTAATTATGAAATGTTTCTATTAGAAAAAAAAATGGCCAGTCTTATTGGTAATTGCAGAAATAAAAATAAATACAGAAATAAATTAATATGTTTGTTTTAGGCCCATCACTAAATTTAAAGTCCTGTATCTAAGCACACTTCCACTCTGAATTTTATATCATGGGCCCATCTTGTGTCTTAATTTATCAGTCCGCATAAGCAAATACTTATTTCAACGGCAGTGGGACACCAGAAAGTATTTGTTGGAGTCAACAATCCAGTTTTATACTATATCATTTATGTTTTAATACTGTATGTATTATATTCATATTTCAGTGCATGAATAACATTTAATAACAGAGATCAACACATAAGAACGTCAGAACAGCCACACTTCAGACTAATGGTCCATCTAGCCGAGTATTCTGTCTTCTGACAGTGGACGATGCCATATGCTTCAGAGTGCATGAATAGAACAGGGAAATTATCAACTGATTCATCCCTTCCCCTCCAGTTACAGCTTCTGGCAGTTGGAAGTTTAGGGACACACAGAACATGGGATTGCATCCCTGACCATCTTGGCTAATAGCCATTGATGAGCCTATCCACCTTGAACTTCTCTAATTCTTTTTTGAACCCAGTTATACTTTTGGACTTCACAACATCACCAGGCAATGAGTTCCACAGTAGGGTGACCAGATGTCCCGATTTTATAGGGACAGTCCCGATTTTTGGGTCTTTTTCTTATATAGGCTCCTATTACTCCCCATCCCCTGTCCCGATTTTTCACATTTGCTGTCTGGTCACCCTATTCCACAGGTTGACTGTGTGTTGCATGAAGAAGTACTTCCTTATGTTTGTATTATACCTGCTGCCTATTATTTTCATTAGGTGATCACTGGTTCTTGTGTTATGTGAAGGGATAAGTTTAACTAGTGTCCTCATGTTTGGAGTCGTTCCACTTTTTTTGAAGTTTATTGCTACTATGGTGGGTTTCTTTGATATTTCCTCCCCCTCCCCAATGATGTTAAAATTAATTAATTACAGTTGCTATTACTGAGTGGTTCAGCTATATTTCTCTCTTGGACCAGATCCTGTGCTTCATTTAGGACTAAATCAAGAATTGACTCTCTGCTTGAGGGTTCACGGACTAGCTGCTCCAAGAAGCTGTCATTAATGGTATTCAGAAATTTTATCTCTGCATCCCATCCTTAGGTGGCATGTACCCAATCAATATGGGAATAGTTGAAATCCCCCATTATACAATGCAGATTGCTCAATTAAAGTCAGTGCAAGTTTTGCCATTGAGACATCAGTAGCTAGCTAATATTCAGTTACCCTGAAAATAAAGGGGCAACATAAAGTGAAATTCAGCAAAGTAATGCATACTAGAAGGAACAATTAAAGTTATTCATACTTTTGTGGGTTCTAAATTAACTGTAATTACTCAGGGCAAATACCTGGTCATCAGTGTGGACAGCACACTAGATCTGCTCCGTGGCCGGAAGTGATCAAAATTCAGAAAGGGATAAAATATTGAAAATATTATAATGCCATCCAGAAATATGACATCTCATTCTCAACACAGACACAGCAGAAATACAAAAGGTCTAAACTAAAGGGCACTGAATATGACTGAAAGCATGGAAATATTCTCCTATAAGGAGATAATTAAAAATAGAACTTAGCTTACAGGAAAAAAAACATAACAGGTGACGTGAGAGATGTACAAAATAATGAATAACACAGATGGCAAATAGGATACTGCTATTTACTAATCTCAATTAAAGTATTAAAAAGTCAGGAAGTATAAGAGTTGAGGAAGAAGACTCTTTAGATTAAGTGGATTCTTTAGAATAAGTGTATTTGAAGAGTTTTCCTTATCCTTTACTTTTTGCTTTGTAGGTTGGAACTTGCTGAGTTTAATTCCTATTTGCATTTTCTACCATGCTGTGTAATTCCTATTTGCATCCTTTCTTAGGGCTTGTTTTACCTCCTCTTAATTCAATTTCAAAACTCCCATGAGATCTGGATCAGGACCTTATATAGCTACTGGTACAGACAGTTTTTAAATTTGATACTTTATTATTTTTCAAAATACATGTAATAGGAGTCGAGGAAAAGGAAATAACTGATACATACATATACATAAAACATTTGCAATCTAACATAAAATATATTGAGTGAAATCCTGGCCCTATTGAGTAAATGGGAGCTTTGCTATTGACTTCCATGGGGCCATGACTTCACCCTTTACTGGGTCAGATCATCAGGTGTTGTAAATCAGCATCACTCATTTGACTTCACTGGAATTACACTTATTTCCTTAAGATATAGTCTATTTACCACATGATTTATTCAGAATACAAATTACTATACTTAGTCATTTATCTCTCAAAAGACAAACAGTAAGTACACTACATCTTTTACTTGGAAGTAATAGTAGTTTTTATTAGCTTTGTGAGGTGACACAAAAGTGAGAATTTGTGCAGATCTTTTACATTTTTTAGCTCAAATATGGGGACCAAATTACCTGCCTATGGTGGGGGGTTCTTACATCTTCCTCCGCAGTGTTTGGCACAGGCCATTTTCAGAGATAGAATGGGGACTAGATGGACCAAGGGTCTGATCCAGAGTGGCAATTCCTTTCTTCCTAAATAGATGTTTTTCTGTAACATTTGAACAAGTGACATAAGAGAAAACTAACACAGCCTGCTTGATTTTGGGGGGAGAAGATTCAATGGAAGTTAATGTATTTTGAGAAGTACTATATTTCACCCACTTCTGGGATCTAGTAGCTCTCTTGTGACTTCAAAAGTATAAAATAAAATTTAAAAAATCCAAATATTTCTGAGCAGGTAATAGGGCAGCATATATGTAAAAAGACACTTGAAAATCGGCCTGTCTTGAACCAATGATACAGCTAGGACTGCCAGTGGTTACATTGTCACCAAAGGCATTTGAATGCATAGAACTGAGTCTTCCTTGCCGTACTGCCTTGCTGTACTCCAGTCAACGCAGACCCCACAAAATCTTCACATTTCAGCAAGAACTTAAAAGGTTATTAAACTAAAGAAAAATCTGAACTCTACTGGTAATTGGTGCAGAAGAACTGGCTGGTCTCTTGAGTCACATGTTGTTGCCATCAGCAATGATGCCAGCTGGAGCCCTGCCATCCTGAGCTTTGCTCTTCTGTACTAAGTGTGAATGGCATTGCAAAGTTAGTGACTGTGATGCCAGAAGAAAAAAATCCTTTGAGCCATCGTCTTCTAGACACCTACCTGTGATGTTAACTATGAACAATCCATTCTGCCCACACTTTGAGTCATAGCAACCTCTCAGAGCATCAATTAATGGAAAGCTCTTACCTTGGGATAATGGTGCTTATATGAAATGAACCAGAAGAGGCAGTAAAAAAAGCAGCATGGAGACAAAGATCTTGTTTTCAGCACTTTAACTTTAAACTCTAATCATGTACTTTAGACTTGCACATAGTGAATACTTAAGAGCGTGATTAATATTTCACTGCTTTCTTTCTTCTTGATTCAGAGTTAATATCAAACAATTTAGTGTCATGTAAGGATGATAAAAAAGAGTGAATGTTTGGTTTATCTTCTCAAGGCTGTGGTAATGATTCAAAGTTACACATTTTTGTAAACTGCGAGCTTGTGGGCAAATAGAAGTGGACAAATACAGCAAATCCACTGAGGCATCAGAATGGAAATACCCTTGATTTATTAATACTGGGCTTAATCCTGCCTTGTTGCAGAATGCATTCACAAAGGGGCTGAGTTCCCACTGTTCACTTTAAAGTCAGAGCTGAGGGAAAAAATCATTGCTTTTTGTACAAATATTCTCTTTTCTTAATTTGTCTCTTTGCAAAAGTTCCTGTTTAAATTACACAAGCACTTAGCACACTTGTGAGAACTCTAATATTCTTCCTACCCACTGATGTAATGCATGGTATCCGTATGGGACAATTCCTAATGGACTCTGAACATGTGGATCTTCCACTTCATTGGTGTATTTTAAAAGATGAATACAAGTAAGTCTAAATCCAGTATGACATGCCAAAGTAATATAGTTCTACCCAAATTTTCTCCCTATAATCAAACAAAGAAATGTTTTAGATTTTAAATCAGGCATGAATATATGTATTCCCTGCTAACTGGCCACCAATCCTCTGAAAATGGCAACCAGTTGATAAAGTAGAACCTGTACTATTTTATTGCTTATGTGGGTGCCGAATTTCAGACACTTAAAAGGGCTTCATTCTCAGATGACAGAAGGCTCAATACTTTCTGGAAATCAGGCCCCCTTAAGGTATCTCAAGTTGGGCACTAAAAAACTGAGGCACCTAAAATCACTGGTCACTGTTGTCATCGACTCATCTGGGCCCTCTATAGTAAGATGCATGGCTGAATATCAAGTAACAAGCTTAATATCTAGTGTTCTATTAACTTCAAAAGAGGTAGGATCAGAACTGTTTTGTACTTGTGAGAAATAAGTAATAGATTTAGATTAAAATGATAGCTTGTGTTCAGTTCTGGGCAAGATCTTTGGCTATGGCCTAACTACATAAAGTTCATGCCAGAGAAATGCTCTGAGAGCAGGGGTGGCCAACCTGAGCTTGAGAAGGAGCCAGAATTTACCAATGTACATTGCCAAAGAGCCACAGTAATACATCAGCAGCCCCTCCATCAGTTCCCCCCGCTTCCAGCGCCTCCCACCTACCAGCAGCCCCGCCAATCAGTGCTTTCTCCTCCCTCCTGATCAGCTGTTTCATGGCGCGCAGGAGGCTCTGTGGGAGGAGGGGGAGGAGAGAGGGCATGGCAGGCTCAGGGAAGGGTGTGGGAAGGGGTGGAGTGTGGGCAGGGCCTATAGAAGAGCCAGGGGTTGAGCTGTGAGCACCCCCCGGCACATTGGAAAGTTGGCGCCTGTAGCTCCAGCTCCGGAGTCGGTGCCTATACAAGGAGCCGCATATTAACTTCTGAAGAGCCGCATATGGCTCCGGAGCCACAGGTTGGCCACCCCTGCTCTGATAGGATGCTGAAAAATCACTTTTGCACCTCCTGATCTTGCAGCTCTGTGAATGCCAATCTTCATATGCTGTGTTATGATAGCCTAAGAGCTGCTCTGATTTATGTAAGAATACAATGGTGAAAGAAGGCTAAAAATGCAAAAGGCATAAGCATAGCACACGTTTCCTGGCCATCATCTTTTTTTCCCCAGCCATACCACCTTTTTCCTAAAACACCATGAGAAAAGGAGGGTGATTGACTGAAGAGTAGACCCAGGAGAGTAATAGATTTTTTGGTTTTCTGGCAATTTTGAAGAGTAAAAACAAAGTTTTAGGTCAAACACAATGTTTCATTTGGACAAAATCAAAATATTTTGTTTAATTTTGGACCATTTTAAAACATTTGTGAATTTTAAAAAATAAAATTAAAGGAAATTTTGAAAGAAAGGAATTTCGAACCAAAAAATGGAAAACGTTCAGATTTTTTTTCCTAAATAAACATTTTGGCAACACAGGCATGGATTCATTAAATATTTTGGTGTTGCCAAATCTGCATTTTTTTTTTGCCAAAAATGTTTCAGCTGAAATTTTGCCCAGTTTTGCAGTGGTTCTATTTACCATTGTGAGCCGCATCCAATACTACCTATGTGGCCCTGAGGATGTCATATGGGCTGCTCTATTTTCACTCTACACGTCAGGAGGATCACTCCGGTGTAGGAAATTGACCAGCTGGTTCTAAGGTCAGATTATACCAGTTATGTGATACCAGGGCCGGCTCTAGGATTTTGCCGCCCCAAGCAGAAACAATTTTGGCTGCCCCCCCCCCCCCCGCCTCTTTCATACCCCAGCCCCGGCTCCACCTCAGCTCCGCCCCTTCCCCAAATCCCCAGCCCTGCCTCCTCCCCTCAGGCTCTCAAGCCTAAGAGGGAGGGGGAGAAGCGGCGCGCGAATCAGCTGTTTCGCACGCCGCGGCCGCTCGGGATCTCCCCCTCCCTCCCAGGTTTGAGAGCCTGGGAGGGAGGGCGAGCAGCGGCGCGTGAATCAGCTGTTTTGCGCACCGTGGCGCACGAGCGGCAGCAGTGGAGGTGAGCTAGGGCAGCCGGGGCACATTTTTAGGGGCGGCATTCTGGCGCCGGCTACGCCACCCCTAAAAATGTGCCGCCCCAAGCACCAGCTTGTTTTGCTGGTGCCTAGAGCCGGCCCTGTGTGATACTAAATGGCAGCTGATCCAGCCTCTCATGTCCATATACAGTATGCATCCTAAATCACAACAAACATTTACCGTCTGATGCAAATGTCTACTAAGTGATGATGATTAAAGATAATACAGGGATGTTGTTTTTTCTGTTATTCTAAATCAGTCTGATGAACACATTCTAGTGCTGCTCTTACGACCATTCACTCTTACAGAATCATGTTCCAACCCGCACCCTCCACAATTAACAGGGCTCTTGAAGTCATACTCTCACAACAGAAGAATATGACTTAATTTAGGTCACAATATCCAGGAAGATATAAATGTGCCAGCTGCCTCTACCCTAGCTGGATAATAACAGAGTTGATTGAGTTGGCTATAATTTATAAATAGCTAATCTCTCAGGGAATTAATAACTAGTTAATATGTAGAGATACTACGCCCATTGCATAATTATAGTCTTTATACCATATAATTTTACCTCCTAAAAGACCTCAAAATACTTATTGGATTTCTCTTGAGTATTTGTTCAAGGACTCCTGTCTGAATGGAGGGGGAAAAACATCAGAAAATTGTCTCTCTCAATTCTGGAGGACCGTGACATTCTATTTGTTAGTATGGATGACTCTATTAGGATACATAGTATATTATGATATCTAAGAGCAATATGACCTTCAAGTTTCTGATGCTTTCTCTTGAACTACAGTTTGAAAGCTCCAGTGTTGCAGCTTCCTTACAAAATTGCAATGCACACAGTAAATGAGATTGTACTGCTGAAAATACTTCAGAGCTTATAAAAATACAGCATCAGAGTTTATAAATGTCATGGGATACTATCATTTTCCTTCTCTGGCAGGCTAGGGTCTAGATCTGACAGAGTTTTGCTTTTGAGTTTCAGAAATCCATATATGTTTAATATGAAGTTCGTACTACTGAAGAAGCACATCTGTAGATGCCAAAATAATCCATTTCAACGGTACAATTGTATGAACACACATTACACATCAAAGCCTGATCCTTCCTTCGCCGCCCTGGTGGGCCTTAAACCAGTTAAACTGATGTGAGTTCTGCTGCTGAAGGTGGGGGTGGAACAGTAGGAGGATTTGGTGACCCTGTGCAGGGAGGGCAGCTTTCCATGCATTCCATAAAGGCCTGCTCTGTGAAGACTCCCTAAAGAGTGCAGATGTTTTGAGGGAATGAGTGGAGAGGAGCAGGGTCAGTGTATCTATAGCAAAATAAAGCCGCCAACCATTCTTCACCACACAAGGGAATGCATTAGACCTGAGGATTGTTGTTGCTCCGATGCAGCTCCGAGTGTTGCTGTCACTGCAGCTGAGTGAGGATTCCTTCTCCATACAGTCCCTTTGGAGGTCCCCAGCATGCAGCTTGAACAATTAGGGTGATCAGCTGTCCCTTATAGGGGATTTTATAGGGACACTCCCAATATTCGGGCTTTTTCTTATATTACCTATTACCTAATATGCCTATTACTCCCCCACCCCTCAGCCCCTGTCCCGATTTTTCACACTTGCTATCTGGTCATCCTATGAACAATGGACTATATGGTGGTTCCAAAACTTTGCCCCAAGTATGTACAGACATGAACATTTCAATCTATGTATTTACAGGGCAACTCAAAATATGGACATGCACAGGAGAGAATCCACACTCCTACAGCTGGCCTTCTAACAGGGAAGAGAATTGATGAATATTGAATTGAATTAGAGAAAAAGTTATACACACTATTAGTCACTTCTAAAAAAAATGTTATTGGGCAGTTGCTTTTGTTTGGTTTGGTTTTGAGGGTTTTCTATACTGTTGGATAATTATTCTTTAGAATGGAATATCATTTTACATAGTCAAGATGCGTAGAGTTGGGATAGACATTTTTTTCCTATTTGAAACAAAACAGATAAATGCATAATGACTTGCAGGGCTAGAGTGTCTTCTATGTTGCAGTGTCATCCAAGTGCTACTGCCCACATTCTCTCCCTTTGTCTCCCCCTGCCCTCAAGTGCTGAGGCTAGTACTTTCTGAGCTCAGCTTTCACAGCTACTGCTGCACAAAACCCTTGGCCAGAAACCCTGGCCAAGATGCCATTAAACCAAGCAAGGACCTGACCATAACTGTTGCAGTGTACACAGTGTAAAGGTAATATTCTGCAACACTTCTTGTATCTATCTTTCAGTATTAGACTGACTATGGTTCACATTTCAAATTAATAAAAAGACATGCATTCATAAACACTGTGGGCGATTGTCTTTCTATAAAAATGTTGAATTACTGTACCTATGAAGCTAGAAACTCTTGACCAGTGCAGTTATTTTAATCAGCATCTGCCTAATGAGAGCATTCTCATTTTATTGTCTTTAGACTCATATGCTTTAAGGCCAGAAGGGACCATCATGATCATCTAGTCTGACTTCCTGCACATTGCAGGTCACAGATCATTGTCCACCCACTCCTGTAATAGACCCATAATCTTTGGCTGAGTTACTGAAGTCCCAAATCATGTTTTAAAGACTTCAAGTTACAGAGAATTCACCATTTACATTAGTTTAAACCTGCAAGTGACCCATGCCCCATGTTGTAGAGGAAGGCAAAAAAGCCCAGGGTCTCTGTCAATCTGACCTGGGGAAAAATTCCTTCCCGGCCCAAATATGGCAATCAGTTGGACCCTAAGCGTGTCAGAAAGACCCACCAGCTAGACACCCGAGAAAGAATTCTCTGTAGTAAATCACCTATATATCTTAATTCTTGTCATATGTACACAATTGTATATTGTGTTTTATTAGATGGAATATATGGACCACAGTTGTTAACATAATGAAGTCAGTTTCCAACATTAAAGTGTTTAACAGGGGTCAGGATTTTAGCCTAAAGGATCTCAGCCTGCTTAGTTCCCTGGCAAATACACCAATAAACATCCTTTTAACTTTTTATTAAAGACACAGAAAAAAAGAAAAACAGTTAACGTATTTGAAATGTAAAGTATTAAGTAAGGCTCTCATTTTAACAACATTTCATGTGCCTTTAAGTTGGAGAGAGTTGGAGAGGGAAAAGCCCTTTGTTCAACAACCTCTTAGATTGTATCAAAGATGGCAACAACTGTGCTTTTGGGGGGGAAAGAAGAGCTATCTGAGGTGGCCTGGAGCTCTTGCTGTTGTTGCTGTTGTTAAAATCCCATTCTGTATCATCCCAGGTGGTGTTTGGGATTCAGCTGGAGCCTACAGAGGTAGTGATATCATCTGGATCCCTCTCTCTGGCCTGGTCTGGACAGGATTAGGATGAAGATTTGGAGTCCCAGGAGATGGTGGAGGCAGCAGCCATGATGGTGAAGCTTGCTCCAATAGCCTCTGGCTGTTCTTCCATCTTTCTTTAATGATCTAAAAAAGGGAGTAATGGCTGGAATAGCCTATCCCCTCATAATTTTGTCCAACAATTAGGCCCTATATCTGATACACCAATTTAGTTCATTAATTTCTGGACCCACATGTTCTTGTTTACCAAGCATCTTTTTAACACAGTTCTTCAATTATATCAGTAGGCCTTTTTGATTGAACTAATTTACTCTGTCTCCCCTTTTCTACCTTTCCCCTCACCACTTGTTATTATAGGTTATGTGACACCTTATGAACTTTCTCATGATTTTTTCATAGCTGAGCTCACAATTATGGTAAATTTGTAGGCCCAGTTATCAAAACAGTCCTCTGACTGCTGGCATCTTCACTGTGATTCACTCTGTGAATATAAGCCTGATTGCTTAAATCTTCCTCAGATATAGGATCCAGAGTACACTGAAAAGGAATGATGTGAACAAATCATCTTGATAACCTCCTTTTTGAAATGAGGCTTCCATTAGATAGCATGAACCTCATGGTCAATCAATACTTTTACTATACTGGTAAGATTGACTCCTCAACAGCACAGAGTTCACTATGGAAGAGCATGAAAAGATGTGAAAAATGTCTCTATGCAGATTCCACACCACTTGCCATGCTTGCCATTTGATTTCCTTCAGGCATGGCTTCTCACTCAGTTTTTGCTCCATGTTTGCTCTATGACATCAAATTTTGATATAGGAAAAGGAAATGACGACATCTGTTGGCACTATAGCCTGGTGAATAAGGCCGTCGAGTGGGACTCAGGAGACCTGGAGTCATTTACTGGCTCTGACAGTGGCCTGCTCAGTGACGTTTGTCATCACATCTGTCTTTGTGCCTCAGTTTCCTCATCTGTAAAATGTGTATAATAATACTGACCATCTTTGTAAAGCACTTAGAGATCTAACAAAGTAAAACACCATATAAGAGCTAGGTATTGTTATGTAGTATGCAATGAAGTTTATGTGACAACTAATGTCTTAGCTAACACTAGTGACCTACTAACCTGAAAGCATTCGTTTCCACAGTTTAAGATAAAGAACCAGGCTCTGTAACTGGGTGCTGTAAGAGACTCACATCCTCTGTGGACTGGGCACAGAAGGTGCTATGTAAGAGACTGAGCAATGGGTTTCACAGACATTGGTACTCCATTTCTTCTTTGTAGATTTAGCTTGAATAATTGGAGAAGCTTTCTGCTCAAAACTCCCATAAGTCCTTTCCTGAAGGTTTGCCATGCCATTCATTATTGCTAGCAGAATTGCTTGAAGAAGGATGCAGCATATTATCCTCTCCTGTAGGTCAATAATGTCATGTGATAGAAGACTCACTGTCCACTTACCAATTGGGAAAGGGTGCCAGATTTTCAAACCTGTTTCCTGAATCCAAGTGTCTCATGACAAGGAATTACTTGTATAGCACTATTAAGTTAAACAAAAATCTTTCATTACAATTTCTGCATGACTGATTCTACAAAATATATTCCTTGGCCAAACAGCAACTGATACAGAATTTTAATTACTTATGTAGTTTACAATTAGCAAAGCTTTCCCAAGAGATCCAAAACTTTACAGGTTAATGGCATAGACTGTACTTCCTCTGAGCTGATTACGTTCTGGTTTACAGTTACCAATTAAAGAAACCAATTACAGCTCCAAACTGTGTCAACACAGACTGACCTAATTTGATCCTGGTTAATCAGTTACACAAACAAATTCTTTCTCTTGAACAAACTCAAATTGGTTTAAAGAACATAAAATGTGATTTCCTGACTATGCTTCAGCTATAAAAACTTAGCAAGGAAAAATATTTTAAATGATCCTATTGCGGTCCAAAATGAATTCTCAGCAAAGAAAATATTATCTGAGAAGAACACATTATAAAACATTTGTGATCTTTTTGTTATTATCTGCCACGACTCCCCCACTGTGGTGTTCTATAAGAGGTAGTTAAGCATAACTTCAGTTTCACCATTACTTCATTTAAAAGGACACTTGTAGATTTTAAAGTAGTGTTTAAAAGTTGGTAATGCTCTCTGAAGTTTAAAAGTAAAATTGGCAACTTCTTCTTTCCTGTATTTTTAAAAGCCAACTGTTCTGAGCCAGCCTATTTATTTTTGGAAACTTTAAACAAGTGAGGGACTGAAATCAGTCCATTCACTTAGGCCCTTTACACCTTTGTGGATCCATTTGCAGGGCCTTATCTGAAATGTAATAAATCCACTTTTTTAAAATTCTTTTGTTGGATACTGTACATTGGCTGTTGGTACATTTGTAATGCCAAATCAGAGCATGAATGCCGAATGCCAGCTCTGGAGAGAAGGAACACAAAGTGGGAAGACATAGAAGGAGAAGGTCTCTTGAGCCAGGAAGGAAGGGAACTAGATAGTGAGGAGGGAGACCTAGGCACTGGAGACAAGATAAAGGCAAGGACTGTGGGAGGCATCAAGAAAGGGTTCTGTATCTGAAGAAGAGATGGAAGGAGGAAACTGAGCAGCAGAGGGGGCAAGTAGGGATCTCTGAAACTGGGGATATGATGGAGTATGAGAGTCAGGCAGCCAGAAGAAAAGGAATCAGCATCCATGGCCAGGGCTGGGAGAAAGAAAGTCAAACTGTAGTAGTAGGATATAGATGAGATCCAGCTGGAGCTTAGCGGGGCCTGGCAGGGGAAGGGAAATCTCTGGAACCAGCCCAGCAGGAGGGAGAAGAAGCTGATTATAGGTAGCTGGAGGCAACAGCCATTTTAATTATAGTGGTATATATTAATATATATATAATATATATATAATATATATTATATATATATTAAATAGAAGATGACATTGTTATAAGCAGCATTTCACTGTAAGTGGAGAAGCATTTTTGGTGCCAGTGCATAATTCACCACAAAATCTGGGGAGCAATACGACACAGACTCCATGCAGCTTCTTCTTCCCTCATGGGGAGACCCAGGTATTAGCATAATAACACAGACCTCTCCCTGGCTACTTTTTATGCACTGGAACAAAGGGGTAACAGGACTGAAAACACATCTTCTGAGCAGCACCAGTCCAAAAAATGTCTTTCTATCCTGAGCTGTATTTCATGATAAATAGCACATAACTCCACAGGAATCAGAAAGTTAGTTTTGTTTCACTGAAGATGGATTTTTAATGTAAGCCACTTCGTTATGGTCAGGATTCACAATAGCGTAGTTCATTTCCACATTAAAAAGAAATCCCAGAAGAGTGGTTGCAAATGTGCACTCAAAGAGTATAAATCACAAATTTGTCCCATCCCTACTCATTATCTGACCAAGGTCTGATGTCCCACCAAGATGAGTGGATATTCAGATTCTCCCATTCCTCCGTGTGTGCTCATCAGGACCTATATAACATATGGTACTTGGATGTGATAAATGACCACATGAAGAACAACCTGATGCTTTGTTTGGCTAATTCCTTCTATTTTGTAACTTTTTTTAAAACTCTCAAATCTATACTTTAGTTATTGCCGGATTTGTGTCCCACTGCTACCCATGTCTTCCAATAAATGAAGTACCCAAGTCTCCTGGGAGTGAAGCTCAACACATCTGAGAAATATGTTTTGTTTTGGTTTTTTTCAAGAGCTGGATGATTTACTTTATGTGTCATCTTGAACCCTAATTTCTCAGTGTTTAGCAAACATTCACTGAGACTCACCATACTACATTGTTTTAAGTATTACTGAATAATGTTGAGGGATAGTATGCTGAGATAAGTATACCCTATTGAAGCTAATAGTATTATACCTATTTTACAGATGGTTAAACATAGAAATATAGAGTTAAAGTGACCTTACCACTGCCAAACAGCAGGTCAGTGGCAATGTCAAAAATAGAACCTACTCATAGTTCTCTGCACTGACCGTGAGGCAACTCTTATTTGATGGATTTTTAAAATCTTTATCGAGCATTATTTCAGAGAGAAAATTAATTGACTAGAGTGGTCATAGCATAAATATTCTTGCAAATATTAAATATACTTCAGAAAGGAGCATTTATAAGGACAAAAAGCAACTGTGAACAGCACTATTTATTTCAGTTAAAATACTACTGAAAAGAAAGTTAATCTTTTGAGGAATATTCTGGATACATAATTACTTTTAATAACAAATTTGTTTAAGGTTAAAGTATGTGCTGTTAAAAGATTATACAAGAAAGTCAACATTTATTGCTAAACATTAATTTACATAATAAAATATCTTCCCAGTCGTTCTGCCCTATGCACTCTTGATCTCAGCACTAATCATATGAATTTGCTCAGAACAAGAGTAGCATTAAAAATGGCAACAAATGCAATGAAAATTCACTGTTTCAGCTTAAGATCTATTTTGTGATCAGCAAGACTCATCCATTCCCAATTATTGGACACATAAATGGTAAAAGCAAGAAGTCCTACTTATACCCTAACAAAAGAAAAAGGTGATAAATCCAAGGACAAGAACGATTTCTTGACAAATAATATGGTGCACTGACTGCTTCTTTTATGTTAACCTATTCACAATGTTATTCCACAACATGAAACAAATGTTCTACAGAGCAATAAACTGCAACATAAAATTGCAGTTCAGCCTTTCAAAGAATTACTTCAGTGTGCAAATTAGTACAGTAATCTACTGATGAATCTGTTAATAGCCAAGGTACACTGACTCTATGTGACATGGGCTTTGTTTAATGGCCTACAACTTAATTGTCCTGTATAGTTCCCTGCTTCTATTTGTATCTCCTGAACTGGAATACATATTCTGAACTTCAGTGCTGTCACTGCAACTTTTTATTTTGTTTTAAATATGTGTGTGGTTTTTTAAACTAAAGTAAATCTGATTTGAGACACCTAGAGAAAGATTTCCTAGCATTTTCCTAACGGTCTGATCCAAACCCCTTGGAAGTTAATGGAAAGACTCCTATTGACTTTAATGGCTTTGGCTCAGGCCTCAGATGAGAAGTTTGGAGGCAAATGCAGCCAGTGCACCTATTGTTTCATCATCATGTTCATTCAGCCAGGGAGGGGAATCATATTCCTCCTGCAGAGCAAAACATATCTTTCTGAATATACACTGGAGGATGGGAAGCCAATATACTTAGGGCAGGGTCCGATTCACCTATCATATAGGGCCTGATCGAAAGACTGCTGAGGTCAATAGGAGTCCTTCCATTGATTTCAATGGGCTTTGATCTAAGAATCTTGCATCAGTTTTATCTCTCTCCATTGACAACACATTAATTACTTCTGGTTCGTGGCAGTGTAAGTGACTAAAGAATCAGACCATCTTAATGGCCACAGCTATGATGGTTATCAACAGGATGTTGTCAAAGAATTGTGACATTTGGATATGTTCACATCTAATCTGTTCAAATGGCCATACAAACATTTTCAACTGAAAGCCAGCTTTTTGTTGGTGGGGGGATTTTTTGTTTGCTTGGTTTTTTTGGGGGGGGGGGGGTTGTTTGTTTTTGCGTTGTTTGTGCACTGACCTTGGAATTTATGTTAAATCTCACTAACTTTCAGTGGGACTTAAGTTATTTAGGAGCTTGCGTCCCATTGGGACTTAGGTTCCTAGGTCACTTAGGGCTGGTCTACACTGCCGCGCTAGTTCGGCGGCTGGGGATCGAAGTTCCGAGTTCGATTTATCGCGTCTGGTCTGGACGCGATAAATCGAACCAGGAAGTGATCCCCGTCGACTGCGGTACTCCAGCTCAACGAGAGGAGTACTGCGGAGTCGACGGGGAGCCTGCCTGCCGCGTGTGGACCGCATCTGAACCGCGGTAAGTTTGAAGTAAGGTATGTCGAATTCAGCTACGTTATTCACGTAGCTGAATTTGCGTACCTTACTTTGACTTGGGGGGTACGTGTAGACCAAGCCTTAGATACCTCTGAAAATTTTACCCAGTGTAAGTAAAGAGTAGGGAAACATTAAAGTTAACAGTTAAGTGATAATTACCAGTGTAGTACAGCCAGTAGATTTGCTGTTATAGTGTGTTAAAATCTGCTTTAAAGACCAGAGGGAAGACTTAACAATGACATCTAAGATTTGTGTACATTCTGCAATAAAAAATGTACACTTGGCCAAAAGTGAAATGTGTTTATATAAATCACTATTAGAATTAGGTAACTAAGCTTCAAGTACTGCTCAACTTTCCTTATTTTCAGTTGTTGCTCAAGATAGTGTCTTGAAGATAAACATTCATGCATAGTCATATCTGTAATGAAAATTTGACACTTGAATTACGGTTTGAAATGAACTTCCCAGAAACAGTCTACAAAAATATTAGAATATTTTCTCACTCAGATCTACTTCACATTTAGTTTAAAATCCATTCTCTTATTATCATGACACATGAACCAATAAAGCCTGATAAGAATCAGTACAGACTTTTAAAAATGTATTGTTTCAAGAGAAGTAACAAGAGATTATGGAGTAATCCTTACTAGAATCATAGCTAGGGTTACAGCTAAGTTTCTGTAAAAAGCCAAATTTTGCATCCTATGTAAAATTCATTAAAAAAAGTCAGAAGAGCCTGGAAATTGGAAAGTGAGACCATGGGTAGAATTTTGGCCTTGGGGGGAGGGACAGGGAATTGAAACTATTTTACCAAAGAGTTCTTAGGATACAGATCCCTCCAAAACTGATCTATTCCCAAAGTTTCAAAATTCTTCTAGTGCTTTTTTTGCCTACATTTTAGGCAACAAACAGAAGATAGCAGAAACATGAAGCATATCTCTGGAATGCCAATGGTAAGATCTAGTGCATGGTACCAAAAATAGAGTCTAAAATGTAAAATTATTACATCTTGGTTTATTTGCTATGGAGTGCATGTCATAGTGCTTGTGATCATCCACAAATCGAGAGAGGCATATAGCAACATGGAGTGCTAAGGAGGCAACACTGCATCCACATTTATGCAGATTGAGTTGCCCTGGCATTGTGTGTGACTGGTGAAGAGGAGCTCCAGCTGCAATTCTGTACCCTACTCCTGGATTAGCAGGTGAATTTCAACTTCCCAACAATTCTGTATTCCTCTGATTGCATACATGGATTCTATGCAGGTGGAGTGGGTTTCAGCCTTTTCAAAGTGTTTATCTTTTTCAGTCTCAGTGTACTGGCTTGAGGCACACTGACACTGTACACCTTCAAATACTGTAAAATATATTGAATCTGGTTTATATCTGTCCAGTGCCAAACTATTTTGATAGAAGTAAAATCCTTCAGAGCGTGCCCCAAATCTATATAATGTTCTTGCATCCTAATATTTATATTGGGAGCTTTATACTATCAGATGTATGGGAAGAATACATGCATTGAATTATCTCCCTGGAGGCTTCACAGCTGAGGATTTCCAAAAGTCACAGTTATTTCTTCCAATTTCAGTTGTATTTTATGTTCACAAAAGCGTATCCATGTATCTGATTTTTTTTTTTTTTTTTGGCTGGGTAGCATTTGTACAACTTATGTACTACATTATACTCAGCGGTGTATATTGTTTCTGATACTGAGAGCTGTAAAACAAAGAGGAATTTCACAATCTTTCACAGTGTTTACAGTACCATGTATCCTGTAGTTAAGTCAAAGACTCAACAAGGTATTTAAGTATGTGCCTAAATTTAAAAATGCAGTGGGATTACTTGCATACTTAAAGTTCAGTAACTTGCTAAATTGATCCCTAATCAGTAGGGGGAAAATATTTGTATGCATGCCAGTATCCAAATTATCTTTTTTTCCCTTTTGTGTGCGTGCGCGCATGCACATGTGTGTTTTGGTTTCAGACAACTATAAAATTTGAACTGTAAAATCAGAATTTTGTCAAAACATGTCAATGAAAAACATAATTATTTTTCAATGAAAATCATTACAGAAAAAGAACCAATTTTGCAACCAGCTCTATTTAAAACATATAATTAGAAATTACTGATATGAGGTATGGTTTTACTATACTGTCTTCATGTCCCATGTTACAGTTTTCTTCTCATTCCTTGTCACTGTGTTTGTCTGCAGTGCCATTGTGCCTTTTACAAGAACATAAGAGCTGCCATACTGGGTCAGACCATAGTCCATCTTGCCCAGTATCCTAGCTCTGACAGTGGCCTGTACCAGATCATCAGGGAGAGTGTATAGGACAGGGTAATTAAGGAATGCTCCACCTCTGTCTTCCATTCCCCACTTCAGACAGTCAGAGGGTTAGGATCACCCCAAGCATTATCTTTGCTAGTAATCATTGATGGACCTATCTTCCATGAACGTACCCAATTCTTTTTTGAACACAGTTTTATACTTTTATCCTTCACAACATCCCATGGTAATGAGTTCCACAGGTTAGGTATGCATTTTGTGAAAAAGTACTTCCTCTTTTTTGTATTATACCTGATGCCTATTAATTTAATTGGGTGTCTCTAATCATTTGCTTCACTTCCAAGGGATGAAGGTCAGGCCCTATACGCCTCAGTTGGGTACCTCCACTAGTGTAAGATATATCTGAAGAGATATTTGCCATGCTGCAGGTAGCTATTAGGTCCACTTCATGTTAAATATTGTCTCTAGTTTTTTTTTTATTTTTGCAATTTTTTACAAAATATAAGTATGTCAGCTACAAACCACCAATCACTACTGTTGGTTCAGAGAATTTTGTTGAAAAGGGCAAACCTTGAATTATCCATCTGGTTTCTTATATGTCCCTCCAGTCAAGGTCCATGCACTTTCTGTCTCTGTGTCCACAACATTTCTTTAATAAGCTTTACTTTGTGGGACAGCACACCTCTATTTGCTATATCAAAGTAACATGGTTTTACTAGTGTTTGAAAGAAACCAGTAAAAGTTACTCTAAGAACTAAAGCAGCCTGATCTTATTTAGTTTAGTTTCCCATAATCATCTGTAGTCAGCAAGACCTCAGTTTTCTGCGGAAAGGGCAGTTATGAGTAACAGCTTGTCAGTATTAAAGGTTTTACATTGCTTACTGTTTACTAGAAGGAACATTGAGTTGAGACTCTCTGCCAGCATGTGATTCAATTGTACACAGGATCTCAGATGATTTATTGGCTGATATTCTCTAGTGACAGATGGGTCATGTAAATTTGTGTCTCCGCTATGCTTTTCTGGGTAAGGATTTATCTAACACAAGCCTTTTCTGCAGCCTGAAGCTTTAGAGACTGACTATATTTTTTCCGGGGCTGTATTAAATTTTCACTGATACAAGTTCTTTTAAATTTAGGAGAATTGCCCCATAATACAAATTTAACTAGATGCAGTGGTACATGAAGTTTGTAATTTATGTTCTTGGTATCCATACAGTCATTAAAGTGTGGGGCTTTAAATCATCTTGATTATATCTGTAGCCTCTTGCAAAAAAAATGAAGGCAAAGTTAAAAATGACTATTGTGTGATACTAAAATTAAGACGTTAAACTTGCAGTTGCAGCAAGTGGAACTTGTTAATGTTTTTCACTCAGTGACTGATAGAGCACAATGCTATCTTGGCTAAAATATGCTCATTGCTTCAGGGAGAAGTAGAAATGAGAAAGATGGATACTTGGTAGTAAGCAAGGAGGGTGGGAGGGAAGGGGACTTAGCCACTCAACACTCAACAGCACTGCACCTAACTTTTAGGCACTCTGCTGCCTACTGGAATTCACAATCCTGAGTTAGGCCCCCAGGCTCCCTGTACAATGCATGGGCAGTGTTAAGTGCATGAAAAAGGGATTAATAAAAACCAGCACACTGAGCATGGAGCCACCTATACTACCCAGTAGGAAATGCCAAAGAAAGGGGTGGGGTCTAAGCCCCACACTTCAAAGAGAGTTAAGAGTCTAAATTCAGGTTGGAGGGAGGTGCTTATCTCTACTCATGATTCATGGCTGTGAACTGTGTCCTGGAGATAGGCACCTAAATTTCTCAAGGAAAAACAAAGGATGAGGGGCCTCCCCATAATCTTTAGCCCAGGGGTTAGGACACTCACTCAGGATTCAGGGAACTCTTGTCCAATTCCTTCCTCTGCGTGATGTGGGCTTCCAGCTCCCAGGAGTGTGCCTTAGCTACTTGGCTATGGCTATTCAGGCGTAGGGTTTTCTCAATCTCTCCTGTTAAAACTGTTCCACTGTGTATAAATAACTTAATACTCAGAGGGACAGCTAGTGAGATTAATTCTATAACCCATTGATTAGGGCTCAGAATTAAGCCAGGAGGTAGGAGACTTGGATTCCAGTCCCCTTTGTCCAATGAATATATAACAGGAAAGCTGAGAAAAAATTTCCCCTGACCCAGTGGTTATGGAACTCACCTTGGTGCTAGGGAGAGAGACATTCAACTCTTTGATCCACATCAGGCAGAGGGGGAGAAATTGAACTCAGATTTCCCATGTACTCTAGCCACAGGGCTAAAAGGTTTTAAGGAGGGTTCCACCTCCTGGCAGGTGAGACAGGAAAAGGAATGGCTCTTTTGTGAATCCTACTAGGGTACAGGTCTGAGTTAGGCACTTAGCTGCTGGGTGGTGTTAGGACTGAGGCAGCTGAATGTATGACCAGCTGCCAAACTTAGACACCTCAGGGACTTAAATATCAGAAACTTAGGTAACCAGGGGACTTTAGGCACCTACAGAGTTAGGGGAGAGGTAAGTGGGGGGTGGGAGGGTTGAATGCCAGTGGCTCCTAAATGTTAGATTTAGGTGCCTAAAGTGGCAGGTAGGCACCTGAGTCCCCTTTGTGAATCTGGAGTCTTCGAAGAAAAAGCTAGGCAAAACTTTTCTAATACAGTCTTTACTGTGCAAATGAAACATATTTTGATGCTGGTAAGAAAACATAATGAAGAGCTGACCAATGTTAAAAATGTCATGTGTATTCTCAGGAGGAAAAAAAAAATAGAGGCAAAAAAGTTTGCCTTGTTTTGTTCTGTTGTATGGACTTAAATGGCATTTTAGCTTAACATTAAACGGTGTTAAACAAGGTTTGGGATTTAGTACAAAGAGACTCAGCCTGTTTAGAACCATGGGAACCTTTTATTAAAGGTACAGAGCAGAAGGAAAAACAGTTAAAAGCATTTGAAATGTAAAATATTAAATAAGACTTTAATTTTAACAAAAGCACTTGTAACCTCTCCCCTAAACTGGAGAGGGTTTTTTAAAAGGAAAAAGGTGCCTGGTATCAAAGATGGTAATAACTGTCCTTTTGGGGACAAGAGACGATGGAGCTGTTGATGCTGCTGTTTCTTCTCAGGTGTTGTTTGGGATTCAGCTGGAGCTGATAGGAGTGGTGATGTCATCTGGATTCCTCTGTCTGGCTCAGTTTGTTCAGGACATTTATTTCTTGGCTCTCTCCCATTCTTGCCCTCAATATGGCCAGCTGCATGAGCCCATGCAAAATTTAAACACTCAGCAGGGATTATAATGTATGTGGTAATAATTCTTAAAAACTAAATAACTCCCTCCATCCTTGTGAAACTAAACAGACACAAGTGCTGCCAAAGTCAACAGATTGAATCAAATTTAGATTTGGGGGGTGGGGGGGGAGGGAAGCCATTTTCAACTTATGGGAAACCAAACAAACTCTAGGATAATGTCAATGAAATCAGAATACCTCATTTTCTGAACATTTATATCTCCCAATTGCATTGTCTATTTTGTCTTAAGCTGTTCTAGAAAACTTCTATTTGAGAATAAAAGAATCACAAATGTTTTCAGAAGGATTGATTTAACTTTGTTGGCATTGGGTTGTATTATATAACTATAATGAAAAACTTGTTTCAAACTTTAATTAATGAGAGAATATTACCTGTACACAATATTGCTTAATGTGAATGTTAGCTTTATGGCTGACATAATTAATTAATTTCCAAGTATTGATTAATTAAAGTTTTTCTTCATATCTATGTCTACATTCATATAGTATAGTGCTAAAATCACTGAATTTAAAGTAATTGGGATGATTTTTGTCTCTATTAAATATTTGATTTTCTTTTGGAGTTTTAAAATTATGCTTTTGAGAAATTGGCTTTGTTTTAGATTTTGATATAGTAAAAGGAAAGTAGGTACTGTATGAGACAAAAAACACAAGCACAGAACCATCTAAATTAGTACTTACTTCTTTAAAATTATAAGTCAGTTTGTAAAAATGAACAAGGAAAAGCCACCAAAAGCAGTAGAATTAACCAAACATGATTCAAAAAGAGTTGGAGAATATAAATGAAATTTTCAGAGTGAAAGTGATCTGATGTCTATCCACTATTAGGAGAAATTATTTTGCAGCTTGTTTGCACACTTGAAATTTTCAATCAATTTAATGATTAATTAGGTTTGTACCACAGGTATTTGTAGAACCCACTCAAAATCAGATTAGTTTCTAGCATAATATGTGTACAATTAGCCCAGTTCTCTGCACTTTTGCAAGCTTAGGTTGAGGTAGTTCACACAGTCCTGTCCTTTCCCATGATCTCCCCATCATGGCCCAGATACATAAAAGTACTTATGTGCCTAAATCCCAGACTTAGACAGCTAAATACTGAGTTTAAGTATCTAAGGCCCAATTTTGGCTGCACGGCAATTCACAAACTCCCATTGAACCCAGTAGGAACCTAAACACACTCGTCACCTATGTTTTCAGGGTGAAAGTTTCCTAGGCACCTATGCTTCTGCCTTTGAACATGTGCACTGCTGCCTCCATCTAGACATGCAGATGCCTATGACCTGCCTAAGCCTCAGAGCAATTCACTCTCATTCTCACTCTCTCTGTCTCTGGCCTAATGACTACTTAGGAATTTATACACAGTGGAATGGTCAATGGGCAGGGGGAGAGAGAGGGAGAGAGAGAAAGAAAGAGACCATGTAACCTGGTGGTGTGGGCATCCACCTGCAACGTGGGAGACCCAGGGTCCAGTCCTCCTGCTCCAATCACTGTTTCATTATGTATCTGCAGTGGAACAGCTTCAACAGGACAAAACCCTGCATCAGAATATCCATAGCTCAGTGCTTAGAGCCTGCTCATGAGAGGTAGGAGACTGCCTTTGGTAGTGAGGATGTAACTGAATTGGGCCTCCCACATACCAGGCAAGTGCTCTAATCACTGAGCTGAAATATTAAAGGCAGGCACCATCACCTCCTCTGACCATTTAGTGTGGAAGACAGCCTAACTTGTTCCTGCATGTGGCACCTTAGCCAAGTGACTCCAGGTGGCGAGTTCCTGTTCATGCGTTGCTAAGCAGAGAGAGCTGCCTCTCTGCAGCCCAGACTTAGGCACCTATCTCTGATAAAGGGGCAGGACTTAGCATGCATCTCTGTCATCAGCATCTCCCATTGGCTAGCTCCCATGGGAAGCCCCACACCTAGAGTGCTGGTCTTGTTGGTCACAATCTAAGGTGCTTATATCTCACCATTCATTATGTACGGAGATTAAGCACCTAACTCAGGCTTTGTGGATCGATAAAGTTTCTGTGATTTTCTAGGCACCTAAAAGGTAGACGCTGTGATGCTCAGCATTGTAACACCTAAGTTATGTCTACACTTAGAACTGGAATATTTGCACTAGCTCTCATCAAGCTAGCATGCTAAAAGTAGTAGTAAATCTTCAGTAGCATGGGCAGTGGCATGGGCTAGCTGTCCCAAATACAAACCTGTGTGGACCCAAGGTGTACGTAACTGGGGCAGCTAGCCTGTGTCAATACTCCCCACTGCCTGTGCTACCATGGCTACACTGTTTTTAGTGTGGTAGCTTGATGACAGCTAGCGCAAGTATGTCTACATTAGTGGGAATCATGACCCTAGCTCCAAGTGTAGACATCCCTTTATGGATCCCACCCCTAGTGACCAGGTGACGAGGAGGAAATAGGCATTCCTTTCCAGCCTTGTGGAAATTACTAAGCAATAATAATATAGTCTGGGGTTATATTATCTTTTCTAGAGAGCACCGTCTAGACAGGGATCACCTTGTAAGAGGGGAGGGTGTGACACTGTACGGGTAAAGGAGACACTTTATGATATTTTTGATACCAATATTATAAAATTGCAAGGAATCTGTCTAGATATGCCATGTAAGGTATATCTGAAAATGTTATGATTTGCCAAGTATGATGATTTTGTTTATATGTTTGTATCACCTTTGTATTGTGAATTATAGATATGCATGATATATCTGTATATCCAAACTTGTGCTGTGTTTCTGGGTGACACCCCCAGACAGACTGGCATCAGCACTGCCTAACGCAGGGGTCGGCAACCTCTGGCACACGGCTCTCCAGGGTAAGCACCCTGGCGAGCCGGGCCAGTTTGTTTACCTGCTGTGTGGGCAGGTTTGGCCGATCGTGGCTCCCACTGGCTGCGGTTCACTGCTCCAGGCCAATGGGGGCTGTGAGAAGCGGCGCGGGCCGAGGGATGTTCTGGCCGCGGCTTCCCGCTGCCCCCATTGGCCTGGAGCCAGTGGGACCTACGATCAGCCGAACCTGCCAACGTGGCAGGTAAACAAACTGTTGCAACTGTTGCAACCATAGATACACAGATATAAACTAAATATTAAATACTTTACATTACTTTAGGGTATGTCTACACCCAGCCGCTAGTTCGGCGGCTGGGAATCGAAGTTCTGGGTTCGACTTATCGCGTCTTGTCTGGACGTGATAAGTCGAACCAGGAAGTGATCGCCGTCGACTGCGGTACTCCAGCTAGACGAGAGGAGTACCGCGGCGTCAACGGGGGAGCCTGCCTGCCGCATGTGGACGGAGGTAAGTTCGAACTAAGGTACTTCGACTTCAGCTACGTTATTCACGTAGCTGAAGTTGCGTACCTTAGTTCGAATTGGGGGGTAAGTGTAGACCAAGCCTAAGAAGCTGAGCTTCATAAAAACATTCCACTTTCTGATGAAGATTCCTGCAAAAAGTGCTGATACATACTGTACTGTAGATAATTTTGTTTAGAGTGGTTCTAAATGAGATAATAAAGCTAAGCAAGTGTTCATTTTACATTGATTGTTTTCATTCTTTATAACTGAAAATTAGTTAGCTAGCTCATTACTGAGTCATTCTTTCAGTTTCTTTTGCTAAACTTTTTATTGGAGAAAAATAAATAAAAATGAAATTAGCAGAAAAAAGAAGCGTTGGTAAATGTAGAGAGATTTAATAAATATGTGAAACAAAAGGCTAAAAAGCTATTTCACATGTAACTAAGATTATATTAACTGGTACTTACACTCTTTTTAGGTTCCAGTTTTGCAATCAGTATTCAAACTCATATTCAAGTGCTCCATGTGAATAAGGATTGAGGAGACCATACTATTGAATAAGTACATAGACCATGTCACTTTCAAAAGTCAGTCCTCAGAAGAATCTTCAAATGTGCATTATTTTGGCATCATGTGTTGTTTTATTTGTGGATGTAGGTGTAAACTGTGGGTAGAATCCACATCAAATTATTTATTCAGTCAGAGAAAGAATAAAACAGAACCGACTTTACTTGTGACAAAAGAATTGCATCACAGCTGACATTAAACATTTCTTCAGAAGTTACCTGCTAATGCTAAACAAATGTTAGAATACTATTTGGTAACTTGCAGAAATATTGCAGGAGGTAAATAATATACATGCATTCATTTTGGGAGGTAAGAAACTGAAACACTGACCTTGTAGTCCTTATTCAGAAAAAAAGAAAAAAAATAAAGAAAAAAAATAACTACTTTAGGAGTGACAACAGAAAAGTTAAATGATTGACATGGGGATGCATACTGACAAAGCCGAGGATGGAGTTTCAGTTTCTAATCCTGAATTTCTCATTCTCAGTCCTATGCACAGTCCTGACAAACCGCCTTTTTAAAAGACTCTTAACAGCATAAACTGCCATGAATTTGAAGTAATGTTACCTAATTTTACTCATATCTAAATAAAAATCAAGAAAGAAGGATTTTTTAAATGTGATAATTGCTGAAATTCGCTTATCAGTCTGACTCTACCAACTCATATTAAAGATGAATTGCACTAGTTGTAATCTCTTTTATTTCAATAGGACTATCTTTATAATTAGTACAACTCATCTTGAATAAGGATTGCAAATTTGGGCCCTTTATTTCTATGAGACTCATTAAGAATGACTACAGACTTGTCCAGGAGATGCCACACTCAGAGATATATCCCAGAGTGAGAAGGGCAAAGGTGGCTTTAATCTCTCCTGATTCTGGGCAGGTAGGGGACTGGCTTCCAGTGAAATTTAGGTAAACCAGGGAGCTGCCCTAAATTACAGTAGCCTCCCTGCTACTGCCTATGTGCAGCTCTCCAGTCTGGAGTTGCCAAGAATCTCTGTAGCCTTATGCCCAGCACACCACCTACACTTACTACTGAGGTGGACCCTATGTAGGGTAGTTTATAGCTATCTTGAACAGTGCCTGTGTGCTAGGTGAATTCTCTTCTCATCAGCTCTTATGGCTGGTGTATGACAAAACAGTGGCATACAGAGCTGTAGCAGGAGCAAAACATCTCCTTCAGTCTTTACGCAAGCATTTAAAACTGCCATTGGCTGCAAAAGGACTTTGCCAGACCCAGATTCTGCTCTGTGTTTGAGCAGTTCTGCTCTGCTCAGGCAGCACAAAACTGCCCTAAAACCAGTTTACTAGCCACTGAAAGTTCTCCCAAGTGTAGAATAATCTTTGGATGACAAAGAAATACTCACTGTAGGAGGACCCAGGCCACTCTTTTACTAGTCACCATGCACGGGGGGTGGGGTAGGGTGGGCAGGGGAAAAGGATATTTTTCTGATATTCTCTTATACCACAGAGAGCCCTGGCTACAACATGGGGCCATGGCCATCAGCTGTAAATTAGCGAGCAGCTGTCCTAATATGCATTGGGGACAAGCCCGGCTTTCAGATGATCCCAAGATCAATATTTCTCCTTCCTGCCGAGGTGCACTCATGGGTCCTCAGGTGCAGCACAGGAGCTGGAAGTTCATCTTGCCAGGACAGAATGAATGAGCCCTATAAGGAATCTTTTCTCTCAATAAACATGGGCCTTCCTTTGAGTCTGATGGCAAATACGCACGTGTATCAAGAACAGACTATCTCCCTATGAAGGACAATGGTTATTTTGAGCTTCATTCTGCATTCTGTGCATTGAATGGGGTCAACAGACCTTGTGAGTGAGGGAAGAATGGATGGTTCAGCTCAGGAACGCTGCAATATGGAACTGTTACCATTGTGCTTATATATAACTATACCAGCTCTGTGATTTAATGGATTTCATTCAGAGAAATGAACTTTTGAATTATGCTTTAATGACTTTTGGTGGATTTTATTTATCTATTTGTTTGTTTATTTCATCAAGGTAAATCTCTGGTTAAAATACAAAATAAGCTTTTCTTTTGTACTGTACGCCAGACAAAAGGAGCAGGCAAGCAGTTCATTAAATATTGATGAGACTGGTATTTCACTTTGCAGCTAGTGCCAAAGTGAAAAAGTACTTATTGCAGAAGCAACTTTCTCCTTCATCATAAGTTGCCACCTACATGGTTTATTTTTCTAATGACTTTGTTGATAATAAAGAAGATGTACAGAAAAGCTCAGAGCATTGCAGGTTAGAGTACCATAATTAAATTAATTACAATATTGGCATATACACATTTAAAAGGCCAAATTATGCGTGGAAACATGCAATTCTTTAGACAATTTTTAAAACACACTCCTGATTTATTCACTAAAGTTAATGAACACACTTTATCATTGAGTTATATATTTATAGGCTTTTAAAATGTGTATCCTGTGAATGTTATTACAGAATTTTCAAAACAAATATTATGCAGCAAACAAAATTTAATGCACCATGCACATTTATGACACTGTATAAATAATACAAATAATATACTACAGTAATCTTAAAAGCTTGTAGCAATTTATCTAATTAGCACCATTAGCAGCTATGAAACCATACTTTGGGCCTGATCCTGCAAACACTTATGCATGTATTTGCCCAGTTCTACTTCTGAAACTTGCAGTGATTAGGGAGAGTTAAAAGGTCATTTAGAACGAATATTTGAGTTGTATTAAATCTGTTTTACTCTGGTGGGAAAAGTCCTTAAGTAGTTATGTAGCAACAGTTTAAAATCCATGTTCAAACTTTACAAATAATATACTACAGTAATCTTACTGTGCCATTTGAAGTGCCATTCAAGGCACTACAAAATGCTATTCTGCCCAGCACCGCTGGCCTTGCCTCCTAAAAGCATTGCTTCTGCACTTGCCACTCCACAAATCTCTGACCCTGTTCTCCCAAAACATTCCTCCTGCCTTCTCCACTCCACAAATCTCTAGCATTGTCTCCTAAAACATTTCCCCTGTCTTCTCTGCTCCACAGATGACATCAGCCTTGGTAAATCTTGTAAACTCTTGCCTCTGTGCCTTTTCCTGTATCACCCCTATGCATGGAGTTACCTCCCAAAATATGACTGGCAAGCCAATACCCTCTCATTTAAAACTTACTTCTACTGCATCATACAAGGAGTAAGTTAATTATTTTTTATACATAAACAGATGTATCAGTCTGATGATGTACACATGCAAAAACGGAGTCACTACATGACCATTTTATTTTAACTCATCTCCTGGTGCTTGTGGGCATGGGCAGCACACAGAGACATGCCGTCTCCCTCCCCTGAGGGGCACGCAGAGACGTGCCAGCAGCCAGACACTTCTGGTAGCGATGTGGGGCCATGACATGCAGGCAGGCAGCCTGCCTGAGCCCTGCTGCTCCACCTGTGGTAAGCACCTCCCAACTGGAGCCTGCACCTCACACCCCAACCCTCTGCCCCAGTCAGAATCCCCTCCTGCACCCAAACTCCCTCTCAGAGCCCACACCCCTCACCCTCTCCTGCACCCCAACACTCTGCCCCAGCCTGGAGCCCCCTCCTGAACCCAAACTCCCTCCCAGAAAGAAACTAATATAACAGCTGTTCTAAGGTAAAAAGTAGGATATTTTGAATTAACTTAACTATATTCTATATGTTCTAAGACTGAAATGTAATGACAGAATGGCTTTATGTTAATTAAAAGGCAAGTTTAGTGTAGCATTAATAGCCTCAATGCCATCATTGTGATCATTTTGTTTTAAATTAGGAAAAAGAGTTGTATATAGGGGCCCCACAAAATCTAATAGCCCTGGACCCACAGAAGAGTTAATGTGGCCCTGCAGAGGAGAAAAAGCAGCTGGCAGGGAAAGATACAGTGGTGTAATATTACAACAATGTCCACTTTCCTTGGAAACTGGCTGGGAGGGAGGACAGGAAGGTGACATATTTTTTCAGTACACCCACTTTTGGGGCAGCACTGGCTAATTACACATCAATACTGGAAATGGTATTATGGGTGCCTTACTTTAACACATCCTGGTGGAATTTCCATGGCTTGGGACCATCTATCAGGTCCTGTACTTAATATAACCCCAAGTCTAGCAATCATATCAGAGTCACTTATATGGAAGTAGGGTCCGTTATCATTTGGGACTTGTTAAATAATAACTGCAGGGTATTTTTTTTCACTGTTATTCTTCTGAGTGCTCTGGGAATTGAGAAACTTGCATCTGCCCTTAAAATCATTATTTAAGAGTAGCACTTTACATTGCTGATAGCAGCAAATTGTTGCTCTTGCAACGCATGTTATACGATTTTGTGATCTTTCTATAAGACTTGGTCGAGCACCAGTGAAGAGTGTTCACTTTAATAATGTTATGAATATTTGAATGACTCTCCTTGACATCTAGTGTTAATATATAGAAGAGCAGAATCAAGGATAATAGAATACAAAAAAATCAAATCACCAGCCACATAGGAATTCTGAAAATGTAGGAATAGGAGAAACTGCCATAGATTTCTATTGAAATGCTCTGAATATTTTGAATTATTCCCAGGTATACAGAAATACACTTGAAGTATATTGCTGTTGATATGAAGGAGAATCTAGATAATATGTGCATATTAATGAGTCAGCTGCATACATTGTTCAATTTAAATGGAATAACTTTATTATAAGCATTCGCTAACATTTTATTTTGTTCCTGTGTTCTTATATATTGAGCTGTATTCTGTTCTAATGAAGCAAATGTAACAATAATGCAAAGTGACACAAAAATAACCACAGAGGACATAAAGTAATACTTCTAGGAAATGGCAAAAGTAATTATTCATCCGAGCTCGGACAAACTACATTTATTTTGGCACCCATCCACTACCAGCAGCAGAGGGTGATCATACTTTCAGCTGGAGACAGAACACATCTTCAGTGTTCTCCACCCTCCAGCCACCATTGGCTGTTTGAGTCTATCAAGCACGAGAGTAGCCTATGGCACTATAGAAATAATTATTAATAATATTAATCATTATTAGTAAACATTTTAGTACTTCTGCCAACTTGAAGTGTTCACTTGTTTTGCCTCCTTCCTGTAACAGGAAGTCCTGTTTTTTCTTCATTTCTTTACCTAGATATGTTTGTACTTTTATTACCTTTGACTCCTTTGCTAGCATGATGTCAAGATGCTTTATTTAGGTGTGTTTTTTATTAGGTGAACACAGGTATTTATTTTTAAATGTTCTTAAAATTTCCCTGAAACCCCTTGTGTTGATTCATTTTAATAGTCATCTGATGGATCATCTTCCATTCCATGTTTTTACAGGCTTTCATTTCATGAAAAGTTTTCAGGTTTTGACATATTTTTTTCCATTCCAATGTGGAATAAAACCCAATTCTTTTGAAATATGTAGCAAAAAATGAATAAGATATCATTTCATTATAGCCGATAGCCAATAATTAAATATTCATTGGATGAGAGTACATGAGAATGACTTCCTAGCCCAGTGGTTAGGGCACTCAGCTGGGCTGTAGGAGACTCAGGTTTAAGACCCTAGTCAGAATCACACAGTACAGAAACTTTAATCTGGGTCCTTCACATCACTGATGAGTGCTCTGACCATCAGGCTAACTGATTGTTCTGGGGTGGGTTTCTCTCTGGTTTTGATCTGAAATTCCATCCTGGATCTGAGACTCCTTCTCGACAATTTGGTATTTTTTGATGAAAAATGTTTTGTCAGAAGGGTCCTGGCCAGCTCTAGTTTGTATAGGATCTAGCACAGTTCTACTCTACTCTAGATAGGGTCTTATACTGCTCTCAACACCAAAGTATCTGAACAACTTTCTGTAGTGCAGTAGGTGAGGTGCATCTGTGCAGTATCAGCACAATGGGGCTCCCATTCTGGTTGTGGACTGCAGCAATACAAATAATAACTAAAATTAGCTATCAATGGATACCAACGGGTGAAATCTCTTGAATGTCACACATTGAGTTCATGCATTGGTCAACACAGAGCTGAGTACTTTTGGACACTTCTAACCTTATGTATCCACTCTACTTTCCCCAGCATAATCTAAGAGGCAATGCTCTGGCTGTGAGAGGAACATGGCATGTGAAGTCATTCTCTCCTCTGTGATTAACGCCCCACTCCCAACCCCTCCCATCCCATCCCCCGTTAGATTACTTATTTATTTATTTATTATTGTATTTGTTTATTTCCTAAATCTAATTTATCCAGGCATGGCCATATTAGCAGCAACTTGTGAAACAGGAACTAAAATGCAAATAACATGCTTACAATTTCAAAGCTTCTGGCAAATTAGTTAGTGAAAATTTTATAAAATTGAATTCTCAGAAGCAGAGACTTGGGGAAAGATTGATAATGCTAGTCAATCAGGAAGGCCCAAGAGAGAGCAGAGTTTCTCTGAGGTTTCAGCAGAACAACACTCTTAAAATACTAATCAAATCCTGGAGGCAAAGAACAAACTCTGACCCTGCTTGCTTTACTAAACCACACTGAGGATCTATTCTTTAAGACCTAGAGATCTCAAAGAAAAAAAAAACAACAACAACAACCAGGAAACATATCATCAAACACAATGGGAATACTAAGACAATCCTCAGGGTTTTCATTTGATTCTAAAAATTAACTGTCAGCAGACTAAGCAAGGGGAAAAATGTCTTAGATGAAACAAGCACTCCTTGATTTTGGGTTAAAGAATGGAGATTACATGATTTTTATGCCAATGATTCAGAAATATAGTTCAGAGAGAACTCATGCCACAGTCTTGATCAGTAAGGAGTCAAGCAAAATGTGATGTTAACAGAAGGTTCACATGGGGTGCAGTTGTAACCCACACAATTCCTGGGTGTGATGTTCTGTTCCATCTAGTGGCACCGAGGCCACTTAGAGAGAGAGATAAAATGAGTCTGCTCTAAAGCCTCAGCTAAGATCTGGTTGGCTTTTAGCTCATAGACTCATAGAATAGAATGTCAGGGTTGGAAGGGACCTCAGAAGGTCATCTAGTCCAACCCCCTGCTCAAAGCAGGACCAATCCCCAGACAGATTTTTGCCCCAGATCCCTAAATGACCCCCTCAAGGATTGAACTCACAACCCTGGGTTTAGCAGGCCAATGCTCAAACCACTGAGCTATCCCTCCCCCCAATTTTTTGGAAAAAAAATATATGGAGATATAGCTATCTCATAGAACTGGAAGGGACCTTGAAAGGTCAGGGAGTCCGGCCCCCTGCCTTCACTAGCAGGACCAAGTACTGATTTTTGCCCCAGATCCTTAACTGGCTCTCTCAAGGATTGAACTCACAACCCTAGATTTAGCAAGGCAATGCTCAAACCACTGAGCTATCCCCCTCATGCAGCAGAAGCTTATGCACTAAGCTCCAGAGGTCCCCAGTTCAATCCTTCCCCCCGACCAATGTGGTCTGTCAGCGTTACACAGTATCAGGCTATGCCAGCTGTAACTATGATACCATAATTCTGTTTTAAACTAAGACAAAACACTATTGTATTATTTGCCATACTGTGACAGAGCTATGTGCTGAGTCCAGTACCCTAACAATATGAACTCTGTAGTGATATTTCTCAACAGGATTCAGTTAAGCGTTAGTCCTAAAATACTGGACAAAATTCACAAATAGCTCAGCTGTAATCCAGTTTTGATCAGGAGGCACCTAGCAGTTAATACCTCCCTTTTCTCCATCCTTGTCCTTGGAACATCAAAATGTCAGTTTGGAAAGGGCTAGGAGATTGCTAAAATCTAGAGAAAATAAATTTAGTTGAAAAAAATATATAGAAAATCATCAGGAACACAGATGAAGCAGCATTCAATTTGCTCTCTGGTGGTGTGCCACTATAAACCTGATGATCCCAAAGTAAATATAACAAAGAAGAAGAAACTATTATCAGCTAGCATTGAGATTTTCACCTTCACTGAAGTCAGTAGAGGTTTTACCTGAATAAAGATTGCAGGATTAGACCCCTCTCAGCTTGGTTTATATGACAGCTGATATTAGAGAGAGTATGAACCCAAAAGCTAAAGACAAAGGTAAATAGAAAACCATGCAAACCTGGAGGATCTGTCAATGTTTTACGAAGCAGACATAATTCTCCCAGATCCCCCCTTCCATACAGTCTATCCACTCACTCCCACCAAACAGGCTTCTGCCCCAACTTACATTTAGTTGTATTATTCTACTTCTGATAGAAAATCTCTTTGCTTAGGTCAGAAAGACAGCTGTTCAAAAAAGAACTAGATAATTTCATGGAGGATAGGTCCAATAGCTATTAGCCAGGATGGGCAGGGATGGTGTCCCTAGCCTCTGTTTACCAAAAGCTGGGAATGGGCAACAGGGGATGGATCACTTGATGACTACCTGTTCTGTTCATTCCTTCTGGGGTATCTGGCATTGGCCACTGTCAGAAGACAGGATAATGGGCTAGATGGACCTTTGGTCTGACCCAGTATGGCCGTTCTTATGTTCTTATTCTACCATTCTGACAGAGGAAGAGTAGCTAGTATTACTGGTTTCTTTCCTCCCCACAAATCACCAGCACATATCTTTGAAGACCATAAGTATCCTGCACCCAACCATCCCAGCTCAGCTGTGAACCAGCTGAGTGGCGAACAGCAGAGAGGCTAACAGAGGGAGTTTGACTGGGAGTTCGCCAGGGAGAGCCCACTGAGGCTTTCAACTTGCAGGCAATTCTGAGTAGTTGCTGCAACAGCTGAGGAAGCTCTGACAAGGAATGTAATATGGATGGTGAACGATCAGCTGTTGTGACCTGCACAGGATGTGCCATGTTTGTCTTTCTTCCACAGGACTGAAGCAACTTTGTCTGTACAAAGTGCAAGCTGGTCTCCATATTGGATGAGAAGTTTCAAGGTCTGGAAAACAAGTATCAACCCTGCATTGCATAAGAGAAAATGAAGATTTCCTGGACAGACATCAGGATATGCTTCCATGGGCACAACATTCTGAAGAATCAGAGCAGGTAGCGCAGCAGGGACAGAAGGATGGTGAAGAAATTTGGCAGCATGTGACCTCCAGAAGAAGAAAGAGGAGTGTCCATGTACCAGCAATGCACATACAGGTGAGCAACCATTTTCATGTTCTCTCCACAGGTACTAATGTGGAGAGTGGACTAGATAGTACATCTGAGGGAAGGGAGTAGAAGGAGACTCCACCGATTGGAAGGCATGAGATTGTCCCCTACACTGTCCTAGGGATGGGGGTTCCACGACCACCGCTCCCAAGAGAAGGAGGCGGGTGGTGGTGGTCAGGGACCTGAGTCATCTATCTGCTGTCCCAACTGGGAAAACAGAGAAGTGTGCTGCTTGCCAGGAGCTAGGATTCATGATGTGACGGAGAGACTGCCGAGACTCATCAAGCCCTCGGATCGCTATCCCTTCCTGCTTCTCCACGTGGGCACCAATGATACTGCCAAGAATGACCTTGAGTGGACGACTGCAGACTATGTGGCTCTGGGAAGAAGAATAAAGGAGTTTGAGGCGCAAGTGGTGTTCTCGTCCATCCTCCCTGTGGAAGGAAAAGACCCAGGTAGAGACTGTTGAATCATGGAAGTCAATGAATGGCTACTCAGGTGGTGTCGGAGAGAAGGCTTTGGATTCTTTGACCATGGGATGGTGTTCCAAGAAGAAGGAGTGCTAGGCAGAAACGGGCTCCACTTAACGAAGAGAGGGAAGAGCATCTTTGCAAGCAGGCTGGCTAACCTAGTGAGGAGGGCTTTAAACTAGGTTCACTGGGAGAAGGAGACCAAAGCCCTGAGGTAAGTGAGGAAGTGGGATGCTGGGAGGAAGCATGAGCAGGAGAGCACAAGAGGGGAGGACTCCTGCCTCATACTGAGAAATCAGGACGATCAGCAAGTTATCTTAAGTGCCTATACACAAATGCAAGAAGCCTGGGAAAAAAGCAGGGAGTATTGGAAGTCCTGGCACAGTCAAGGAATTATGATGTGATTGGAATAACAGAGACCTGGCGGGATAAATCACATGACTAGAGTACTGTCATGGATGGATATAAACTGTTCAGGAAGGACAGGCAGGGCAGAAAAGGTGGAGGAGTTGCATTGTATGTAACAGAGCAGTATGACTGCTCAGAGCTCCAGTATGAAACTGCAGAAAAACCTGAGAGTCTCTGGATTAAGTTTAGAAGTGTAAGCAACAAGGGTGATGTCATGATGAGAGTCTGCTATAGACCACCAGACCAGGGGGATGAGGTGGATGAGGCTTTCTTCCAGCAACTAACAGAAGTTACTAGATCACAGGCCCTGGTTCTCATGGGGGACTTCAATCACCCCGATATCTGCTGGGAGAGCAATACAGTGGTGGACAGACAATCCAGGAAGTTTTTGGACAGTGTAGGGGACAATTTCCTGGTGCAAGTGCTGGAGGAACCAACTAGGGGCAGAGCTCTTCTTGATCTGCTGCTCACAAAGAGGGAAGAATTAGGAGAGGAAGCAAAAGTGGATCGGAAATTGGGAGGCAGTGACCATGAGATGGTCGAGTTCAGGTTCCTGGCACAAAGAAGAAAGGAGAGCAGGAAAATACAGACCCTGGACTTCAGAAAAGCAGACGTTGACTCCCTCAGGGAACTGATGGGCAGGATCCCCTGGGAGAATAACATGAGGGGGAAAGGAGTCCAGGAGAGCTGGCTGTATTTTAAAGAATCCTTATTGAGGTTGCAGGAACAAACCATCCCGATGTGTAGAAAGAATAGTTAATATGACAGGCAACCAGCGTGGTTTAACAGTGAAATCCTTGCTGATCTTAAACACAAAAAGAAGCTTACAAGAAGTGGAAGACTGGACAAATGACCAGGGAGGAGTATAAAAGTATTGCTCAGGCATGCAGGAGTGAAATCAGGTAGGCCAAATCATACTTGGAGTTGCAGCTGGCAAGAGATGTTAAGAGTAACAAGAAGGTTTCTTCAGGTATGTTAGCAACAAGAAGAAAGTCAAGGAAAGTGTGGGTCCCTTACTGAATGAGGGAGGCAACCTAGTTACAGAGGATGTGGAAAAAGATAATGTACTCAATACTTTTTTTGCCTCTGTCTTCACGAACAAGGTCAGCTCCCAGACTGCTGCACTGGGCAGCACAGCATGGGAAGGAGATGACCAGCCCTCTGTGGAGAAAGAAATGGTTCAGGACTATTTAGAAAAGCTAGATGAGCACAAGTCCATGGGGCCGGATGCACTGCATCCGAGGGTGCTAAAGGAGTTAGCGGATGTGATTGCAGAGCCATTGGCCATGTTGTGGAAAAATTTACCATGTTTGGATTAGAAACTCATGGCAATCGGGGGGAGGACCCGGATGACTGGAAAAAGGCTAATGTAGTGCCCATCTTTAAAAAAGGGAAGAAGGAGGATCCGGGGAACTATAGACCCGTCAGCCTCACCTCGATCCCTGGAAAAATCATGGAGCAGGTCCTCAGGGAATCAATTCTAATGCCCTTAGAGGAGAGGAAAGTGATCAAGAACAGTCAGCATGGATTCACCAAGGGCAAGTCATGCTAGACTACCTAATTGCCTTCTATGATGAGATAACTGGCTCTGTGGATGAGGGGAAAGCAGTGGACGTGTTATTCATTGACTTTAGCAAAGCTTTTGATATGGTCTCCCACAGTATTCTTGCCAGCAAGTTAAAGATGAATTTAACTGTAAGCTGGATGAATGGACTGTAAGGTGGATAGAAAGCTGGCTAGATTGTCAGGTTCAACGGGTAGTGATCAATGGCCCCATGTCTAGTTGGCAGCCAGTATCAAGCAGAATGCCCCAAGGGTCGGTCCTTGGGCCGGTTTCATTCAATAGCTTCATTAATGATCTGGAGGATGGCGTGGACTGTGCCCTAGCTAGTTTGCAGATGACACTAAACTGGGAGGAGTGGTAGATATGCTGGAGGGTAGGGATAGGATACAGAGGGACCTAGACAAATTAGAGGATTGGGCTAAAAGAAATCCGATGAGGTTCAACAAGGACAAGTGCAGAGTCCTGCACTTAAGACGGAAGAATCCCATGCACTACTACCGACTAGGGACCGAATGGATAGGCAGCAGTTTTGCAGACAAGGACCTAGGGTTACAGTGGACGAGAAGCTGGATATGAGTCAACAGTGTGCCCTGGTTGCCAAGAAGGCTAATGGCATTTTGGGCTGTATAAGTGGGGGCGTTGCCAGCAGATCGAGGGACGTGATCATTCCCCTCTATTCGGCATTGGTGAGGCCTCATCTGGAGTACTGTGTCCAGTTTGGGCCCCACACTACAAGAAGGATATAGAAAAATTGGAAAGAGTCCAGAGGAGGGCAACAAAAATGACTAGGGGGTGGGAGCACATGATTTATGAGGAGTGGCTGAGGGAACTGGGATTGTTTAATCTGCAGAAGAGAAGAATGAGGGGGGATTTGATAGCTGCTTTCAACTACCTGAAAGAGGGTTCCAAAGAGGATGGATCTAGATTGTTCTCAGTGGTACCAGATGACAGAACAAGGAGTAATGGTCTCAAGTTGTAGTGTGGGAGGTTTAGGTTGGATATTAGAAAAAAACTGGTTTACTAGGAGAGTGGTGAAGCACTAGAATGGGTTACCTAGGGAGGTGGTGGAATCTCCTTCCTGAGAGGTTTTTTAGGTCAGACTTGACAAAGCCCTGGCTGGGATGATTTAGTTGGGGATTGGTCCTGTTTTGAGCAGGGGGTTGGACTAGATTACCTCCTGAGGTCCCTTCCAACCCTGATATTCTATGATCCCTTTGGTTGCAGATGTGGGGAAAAACAGTGCTCGGTGGCCTGCTGATGCCACTTAGCTGACTCTACAACTGTACTCAGGGGCTGAGATGATGCACAATGGCATTAGAGCTTTGATTTTCCAATAGAGAGTGCACAAGGAATCTTTCCAAGCATTTCTGCTGCAGGGTGGACTTGGCCTCTTTTCCCCACAAGAATGCAGATATCCCATGGAACAAGTCCACTGGTCCCCCACCTATAATAAAGAACCAGGAAAGGAAATGAATCAGCTGACCCCAGTGACCCACCTGAAAACAGAATGTCTTTTAGTAATATCATAATACTGGTCCCACTCTGTTAGATCCTGTGCTCTATGGTCCCACAGGTACCTGAGTAACTGGGGAACTCTTAAAATAATGTCTCTTGACCTAAGCATGTAAGTAAGTAGTAGACAAACAGTAAAAACATATCTAATTATTGCACATGCCTTTTGGGGGATTGCATATTTAAAAGGCCTAATTAAAGTTATAGATTATTGACCAGCAACATTTCCTTTTAACTTGCAGAAGCACAAAAGAAGATATAAACCTGCTTAATGCTTCCCCTCCCCGCACTGGTACATTAAAAAATGGCCATAATTATTTTATTAACAATCTTTATTCACAAATCGTGCTCCTGGGATGAAATTTCTAATGCCCAGTTTCAGATGAGAGCATATTTTGACTTGAGCCAGGCTTTAAATAACAGAAATGCAGACTGTATTTAAACCCTGCACCATGCTGACATTTTCTGAGAGTATTACTATAACAATGTCAATACAAATACAGTATATTTACATTTGACAATTGACTCAAAAACTGCTTTAACGGACATCTGGTGATTCCTCTTGTCTAGCATAGAGTTTCCTACACCAGTCCACCCAGCCTTATCTAGAACAAGGTGCATGTCAAGGTGGAAGGGGGTGTTTCAGTGATCACTACAGCAGACTCAGAGGCTGCTATAACATGCCCCCAGGATGGGGGAAGCACAGAGGTATTTTTAAGCCACCTTTGCCTCTTCCTCTATTCAAGCCTTCTTCCAAGTTCAGCTCAAGAGGATCTGGGCTAAAATAGCTAGCTGCTATAAATATTTCATTCTTCAGTTGTAGCTGACTGGTGATGTAGAGTAACTAAGGGATCTCATGATGCTTACTTGTTTTATGCCTAAAAATAAATCGAGTGATATCTATGTATCCAGACCTCTACTTTATTTCTATTTTTTCATGTGCCTTTTACGTTCCTGACAGAATTGCTCATTCAAATATTCTCTTTGTTCAGTAGTTCAAAATTATTTAATTTCTTTGAATACTTTGCCCCAAAGTGGTCCATTGTTCTTCCCTTTTAAATTAAAAATTCCCAAACAGCAGCTTACTGAAAAGACCTTCCTGGAAAAAGAATGGTCTCCTGATGAACCAAATTTAAGAGATCAGGGGCTTGAGTCTGTCTTGTGCCTCTCAGATAGTGCAGTGCAGAAGGCAGAGCTGTGGAGGCCAGGTGGCTTTATGCCTAGGCTAACCTAGCCACTGTTCCACAGCCTAGAATTACTGAAGTGTAGAATTGTCCAGCCATTCCACTGTCCTATCCCCGACACACCCAAGCAGGGGTGGCATAGGGCTGCATTTGTCAGTTGTATGTTAGTTGTATAAGGGCCCTACCGTCAATCAAACCCTAACCCCGCCCCTTGACCCCTTAAGCCCCGCCCCTTGACTCCTTGGTCCCGCCCACCTGTCACCGGAAGTCCCACCCCATGGGGGTATTACTTCCGGGGTCAAGGTGCCACCTGACCGGAAGCAAGGTGTGTAATGTGACCCCTCTGAGAACTCCTCCCACCCACTACCAATCAGGAGGGGTTTCGTCCCGATAGGACCGCCACGAGAGGAGATTTTGACCAATCAGGGTGACTTCCATGGCGGGGGTGACCGGTCCGGAAGTCAGTCATGTGACCCCTCTAAGAACTTCCCCCACCAACCTCTACCAATCAGGAGGGGTTTCCTCCCGAAAGGACCACCCCGAGAGGAGATTTTGACCAATCAGGGTGACTTCCGGGTTGGGGTGACCCCTCCGGAAGTGAGTCATGTGACCCCACTAAGAACTCCTCCCAAGGCCCTCCACCAATCAGAGTGCAGCACCATTACCCCATAAGTCCCAGCGCCAGACAGAGGAGGCGGCCATCTCTTACCAAGGACACGTGTTTTCAAAATCGCGGAAAGGCTGCTGAGAGGAAACATGGACTCCTTCACCACCCCCGTGAGAACTTCGGACTTTGTTTTAGCCCCGAGCACCTTTGGACTTGTGTGGAGAAAGCGCTACATCAGCGACAGTTCCGAGGACGACCCTTTGACCCAACCGTTGATGGATACGCCAGAACCCAACCCCGAAACCCTCGTGAGGCACCCCGATGAGCGTGACGGCCTCTCTTTGTCCACCCCCTCAGAGGTGGAAGGCGATCGCGGCTCGGGGGAGGCACCGGTGGACAAGGCGAATGGAAAAGACGGCACTCAGGTAAAATGAATGATTAAGAAGCGGCGGTCAAGGAGGGGTGGGTAATGGGTTAGGAACCGGGGGTTGCGTAAATTAAAAAACAAGCAGTGGGGGTGCTTACACGTTTTCTTTTCTGAAAATCTCTCAACAGCTCGACAATGCCTTTTTAGAGGCCTTTAAGAACTTACACATCGGTAGCCCTGTGTGAGTAAATATATCGTGCATCAGCTGTTTTTGCTCATTTCTGAGAGACAGATCTCAAGCCAAAAAGGATAAAATGGAAGAATGAACCATCTGAGACTCCCTGATGGTAGGGGTCATGGCATCCATTTTTACAGGCAGCTGTAAAAGGTCGTGTTAAACCAGGCGATTAATAAAACTTATTTAAATGTGTCAATATGAATGTGTCCCTTTCATACTTGTGATTGTAAAAGACGGTACCAGTAACAGTCATATCTACACAGACGGCTCTGTTAAAGAAAATATATTACGCCCCCGGGAAGTTGGGAGCTTCGGCGGGGTCAACCCTCTTTTTCAAGTGGCCAGAAAGCATAGTAAAACTTTAAACAGAAGACAGGTAACAGCATGGCTTTCAGACCAGGATGCTTACACTTTACACAAACCGGCTCGAATACGTTTTAAAAGAAACAAGACCATTGTTTCAGACGTGGATGCGCAGTGGCAGGCAGATTTGGTGGATATGCACCGGTTCTCCAAACACAACAGTGGTTTTAAGTACATCTTAGCAGTGATAGACATTCTATCCAAATATGCCTGGGCCGTAGGCCTAAAAGACAAGACGAGTGGTGAGGTATCCAAGGCCTTTAAAGCTATTTTCAGCGAAGATCGCGTGTCTCAAAAATTACAAACCGATCGGGTGAAAGAATTTTTAAACAAACCTTTAAGCGGATTTTTAAAGCAGCACGGAGTTCACCATTTTATTACCAATAATGAAGTCAAAGCGGGTTGTGGCACGATTTAACAGAACTTTAAAAACTACTATATGGAGATATTTTACAGCCCATAACACCTTTCGCTACATTGACATCTTACCTGACTTTATAAAGAGTTACAACCAGAGCTTTCACAGAACTAGACGGACCAGACCCGTTGATGTTAATCCTTCAAATTCTCTGAAGGTATGGAAAACGGTTTACAGAGATGTTTTTAAAATAAAACCGGTTGTTGCCCCTTTTAGAAAAGGTGACCTCGTGAGACTATCTAAAACCAAAGGCGCTTTTGAAAAAGGTTATGAACAGACGTTTACCGATGAGATATTCATAGTGTATGAAGCCTTAACCAGGGACCAGAGACCTGTATACCGATTAAAAGATTACAAGGGTGAGGCAGTTACTGGATCTTTTTACCCTGAAGAATTACAAAAAGTAAACCCCAAACGAGACAGGATTTACAGAATTGAAAAAGTTCTAGCGGAGAAAGGAAAAGGGAGAAAAAAGCAGCTATTGGTGAAATGTTTGGGGTGGCCCGATAAGTTTAACAGCTGGGTGGAAGCTTCTCAACTCTGTGACATCTAGACACGAACAAAATGATTCCTTCTGCAAAGACAGAGAGAGAGAGAGAAAAAATGAGCGATGGCAGGTTTGCAGTTTTTCCCCAAAACACCATCTCGAACTTTACAATACAGCTAATTAAGCCCTTGGATCTCCCAGGTGCCTGGGAGGTGGGGTTAGTGGAAATACAATACCCGCACAGCTGGAATACTATCAACAAAGACACCCCTTTTGAAATCACCTTTGGAGCTACAACGTGGAATTTCATCCTACGACGAGATTATTACTCGACCATACCCGAATTACTGGAGCATATGAACAGCAATGTGGCTCGTCATCCTGGACCACCTGAGGTGGTCATGAACTACGACCCTGTGGGTAGAAAAGTGAGACTTAAATCTACCGATTTTATGTATGTGTTTTCTACTGGTGGGGAGCTAGCTAACATTCTGGGTTTGGGCCTCAAGCGCAACGTCCAAAAATTCCCCTTCTTGGCAGACATCACAGGAGGTTTTAACTCCTTGTATCTATACATGGATATCGTAGAACACCAGTTTGTGGGGGACTTTTCTGTTCCCCTGTTACGCTGCGTCCCTGTCCGAGGAAGGAACAACGAGTTTGTTACCATCACCTACGATAAACCTCATTACGTCCTTGTCAGTAAACACCACATCAACACCATCACTATTGAAATAAAGACAGATCAGAACAGACATGTCTCATTTCGCTTCGGCAAGGTGATCGTCAAGCTGCATCTGCGTCCGCGGAGAGAGCGAGGTTTCTAAAAAGCAAAACACTATTATGGCGATCCCAAAAAATTATGGCGACCCCACCATCTACAGGAACTATTACAAAGCCCAGGTTGGATACGCCCTTCCTGGATATCATGGGGCCCCAGTGATGTACGGGGCGGGTGTGGGTGGAATATTTCGTAGCCTCTTTCGAAAAGCCGTACCGCTTTTGAGGAGGGGGCTAGAGATTATTAAACCCCACGTAAAAACCGCCGCTCAAAACATAGCTAAAGATGTGGTAGGTCATGTCTCCCGTGCTGTTCTGGAGAAGGTGGGGAATACAGCTTCACAGGAAGGATCGGGGCTGATGTACATTAAAAGGAGGAAGAGAAAGAGAAATATGTCATACCCGAGACGCACAGGTCCCCTGAAACCCTTTAAAAGAAGGACTTTGACACGCAGGGCAGGCCATAAGCGAAAGTCCAAGAGGAAGCCTGGGCGAAAGAGGAGATGCCTGGTAAAAGAGACATATTTTAATCAACATGGCTTTTGTTCACTGCGGGTCTGAAGAGTGCACCAAATCCGAACTAGACTTGTTTCAAATAGCCCCTACGCAGACCAGCATCGAGAAAAGCATCTACATCGAGGTGCCACCTCTATCGTCCATTACAGAGTCTGCCCCCATTGATTTTTTTATAGCAGGGAATGGCATAGATTATATGGATTTAAACGACACGCTGCTGTACCTGTGTTGCAAGATTGTAAAAGGAGACGGAACTGAACTCGCCGTGGACGCCGAAGTGGGCCTGGTAAATTACCCCATGGCCTCTATTTTCAGTCAGTTGGATGTCACCCTGGGAGACCGCCTCATAAGCAAAAGCAACAACTGTTACCCTTACAGGGCCTTTATAGAATCGGTGCTCAATTACAGCGATGACACCCTCGCCACATAATTTTCCGCCGGCCTGTTTTACAAAGACACTGCTGGACAACATGAAGAAACAGAATTGGATGGAGGGAATCTAGGGTTTGTGAGGCGTGCAAAGCTGACGGCCGAGAGCAGAATGGTAGAGCTGCTGGGCCATTTACACAGTGACCTGTTTTTTCAAGAAAAACTTTTGTTAAACGGAGTGGATGTGAAAATTAAACTGACGCGCAGTAAAGACGCTTTCTGTTTAATGGGCAGTGCGGCTGAAGGCTTTAAACTGCTCATTGTATCAGCGTCCCTTTTTGTGAAGAAAGTACGGGTGGCCCCAGGAGTCCATCTGGGGCACGCAGAGGCCCTGCTTACCGCTAATGCTAAATACCCCGTGGACCGTGTGGGAATGAAAGTGTTTAGCATCCCCGCGGGCAGCAGGGTCAGTAACCAGGAGAACCTGTTCTTGGGACAGTTACCCAAAATGCTTGTCCTAGGGTTGGTGGATAATGATGCCTTTAGCGGAAGTTACGCTAAAAATCCCTTTCATTTTAAACATTATGATATTAATTTTGTGGCCTTGTATGTGGATGGTGAACAGATACCGACCAAGCCTCTGCAACCGGACTTCGAGGCAGGACGCTGCATGAGAGAATACATGAATTTGGTACAGATAGCTGGTAAACACATGAAAGATCGTTCTCTGTTAATCGACCATGAGGAGTTTGCACAGGGTTAGACCCTTTCTGCTTTTGACCCGTCTCCCGACCAGGAATGCGCTGATCACTATTCCCTGATTAAAACCAGGAACCTGAGAGCAGAAATACGTTTTGGGAAGGCTTTAATGGTTACCGTCAATATGATTGTGTATGGGGTTTTTGACAATGTCATAGAAATAAATCAGAGGAGAAATGTTCTGTTTGACTACATGTGAAGATGGACACCGTGCAGCTCTCACGTGTCTTATCAATGGACCCTTACACAAAAAAGAATTTCTTAGATGTGTTCCCTTGCGATTGGTTCCCAGGAGGCAAGCTGTCTCAGAGACCCCTAGGGTTGGTGGTGAACACGCATCCACACAACCAACCGGGTGAACACTGGCTCGCCTTGTATCTGTACAAGACCCCCGCTCCGTCGCCTGCGGCTATCACTGTGTGTTTTTCTTACATCATCGTAGCAAGGGTTTATCTTTTGACCAGATTTTAAAATTGTATTCTAACGACTTAGTGCAAAATGACCGGATGGTGATGAATTTTGTAAAAAATAAATTTAAATTCTTGGGCATGCCTAGCCTTGCTCAAACCATGTTTCAACAAGCCCAGACATGTGTATCTTGCAATGATTTTCATAGCCATGTTACCCAATAAAGCACCCCAACTGAGGGGTTTAAAGACAATTGATGTTTGGTTGGTTAAAAAAAAAAAAAATGACCAATTGAGAAAAAGTACACAGATTTTTTTTTAAATTATAGAAATATTTTATTTAAAGCAAAACATCACCAGTTTAAAAAAAAATTAGAATGTGAAAAACATTACACACTGAGCCATTTGGCTCTTTTAGCCAATTTTCGTTTTTTAGATGCCAAAAAAGGGATCACGGTTTCTCGATCCACCCCGGTGTCAGCAGTCGAGGCCTTGAGGCATTCCAAAAGATCTCTGTTGGCCGCATTGCCCATGACGGAAGATGGTACCTTCATTTCCACCATGGCATTCATAAACACATCCCATCCTTTAGGTACATGTCTGCTAGGAACAGAGCGAGTCTGGGTGACGGCCCTGACTAAGTTGAGCATGTTAGAACCATTAACCACGGAGCCTTTGTACACAAAAGACCCTTTATCGTTCCATGAAGAGAGATTTTTATCCTGGCCCAGCTTATTTAGCAATACTATTGCATTTTTCTTATAATGCTTATTCACGTTATCCAACATCTCCTGAGTAACAGAGGTTGAGTTCTTTGGTGTTTCTGGGGGTGTGGCAGTCACACTTTGTTCCTGTTCCGGTAGAAACAGACTTATTTTCCCTTTATCCGCATCGCTCTGCTTCACGTACGTTAGGTACCTTTGAAGCACGGCGCTGTAAAGTTTAGCCTTTTCGTATTCGGCCAAGTCAGTTCTTTGAAGAAGAGACTTCATTTCAGCATCCAGTAAGCGAGTTGCGGTTGTTCTGATATTTTCCTCTGCTGGAGTGGGAGCCCTTAATTGCTCCAACTGGTGGCTGGGCACCAGGAACATTTTTTCTGCATACTCCATTATCGATTAGTTAAAAGCCCCGTTATCAGAGGGATAGCAAAACTTAACAGAGGTCCGATAAACCCCCCCCCACACTGCTTCACCAGATGCTTTTTTCTTTTAATTGAAACCCTTTTATTACACAAAGGGTTTATAAGCGTGCATTTCTTTTTCAGCACATGTACTTGATTCTGTGTTAAAGGTACGTTTCCTTTTATGGTATTGAGCGCTATTTCTGAGATGGCCGCTACTAGATCGTCAGAGGCCGAACATAGTATAGCCCTCCTTTGCTGCAGGGACAATTTGCTAAGTAATTTTAAAAGGCCCAGGTTTCTCTTCACGCAGCTAGACATGTTTTCGGTCAGCAGCCCCGGCTGTTAAAAAGGGACCTGCCGATAACTCATCTCTTTTTATACCCGGCTGTTGTTCTTTTCAAAGTATAAACCCCCGGCCAGTCTGGAGGGAAAAAGACCAGTTCTTAGTCTATAAGCTTCTGGTGTGGAAGCATTTAAATCCACCACCAGGTAGCCATAAGGTCTTTTGGTAGCATCCTCGAAAGCTTCTAGAAAGAATTGAGCTTTGCCGGGGTACATTTGCCGCGCGAGCGTAGCAATTTGTAATTTATCCCTGGGGTTTTTGAACAGAACGATGTACTTTGTGTTTAGGTTAATCATGCAACTCTTTTCCCCTGACAAAATACGTTTTGAACTATATACATAATGCTCAGGTTTCTGTGGTGCACGTACTTGGTAAAGGCTTTCTCGATTTCATTGCTTTCACAAGCAGAGTTCATTAGATAAAGTAAATATGATTATCATAGACTATTAGTAGGAAACAAAAACTGTCATTGTCAAAAGCATCAGGCAGCCCCTCCACAAAATTGATAAAGGGATATTTACAAAGCAGTTCTTTATACAGAGGTTGCCAACAACTGTAACGCCACACGATATTCTCAGTCATAACAGACAGTGTGTGTTTGGCATTATCCAACACGTTTTTTATAAAGTAACTTTTCCCGCAGTTGCTAGGCCCCACGAGAATTGCAGAAAAGGGATGTTTCCACCTCGTATCCATTTTTTCAAAAGCGGTAGGGCAGGGTTTTAAAACCTTCTCCTAGGACCCTCTTGTTGTAAACCACTTTGTGTGTGTCTTTTTAAGGGGTTTTTGTCTCTATTTGCCACTGGTTTGTGTTTCTTACGATAGAGGGCTGCTGCACCTCTATCTTTTTTGAGGTGTTTTCTTGCAGACCCATGCAATAGTCCAGGACTAGATCTTTCAAACTGTCGAAGTTGATCTTTTCACAGTTTGCTACGTTTAGGTTAATACCTTTGACTTTCATACAGGCCTTTCCACCCGACAGCTTATACCCATAGGTTTTTGGGCCTGCCGACACAAACTCGGTGATGTGTTGATCTGGCGGGATCTCGCTCGTGAGGTCCCCTAAATAATCCCCAAGAGGGGGATTCCAGTCACCCTCCCTTTTCACAAATATCACCGAGTCAGTATCGTGGTACAGGCACCGCTCTTGCAGACCGTCTAGGAGGCTGTATAATTCTAAGCGAGCATAAGCGGTGGTGAAACAGGCTATGAAAACATTGGTATTGCCAGAGACAGAGTATCGGTCTTTTGCGTGCTTCCACGACACGCACGCTGTTTCATCATCAATAAACTCGCAGGATGAAACCTCATAATTGGGGGAGAACAGGTACTGCAAGAGTTTGTCAGGGTCTCTCACGATGCTGGTGTTGGGTAGGTTGGATCTTTGGCCGAATTTACCCCACAGAGAATTTAAAAACAGTTTAGCGATTTGGCGTTTAGCAGGGTTTGATCTGATCTCGTGTTGGTGTAAATGCACGCCTTCTTTCTGGTAGAAATCGCTAACGTACTTATTTTGTTTTTCCTCATCTGTGCACCAACTAGGATACCCTGAAGCCTCTTGTTTCTGGAGGAGGTGTAATTTTATGTACTCTGAAAAGAATTTCAGATTTTTCATTAAAATACCAGATTTCATAGATCTTAGCCACCACGTACCCCTTCGCTATGGCTGCGTTCAATTCCACCGTGCACCAAGTCCCCAGGATGGCCCACTCCTCGTCAGTATTGGTGCATGTCTCCCGCTGTTCAGTTTCCGCACAGGTTCGGCATAGCGGGAACATAAGCTTGCCACCCACTCTGACAGGTAACAATGGGAAAGAGGCCTCGCGGGAGGTACACTTTAACTTTTGCAATTCCAAAATAATTTGCAAGGGGTCCAAATTTATCATAGACTATATCGGGGTGTCCGATAGGGTATTCTTTGGTTTTGTTTACGAAAGGGTACAGGCTGGTAAAATCATAATAGTGGATTTCTTCCCCAGGGTTAGGCTTGTAATATAGGCAGATAGCGTTTGTCCTCCCCCCAAAAAGAGCATCCCTAGGCATGAGAGGTTGGGGTAACTGGGCTCGGTTTAAAAAGTCTGCAAGCTCCCTGTCTGTTTCTTTCATCACCTCCCACTCATGCTCCCAAAGAGTCCTCACCACAAAACTAAGTAGTTTCAGATAGTTGGTCTTGAGCTGCGTCTTGTAATAAAGAAACCCAAAAGATGTCCCCGTCATAGGATTTTGTGCTTTTTCACAATAACAGGTGACACAGCCATGGAAAAAACACCCGTTAAACTCAAAAGCTGTGCGTACCCCATCAACATCAGCATAACCGTCTAAAAAGTAGGGGCCTACCTGTAGTTCCCCACCCTGTAAAGCGTGCTGTATTTGTATATTTTCTTTGTGAGAGATATACACAACAGTCACTGAATAGATGGGGTCGAATATCTCTTTTTCTGCCTGTGATAGTTGTCTGGAGGGAGAAGAGCTACCGTGTTAGGCTCCAAAAACATAAACCTGTACATAACCATGCAGACAGATGCCAGTGTTATGTACCGGAATGGATCTATACACAGTTTTATCTCGGTGAATTTACCAGGTTCTTTCTCTACTACATCTCCCTTCTCCGTCATTTTCATAATCTCTTTTCTGTATAGAATACAGGCCTGTCTCAAAATTTTGACATCCTGCTGACAGTAATACGCGAGCTCTTTCTGCAAGTCAGACGCCTCAGAGCTGTGGTCCCAATACCAGTCAAGAAACTCTGCTTTTTCTCTGGTCATCATGCTTTCTACACCATAGTGCTCCATACGGGGCATAGGCTCCGCGTAATTTTGATTTTCTAACGTGTTAAAAAAGTGTGGAAAATACCCTTTGCACCCTTCAAACCTCATCGCCTGCGGTAGGTTGCTAAGCTTCATGGGCAAGAAGTGTAAAGAATCTATAAAACGGATGCCCAGGGCCTTAACTTCCACGCACATTAGTTTACTACCCTGAGTGATCAGTTGTAGGCCCATCTTTTCCTTGAGTAACTGTCTAACAATGAAGTACACATCATAACCTTTAGAATTGTGTGCTAGGAACGTGTAGTCCCAAAACTCTTTGCCAATAAAGGTCTTAATAAACACAGAAAGACACTCATCGCCCTTAAATTCTCAGGATTTTTCTGGCTTTAGGGACATAGCAAAAATGTAATTGGGAGTGTGCAACCCAGTCTCCTACGTGCATTCGAAATCATAAAAAAATATATTATATATACACATACTTTTCTGAAGATTTGGGCTTTCTAAGGCTGTCCATAAAACAGAGGTGACCGTCTACATCACCAACGATCAAACCCTGACACTGCTTACACCGCCTCCCTTTACACCTATGCCACTTATCCACGTAAGACTGACACTTATCACACAAAGTTTTAGACAGGCATTCAACTTGTTTTTTTGATGCACAGTCGATATGTCTGTCTAAACACTCTTTGGACCGACAATACAGTCTACAGCTAGGACACTGCTGCTGCACGCCCACGCTGTCTGAGCACGTTACGCTCAAGCAGAGGCGGCAACGATACCTGCAAGAGTGGTCGTGGCTGTACGCTGTGTGGAAAAACTCACAATTTTTTGCTCCGAACAACTTTTTTACATCCAGAACCCCATAGTAATGCTCATCGTGCAACAGGATAAAATAAGTCTTGGGGTACACTGTGCCCCCCGTTTAAAAAAAGCCCCAGCCGCCTTTGGCCGTATACAGCACCACCTGTATGTTAACTCCTAAATGCTGTTCAAACTTTGCTATGTCACTGAGCATAACCTTTTTTTGATCTGACCACTCCAGTTTCTCATGCAACTTTCTCGCCTCTGCTAACAATTCCACGTCCGTAGGTTTACGATCGGACATGACGGCCGAGAGCCCACCCGCAAAACACAGATTGGTACCAGTGTAAGTCAGGTCTACTAAATACGGTCTTTTTTAGGAATAATTTGACTACTAAGGATAGAATTTAAAACTCTATGAGCGCCCCCCCCTGTTTTTTTACAACTGTCACAACGAGGCGCAATGTCCCATCAACATGCAACTCTCTATTGCTCTGTAGCAGCTTTGAGGTCTGATTTAAGAAATCCTCAGCAGACAGCTCATCCCTAGTTCTTTTGACCGAAAACAAAGAGTTAGTTAAATTACGCTCTCTAAACGTAACTGAACATAATCATCAGGGCCTACCCTACCATTAACGTCATCGAGCACTAACTGTATTCCCTGGTGTATGGCTTCAACAACCTGCTGAGCTGAACGTATTTGCTCAAGATTGACAAAACAAAATTCCTCACAATACACCGACCCCCAAATCTGGATAATTCACATTGCCAACTTCTCACTCTCTCCATATACACCTCGGTATTTTCAGGGTTACTTGGGGGTTCCTCTACGGGATCATTAGCGGCATCTTCTACATCTGATGCTATTTGAGAGGCAGACTGAGGCGCCTCCATGAGGGTCATTGGGAGTAGAACGGGACCCGTCTAGAGAGCCCTCTGGGGAATTTGCTAAACCAGAGTCTGATTCCGCCTCCCCATTTTCAGACAAGCCAGTTTGAGAGCCTCCAGTAGGGGGCATCTTTTTGTTTTTGTTTCCCCCTTCACCCCCCCATTACCTCTTTAGCCCTTTTTAAAATTTTTACAACAACCCGGGCCTGGAACTTTTTGGCAGCCATCTGTTTATCCCCCAAGCGCTGTCCCCCCTTTTGTTTACAAATGAGCTGATGTGTACCCTGGAGGGTGCCCCTTTTACCCAGGCCCCTTTTCACGACTAGTCATGCCTGCTCAGAGCCACCCTTTCCAACCCTCATGTCTTTCAGCATGGTTCTGAACAAAGCATCATATTTTTCCCATTTCTTTCTAGAATCCCGTTCTTTTAGACTCCCCGAGGATACAGCATCCATTACTTTTCTGAGGGAAGCATCAAACTCTTCCCAAATACTAGAATATGGGGGAGCTGTGACGAGCTTATGGTTTTGGGAGAATGGTTTGTCAGTTCTTGGTTTTTTATTCACAACCCCTAGAGCGCATGCTCCAGGTTTGTGAATGTGGGCATTTTCACTCACAGTTTCCTCAGGGCTTGGTGTGGTGGTGGCCGCTGAGGAACTGGAGTTGTGGTGGCATGGTTGTTTTTTACCAGAGTCTTTTGTTTTGTCCTTGGATTTGACATATATGAGGTTTGGTCCGCCCGGATGCTTCAGCTGCACTCTTGTGCTGTTTTGCTTTGTTTAAGGTCTCAAAGCAGATTCCTGGTTCGTTGGCAGTTCTGGAGGAGGTGTCCTTGTAGCTCTGACTACAGCATTGTCAGAAAATTTGCCCAGGCCTATGAGGGGGAAAAAACAACAACAACAACAACATTTTACAAAACTGAACTTTACCATCTCTCTCACCCACACCTATGTATTTACTTAAAATACAAAACCTCATAGAGCAACCAAACCAATAAGCAAAATATATTTACAGGGCTTCATCCATCCATCAGTCACTGATGCTGGTGAATTTTCCTTTTCAGCTGCCTCTTTCCTTTTTCTTTTCAGCTTGTTTTCCCTCTGGTCTAAGGATCTCTCATGTTTTGACTGTACTGTGGAGCAAACAACAACATTATTATAAAACACATGAAACCGTCTTGTAAACTTAAAAATAAATATATATATTTATATTTATATAAATAAATATATATTCATTCATTTCATTAGGGTGTTTTTCTATTTAAAAAGTCATAGCTTTACAACAAAATAATCCATTTCAGGCTGTATTTAAAAAACCTGTGTTTGTTGCACATCTCATTTTGCAGAATAAAAACCAAAACTGCTTTTAAAATCCATTTTGCACAGAAACCCTTGTTAGTTTGAAACACACATACCACCAGTTTAAAACCCACAGTTTGCAACCAAATACTTTTCAATAAACCCACATGCATTTAAAAGCCACATGCTTGTTCTGTTCCCCAGTCATGTGCCTTTGGGTTAGATAGTAGCATTCCCCCTCCCCAATTGCCTCAACCCCCCCATTTTTAAAAACCCATCACATTACGTACAGTAAAAAACCCTGTTAGTTTGAAAACAAACCAAGTACTTAAAAAAATAAATAAATAAAACACACTATGCCTTGCACAGGCCTCTCTCTCTCTCACTCACACAAAAAACAGCAGCTTTATAAAACACACCAAACCAAGTTTGCAGCCATATACTTTTCAAAAACCCACATGCATTTAAAAGCCAGTTGCAAAAAAAAAAAAGTTACCTTTCACTATGGGATAAAGTGTTGCAGGCACATGCTTGTTCTGTTCCCCTTCATGTGTGTTTGGGCCTTCAGGTTCAAGAACAGGCAAAAATGTTAATTAGTATTACCACCAAATCCCTATACAGCCTGTGTAATACTGTTGAAAAAAAAAAACTATTAAGCACAACTATAGTTAAAATGGTTTTTACCTTGGCTTGGTGGTGAAATGCAGTTTAAAGTTACTGGTTGCATGCTAAACAGATCACACTGCAATAAACATAGGCACCATTATTTACTAAGACAACATGGGCAAAGAGTGGGATTATATAATATATAGTTTCAGAGTTAAAGACAGCAAGTCTTATCTCTTTTTGCAGTCCAGCAGCTATCCAAGAAAGTTTTCTGTTGAAAAGGACAAGCTCCAGCATACCTGAGGTTTTTATACCATCTTAGCCCATCGTTTCAAACAGACTTCAACACAGTTGCTAACAGGTTAATTTAATCACCCCTCCCATAGCATTCCCTTTTGTGATCTGGGGTAGTGAAACCATGTTGTCTGCACAACAGGGCTTTTTTCCCCCCCCTTTAAGTTAAAATACATTTGTGGCTTTCTTACAGTATTAAACAGTACCCATTTCCAAGTGGGGGGCCCTTTGCAGATATCAATGAATGTCTTGGGGCTTGGTTGTTTTTTAAAACATGTTTCTTTCATGCTTAAAGTTTGGGGGGTGGGGTTGTTTCCTAGAAAGAATGACCCATAGCATTCAACCAACTCCTGGGCCATATTTAAACTGTCCAATAGCGTTCCACCAACTACTGGGTCCTTTAAACTGTTCAATAGTGTTCTACCAACCCCAGGGGTTATATTTAAACTGTCCAATAGCAGCTGTGAATTCCTGAGGTTTAATTTCATTTCATATTAAGCAGAACTCACCATCCATCCCCACCCACCCCTTACTATGGGTGCACTCCCATCAAATATAACCCTATAGCAACAAGGGTAAGTAATTGCAGTCACCCTGACTATTCAGTGAGGGGTGTGTGTGGTTAAACCTATTTGGTTCAACAGACTAAGGATAGCTCAGTGGTTTAAGCATTAACCTGCTAAGCCTAAGGTTGTGAGTTCAAGCGTTGAGAAGGCCACTCAGGAATCTGGGGCAAAATCAATATTTGGTCCTGCTAGTAAAGGCAGTTCTATGAGATAGGTATATCTCCATATTAACTCTATTGTCTGAACTAGCCTTGTTTGTTTTATTGTAAGCACATTTTTAGGATTTTCCCCCCTCCCACAACATACGTTTCAGCTTTTTGCTATAAATGGGTCTTTTTTACACACACACACATACACACACACAAACACAAGAGCTAATTCTTACAAACAATTTATTTTTTATTTAAAAGACATACAGCTCCTTGAAAACAAACCAAACTGCTTCATTAAAACTTTTTAGCTCACTTAAGGGCCAAAGGCCTTCTAACAAAACACAGATAGTCACAAAAACATTTTTTTTAATTTTTTTTTTAAATTTACAGCTACCAAGTGTTATATCGCATGTTTGTCCCCTCACCATTCTCTAACTTAATCCTTTTAGATTTCTTACAAATAGTCTTTTTCTTAAGCAGGGTTCTGTAACTCTTTGTGCGGACTACACAGTCAATATAACGCTGTAAGCAGGCATCTTCCGGTTTGGTCATTTTCTTTAGAACACGGTCAGGGTTTGCACTGAATTGCACAGCATTTATCAAGGTCACCCCTTGCGCTAAATGTTCTTGGGTTAGGCACAGACATTGCATACCATAACCTATGGCAATAACAGTGTTTAATAAGCTTTCCAAACACAGCTCAGCACACAGGCCCCAGAGCTTGCAGTTTATATCCACTGAAGTCCAAGTCACACAGTCATGGTGCCTTTGGCCTGGTGCATCTATGACACAGCCCTCACAATCTTCAAAAAGCTTTTCCCTAAGGCAGTGTTTAAGGATAGCATAAACAGCAACGCGTACAATAGTCCACATGACTTTTTTACGCTCATGACGTGGCACTGGCTCAGTTAGTTCTATGCCAAACCGCCTCCTAAACTCCTCATAGCCATCATCCTCAGAGTCCTCTTCAACAACTTGTATCGGCGTTGAGCAAAAACATGGTGGGCCCGGTTCATCTTCGCTGCTTGATGCAACGCTGTCCAGGGCCTCTGGGTCCTCTAGAAAGGCATTGTCGAGCTGTTGAGAAATTTTCAGAAAAGAAAACATTTTTTAATTTACACAGCCCCCAGTTCCTAACCCATTACCCACCCCTCCTCGACCGCCGCTTCTTAATCATTCATTTACCTGAGCGCTGTCTTTTCCGTTCGCCTTGTCCGCCGGTGACTCCCCCGAGCCGCAATCGCCTTCCACCTCTGACGGGGTGGACAAAGAGAGACTGCCATGCTCATCGGGGTGTCTCACGAGGATTTCAGGGTCGGGTTCCGGCGTAGCCAACAACGGCTGGGCCAAAGGGCTCCCCTCGGTCTCTCCCTCCTCCTCCTCGGAACTGTCACTGATGTAGCGCTTTCTCCACACAAGTCCAAAGGTGCTCGGGGCTAAAACAAAGTCCGAAGTTCTCACGGGGGTGGTGAAGGAATCCATGTTTCCTCTCAGCAGCCTTTCCGCGATTTCGAAAACACGTGTCCTTGGTAAGAGATGGCCGCCTCCTCTGTCTGGTACTTATGGGGTAATGGTGCTGCACTCTGATTGGTGGAGGGCCTTGGGAGGAGTTCTTAGTGAGGTCCCATGACTCACTTCCGGAGGGGTCACCCCAACCCGGAAGTCACCCTGATTGGTCAAAATCTCCTCTCAGGGCAGGCCTGTCAGGACGAAACCCCTCCTGATTGGTAGAGGGTGGTGGGAGGAGTTCTTAGAGGGGTCACATGACACATATTGCTTCCGGTCAGGTGGCACCTTGACCCCGGAAGTAATGCCCCCATGGGGCGGGACTTCCGGTGACAGGCAGGAGGGACCAGGTGGTCAAGGGGCGGGGCTTAAGGGGTCAAGGGGCGGGGTTAGTGTTTGATTGCTGGTAGGGCCCTTATACTACTTATGTTTCCCCTGCCCTCTGAGTATATCCCCTAGAAGGCTGTTGTGACCCCTTTACAGCTCCCTTATACTGCTGGAATAGCATAAATGGCTCACAGCAGAGTCTGGACTCTATCCCTAGGATTTTATTCCTAGTTCTTCCAGAAACTACCTGTGTAATGATAGACAAATCACCTGACCTCTGCATGCCTCACTTTCCCCATCTAGGGGAAAGACTTAGAAATACTCCTGTGAAGTAGGCAAGGCTTCTAAGATTTTCTTCACCTGACAACTACTGATAGTGTCCGCATGGAGGAGATGGATAAGACATTGATTCTCACATGTGCAGAAAAATGGATAAGACATTGATTCCAAGTTACGAGAATAGGTCTGTGTATTCAGAACACAGCGGAAGTTGGTTTGATATAGTGGAGGCCCTCCTAATAGTTCTGGATGGCTTCAAAAGACTAGTAAGTGAGAGTCTTTGTTTGTAGTCCAAGAGGAGTGTCCTCAACTTCACCAAATGTGCCCAAACCTCTGTATTCAAATGCTAGTGCTCATGACCATAGCATGCTCTTTACTTTATGACCAGTGCCACAGCACATCATACAATACAACTGATCATGGCGAATAAACCTCTAATAACCCCTTGAGACCTTTTTTCCCTTTCTCTTGCAGAAAGAGGATGGCCTGAAAGAATAAAAAGGTACCAGGTCAGCAGAGGAAGCAAGATAAAGGTACTTTGTTAACCAATACAGTCATCTCCAGCTGACGACTTATCCTTTGACCTGTAATTATTTGGATTCCAGTTTGGACCCTTTTACTTACATTTCAGGTACTTTCACCTACATTTGTATGTTACATATGTGAAAGATCAGTATCTTCCTTGTCTATTTTCATGAATGAGAAATCACCTATTTTGAGGTTTGATAGTGCAAGTCTATATTTATTCTTAGTGGGTGACATTTACTTGCATACAGAGGACTGGAACAAGTACTATGAAAAACTGAAGTTGCACTGAAGTCCTCAAAATACGGCTTAAATTAGACTTAAGTGCTGCATAGGCATTTTGTTGGCCCTCTGTCTAGGGGTGAATTTTACCCCAAATGTTTAACTTTTTTGTCACTATAAAATATATTGTGTTTTACAGATATTTTAGCCTTTTGTCATTGCAGTTGGACCAACATTGCTCTCTGAAGGAAAAACAAGCCTCATTTAAATAACAGAGGGGTTCCAAGATTTTTGGGGACCTCTTAGTTGATCTCATTAAAAGGGAAAGTGAGTACCCCAAAAGCAGAAAATTGCTTTTAATTCTCCAAAAGAAACAGAATTACATGTGATTAAAATCCAAGATAATCTGTTTTATTTCCCTAAAAAAATCTCTTACAGGCCTTATCTATGTACATGCTGTCACAGTGTCTTGGGTAGCTCACAACTGAGAGAGCCAATCTCAGGTCAGACTGTCAAAAAATACGACAGACCCCCCAAACTGGTGGTATATTCTATAACTAGACTCCACCAAACCTGTAAGAAGCATGCACTCCTGGATTACTATTTTACTCTTACCATGGAGCCACGGACAGTCCCTTTATACTCTCCACCCCCTCTTTACCATCCAGACAAACTGGACTTTGTGATGAAAGGTTATTAAAATAAAAAATCACATTAGGTCACTCCTGACACCAAAGGGCCAATCACTTATGTCAGGTCAACAGATGCTCTTCATCTTACACCAAAGACAACGACAACGCTGGCAGCCAATTTATCTATTAAACTAACTAAACTAACGAAAGCTTATGCTCAAATAAATTTGTTAGTCTCTAAGGTGCCACAAGTATTCCTTGTTCTTTTAACTAAAGGTTTGTTAGCTAAGAAAAATAAATGAGTTATTGAGAGGGTAAAACAGATAAAATACATTTCTGATGAAGCATAGTTTGTAAATCCAAATGATTAGCAGAGGTGTACTAATCTGCCGGTTTTCCATACATCTCTCAGGGTTACCCAAACAGCTTTGGGGCTGTCTGTCTTATATCAGGAACACCAAAAGTGTCCAAACAGCTCAGAGATCCAGTATTGCTCCCAGGGTTCATTTTATAGCTGTTTTCCCTGGAAACTGTCTGTCAAGTGTTCCCATCACAGCAGGAGCTCTCCCTTTGTTGACTAAATGCAGAAAAAGTTTGTGGATTTTCCCTTGTTGAACACAATGACCCGTGCTTTGAAGTTAAAATGCTTCTTCATTTACAGTTCCAAGGCTCTGATACTGTTTAATGGGCAACTATACATAATGCATTTAGTTACAACCATCCAGAAAATCTTTCATTAGTTTCCTGAACAATGTGATAGCCAGAAACAATCCTTTATTAGTTTCCATGAAATTTACACATCAAACACCTCCTCATCTGAGCATTAATACATACTTTTGACCTAACCCTAAGTCAAAGGATAGCAATCACAGAAAGATAGGCAAATCAAAACCATTACATTCCTTTGAACTACTCTAACATACAAGTGAATTGATACACTTAACATCTCTTTGAGACTCACATCCAAGTTAATTGTTCTGAGACTCTGACCTGAGCTGGCCTCTCCGTGTCACAGAGCTGGTCTGTCAGTGTCACACATGCAATACGTGCAACACATGCAATTTCTAGATAGAGCACATTTGTGAGAAAATGTTATCCTCTGAGAACTCTCTAAGCCACAGAATCAAAGGCTGAAACAGAAAGGAAGGGAAAGGAATCTGAACTTGATCTCAAATTCATAATTATGAAAAAATACTGACATTGGCACCCCGGTGGCTTCTGGAACTTTACATTGTGTAGTACAGTAAAAAAAAAAAAATACCACTCTGAGTTTAAAAATGTTGCCTTTCCAAGCAGCCACAACTCTGGGGAAATAAAGAGGATAATGAAGGTCACAATAACAATCTGAAAGCTAAAAGAAACTGCATCATTACCACCTACAAAAGGTAATATTTCTTTTTGCTCAGTCTCCTGTGCTGTCACAGAAAACAGCAGATTTTGAGAAATGTTGCACTTTTCCCTTTGTGTTGGTCTACGATGAGCCCCTCAATGGACTGGTCTGAAAATACAGAATACAATGAGGTGCAAAGACAGCACCCAAGAGGGAAGCAGAGCCATTTGAAAACACATTTAGTCAATTTTAAGAGGCTGGGACATATGAGGACTAGATCGCTTGTAGTGTTAGTAATGGCAGATTGTTTGCTTTATTATAAAGTAGAAAACACTATAATTTAGAATATTAGAAAAATGTCTACAAAAGCATAGGCCCTTTTACTCCCTGTGATCAGGCAGAATGTGAAATTGTCAAGAATCCTCATCACATGTCTCCGATGAAGATGACTTGGGTGTTTCCTTCATAGAGCCCTATAAGAATGGAAAAGATCAGCTGAGTGGGGTGAGGAACAACAGTAAGGGCCTGAAACAAAACCCATTGAAAAAAATGGAGTCTTTCCATTGACCTCAATGACATTTGAATCAAGGCTCGAGTGATCTCACATGATTATTTTTTAGTTACATTAAAAAATTTGGGAGCACCAACTTAGGCAGTTTGCGTTTACATAAAAACAATGTTTAAGTAATCATGGAAATTAAAGATTGAACAAATTAATTACCCTATTGCCCAGGAGTGATAGCTTATTGAGCTAAGCCTCAAATTAGAAATACTTAGACTAGGGATCGGCAATCTTTGGCACGCGGCCTGCCAGGGTAAGCACCCTGGCGGGCCGGGCTGGTTTGTTTAATGCCGCATCCGCAGGCTCGGCCGATCGCGGCTCCCACTGGCCGCGGTTCGCTGCTACAGGCCAATGGGGGTGGCGGGAAGCAGCGCAGGCCGAGGGATGTGGGGAGGAAGGGAGGTGAGTCCTGGGGATAGACTGAGGAGATCCTACCCTAAGTTACAGGTTATATGATATGAGCCCTGAAACCCCCTCACTGGAACCAAGTAAATTCTTGTTATAGGAGACTATGGGTGATGGGCAGGTGGTGCCCCTCCCCTCTGCTAATGTTTAATAAAATTTGTGGCCTACTGCTTAATTCCATGCATTTGTCTGTTCACATTTTGCCATTGTGTCTGCATCAAGTCTTCTCAACACTGTTGTCCATTCGGCTGCCTCTGTCCATGCTTGTGGTAGTTGTATTTCAGGAATGAAGTGAACTCTGTGTGTGTGTGTGTGTGTGTGTGTGTGGCTTGGTACTGATACATGTAATTATACGCCCCTAATGTCTAACTCTTGGCCAAATACAGTATATTTTTTGTTACCAAAGCTGTATAACAGTGGTGAAATGTTTTTGTGATTTTTTTCCCCCCATTCTGTTTTGGGCAGTTTTGAATTCCCATCATGTTATTCTTCTACACAGTTTTAGAAAACTCATCATGATTTGCAACAAAGTGTGTGAAAAGCCTATTTTGCTTGGAATTTATGTAAAGATGTATTTAATATATCAGTTACAAGTGCTGTTTCACTTTAAAATATTAACTAGATGTGCATTCCATAAGTTATTTTATTTTAAATAACATACAAGCCCCCCTGCCCCACACAAAAACAAAAACAAAAAAATACAAAAAACCCCAACAACAACTACTTATGTTAAAAGAGTATAGTTTAGGTTGCAAAATCACTCCAAATTTAGTAAGATCTTACTTTGGCCCTCTTGTGAATATATATTTTGTTACAGCCTTTAATTACTACTTTCCCACAAGACTCCTGTCTCATTTAGTGCAACACAGGATGGACAGAGTACAGGGAATGAAGTTGTTGGCCCAGAACTTATTAACTGTATTATCCAAACCCTGACTTGAATGCAGAATTATCAATATCTTCATGGTCTTTTCTAGGATGCTCATCATTGTAATATCTGAGTGCCTCATAAATATTAATGGCATTATTTTACACCTCCCCAGTGATACGAGAGAGCCAAGCTCTCTGCTCCCTTAATTCTCAGAGCAGAGTATGCTGCTATTGCTGCTGTTTTGGTGATGGCACAGGTCCAGCCTTAAGTTAGAATGTTCATGCTCAGTTATTTTGGCTTGCTGCCAAAAAAAAATTACTAACAGAAGAGAAATTTTGGTTTTCAACACATTAGAACTCCATTAAATCTTCACAAAATTTCATGGGACAAAGTAAAGGTACTTCTCTGGCCCTACTTCTTTCTTCCTATCATATTTCAAAGGCCTGTTGGAATCTATGGATGTTAGTGTGCTTCTCAAAACAAAATTAATAATAGTAGAATTTTAATAATGGATTTTATTAGGGACACTTCCAGCTCCTGTTATAATAATATGCAACATAGTTCTTGTCTAATATTTTCTAGTATATGCAATAAAATGTTATTAAGGTAATAATTCAGAATCTTCAGTTTTGGAGGGGAATATTCCAATTTAAGGTCTGATTCAAAGTCTGTTGAGTCAATAGGAGTCTTTCCATTGATGTTAATGAGCTTTAGATTGGAGCCCTCAGTCTGAAATCACACGAGTTTGTCTTGTTTAATAATGATTCATTTACAGTACACAGTGACATGTGTAATTTTGTACTAACTTTGTACAATCTAACCCTGCAGCTGATGGTCAATTTTCTTCTCACCACCTCTAGCCACTCTGGGGTATGCCTGCAGCTGTGAGACTCAGATGCTGTGTGTGTTTATTTTTTTTCCTTGGCAATAACATTTGGAAATGTTACTAATATTCTGGCAGGCTCCACAGCTAATAGTTGTAGCAGATGTGGGAAACCTGGTGGGTTGCTCTGGTAGCATTGTGCTGATGAATTGTTTCTCACATTGTGTGTATTTCTTTTAACCACATTTAAGAACAGAAGATATTATTCCCTTTTATATTTGTGATTGAAGGTCATGCAGCAATATATTTTATATATCATACCCTCCTCTATGAAACAATTATTTTCTTTTAAATACTAAGGCCCACTCCCTTGAATTTGTACAAAGTGAATATAAACCACCAAGAAAAAACGACCATTTTACATCCACTTAATACTCCTTTTACAGAAGTTGCAGGGCAACAAATAATCAGGCCCTGAAGGTCTCTTGAGCTATTTCTGTATGATTATCATGTGTGTCTAGATTAGCTCATTCCAAAGTAAATGCCTGCCAAAGATCTTTAGAGTTCATTTGAAAGAGTTTCTTCCAACATAGGAAACTAAGGAGAGTAAACCAGTCTAAAGCATCAAATGTGGTAAGATGAGAAAGGACATATTTAGGACACACCTTAAGGTTGCCACCAACACAACTTCCACATCACATGATAACATGGACAACACTTGGGAAAAGGAAAAAAAAGGTGACCTAGAGAAACATTTTGTAGAACAATAGAGAAAGAAGCTAAGTCTATGACCATGACATTCCATAGCTTGACCAGCCAGCACAATAAATGGTGGAAACTGGTGAACACCCTTGGCATGTGAGGTGCAGGAGATTAAAAAAAATAGTGTGTCTATATATGAGAGAGAGAGAGAGAGAGAGAGAGAGATGGTAGCAGATGAATAGCTTCATATGACCTCATTGCATAATTATTCCCGTGTGGTAATATAAAACCATCCTTACAGAAAAGAGGTTAAGTGTAGCCCAAGGTCATACAGCAAGTTAATGACAGAACCAGAACTAGAATTTGGGTATTCCCTTCTTCCAGTCTTCCATGTTCCATAATTTAGGACATATCATATGGAAATATGGTCTAGATTAAATTACTATAAAGTGGATGCACGAGTGGTTGAAAAACTGCACCCAAAGAGTAGTTAGCAATGGTTTACTGTCAAACTGGGAGACCATGACTAGTGGTGTTCTGCGGGTTCAGTATTGGTTCTGGGACTAGTCAATATTTTCCTTAGTGACTTGGATAATGGAGTGGCGAGTATGCTTATCAAAACTGTGGCTGACACTAAGCTGAGAACTGGTCTAAAATCAACAAGGTGAAATTCAATTAAGACAAGTCCAAAGTATTCCACTTAGGAAGGAAAAATCAAATGTCCAACTGCAAAATGGGGAATACCTGGCTAGGGAATAATACTGTAGAAAAGCATCTGGTGGTTAGAGTGGATCACAAACTGAACATGAGTCAACAATATGATTCAGTTGTGAAAACGGGTAACATAATTCTGGAGTGTATTAAAATGAGTGTCATAAATAAGACACGAAAGGTAATTGTCACGCTCCATTTGGCACTGTTGAGGCCTCAGCTGAAGTACTGTGTCCAATGCCAGGTACCACACTTTAAGAAAGTTGTGCACAAATTGGAGAGAGTCCAGAGAACAGCAACAAAAAATGATGAAAGGTTTAGAAAAACTGACCTATGAGGAAAGGTTAAAAAACTTGGGCATGTTTAGTCTGGAGAAAAGATAGCTGAGAGGGAACCTGATAATGGTCTTCAAATCTGTTAAGGGCTGTTATAAAGAGGATAGAGATCAATTGTTCTCCATTTCCACTGGAGGTAGGACAAGAAGTAATCTGCAGCAAGCATAGGCGCCGACTCCATGGGTGCTCTGGGGCTGGAGCACTCACAGGGAAAAATTGGTGGGTGCTCTGCACCCACCGGCAGCGCCCCGCCCCCCGCCCCAGCTCACCTCCACCTCCTCCCCTAAGCACGCCACGGCTCTGCTTCTCCTCTCTCCCAGCGCTTCCCGCCGTGAAACAGCTGATTCACGGCGACAAGTGCTGGGAGGGAGGGGGAAGAGGGGGAATGCAGCGTGCTCGGGGAAGAGCCGGGGCCGGGGCAGAGATTTGGAGAAGGAGTCCAATAGGGGCAGGGAGGGGGCAGAGATTTTGGGGAAGGGGTTGGGATGCGGGCGGGCCAGGGGCAGGAGGGGGCGGGGTGGGGCTGGGAGCGAGCTACACCGACGCCTGGAAAAGCTGGCACCTATGGCAGCAAGAGATATTTAGGTTAGATATTAGGAAAAACTTTCTAACTATAAGAGTAGTTACACTTCCAAAGGAGGGTTGTGGAATCCACTTCACTGGAGGTTTTTAAGAACAGGTTGGACAAACACCTGTAAGGGATGGTCTAGATTTACTTGGTCCTGCTTCAGTACAGGGGGCTGGTCTTGATGGCCTGTTGAGGTCCCTTCCAGTGCTACATTTCTATGATTTTATGATTCTATGTAGGGTGACCAGATGTCCCAATTTTGTAGGGACAGTCCCGATATTTGGGGCTTTTTCTTATATAGGCTCCTATTACTCCCCACCCTCTTTCCCGATTTTTCACACTTGCTGTCTGGTCACCCTAATTCTATGATATACCAAAAGGTGTATTTTAAACATGTGTTATAATCCTAGTGTAGACAAGGCAGTTGTAGTTTTAGCACATTAAAACAACAACTTGCATTATCTACAATAGACTTTAGTTAATACGTATTAAAAATAAAAGCCTTTTACCGCATGAATACAAGGCCTAGATGCTTTCCTTCTACCCATCTGGGTGTTTTGTGCTTATCTAAGATGAAACCATGCTCATTCTCTTCTATTCAGTTATTGATAGAGAACAGAGAAAGTAGTTTCCAGGGTGGACCAAAAGGTGATATTCATCCAACTGATTTAAACTTTATTTAACAGAATTAGTTTTGTCAGCTCTTTTTTCTCTCAACTGTGTAGAGGAAAGACACAAATATTCTATCTCAGAGAAACTCAGAACTGAAATGGAAAGTGAAACGCTAATCACTTCCAAACATATTTGACTTCATAATGTACATTTTTAGTCTTGTCTTGAGAATGGCAGCTGAAGTTTCCTTTTCATGTAAATATAGCTGCAAAACAACTCACCTGGAATTTATTATTTTGTCTGCAGACACAAACACCATCATTACAGCATGTAGTATAATCCATATGGGTACCTTCACCTCATAAATCAACACCTGAATCAGGTTGACTTGCTTTAGAGAACCATCAGAAACTATTTGACACAACATGCCTATTTCACCTCAGCCTGTTTTCTTTAACTCAGGAACATCACCTTGTTAGTATACTCATATAATAATAGCCTCACTGAGAGTACATGAATTCATTTATGACGACTTGAGAGTACTGCACCTAGTGTAACTGCAACTAAAAGTTTACAAGGATTTGTCTGTGTAACAGCAAAACTGACAGTTTTTCCATTTAGACACAAGTTCTTGGCTTCCAATTGTACAACTGTTTCCCTGCAAAGTAACTGATTGATACAAATTGTGATCAGACTCTGTGGATTTTTAATCTAGACATACTTTGACTGACTGGTTGTGGATTTAACCTTCCCTCTCAGCTCTGTACAATGTGTCACATTGTATTTATAATTAATATAATCAGATTTGTGGTTATCACCAGTGATTGGCAAAATGCAGAAGGACTGGAAGTTAAGTTCACATAAACACTTAAAGGTTTGGATGCGTATCTGAACCTGTGACATCCAACAAATTTGGATTTTTTTTCTAAAACAGCCTCTAACATTCTGGTGCTTCACTCGCTACCATAACCAGAATGTTTCCCAAACTTTTTAAAGGACCCTATCCTGTTCCCTTGGGAAAAAAATACATGAGAGTTTTCTCACTGAATTCAATGAGAGCAGGATCAGGCCTTTGTTCCTCAAATAAAAAGTTTTGTTGTTGTTGTTGTGGCACATAAGCAGGGCCAGATTAATGCACGGGCTTTAGGGGCTGCAGCCCAGGGCCTCGGGCAAAGGGGGGCCCCGCAGGCCTGCTGGCTGGATGCGGCCCGCTACTTATTTTCATCTGGCCCGCAGCAAGTCTCCGCACCATGGGCCAGACACTGGTCCCTGAACCTTGGTGCCTCCCCTCGGGCCTGGAGCTGCGTGCGCTGGCTCGCTGATGTGCCCCTGTAGCCCCTAGGTGAAGGGTATTCAGGGAATCTCTGCGCACTGCCCCCGCCCCTAGCGCTGGCTCCGTAGCTCCCATTGACCGGGTACCCCAGCTAATGGGAGCTGCGGGGATGGCACCTCCACCTGCGGATGGACCATGCAGAGCGGCCTGGCCCCTCTACCTAGGGACAGGACATGCCAGCCACTTGGGGGAAAAGAGCAGCGTGGAGTCAGGGCAGGCAGAGATCCTGCCTTAGCCCTGATGCGCCACCGACCAGGAGCTGCCTGAGGTAAGTGCCTCCCATCCGGAGCCTGCACCCCGCACCCCAATCCTGCCTCAGCCCTGAGCCCACTCCAAACTGCCAGGGGCCCCACAGAATCTAATAGCCCCGGGCCCACAGAAGAGTTAAACCGGCCCTGCACTTAAGTGATATATTTGATCATTCCAGTCATACACATTGCAAAAATGTTCAATATTTCTTTGCAAAATTACTTTTGATTTTAACTTTTGTGCCAAGAACTCTCTTAAAAATTATTTTTGTGTCACCTAATGTAAAGCACACCACCTAGGATCCTCCTGTAATGCTTGTTGTGTCATTCCTCTGACTCACCAGTTTGAGTCCTCACTGAAGACTTAAATGGACAATGTGATGGCAGCAAATTTTCAGATCTTGATCCCTCCAGCTGTGGGGATCGCACTCTGTGATGAGAGCAATTATTCCCAGAAGGAAGAAAACTGGATTTGTTTTTATTCTAGCTGACAGTGCACATGCTACTGTTGAGAAGGAGCAAACATCAGCTAGGTAGCAATCTGTTTCTCCTAGAAGGCACAGCTCTCAATTCTCTCTCAGTACTGACCAAAATTTATCTTGTTCTGTGTAAATCTCCTGTTATCTTACTTCTATTATTTATATTGAAATTACTTCAACATTACATTCTCTCGCACATTTGGGTTTTGTCTACTGTTCTGAGGCATGCCAGCAAGCATTACATTCTGGGAGAGATATTTCAGACTGAGGATTTCTAAAAACAAAAAAGCAAATGCATAACTTCTTTACATATTTACATTTAATATTTGTAATGTATGTATTATAAATAAAATATGGATCTGCAAGCATACTCAAAATCATATAATCTCTTAAATGCAATGGGACAAATTCTTTATTGGTGTAAAATGACTCAGTAACTTAAACACTGTCAGCTGCCAATATATATCCACAGAGAATTTGGAGAATGAAAGGACATTTTTGGAGGGGTAATGAAGAAAGCATTCTCCTCTAGTTGATACTACAGGGGAAATTCTTGTAGGCAGAATGGAATTAAAAGCATGAGGATAATGGAGAGAAGAAACATGATCATTCAAAAAGTCATCAAGTACTTTCTCCAATTTATAATTCATGTCAAATGAACCTCAAAAGGTATGAAATCCTGTTTCAAGTTGGATAAGCACCCCAAAATGATTATACTTATAGGAAGCTTATTTGAACTATCTGAACTTCTTGGATTTACAAAGCTGGGCTGGAAATCTCATGAGAATAAGATGGAACCTCTCAGCAGTGGAAGGGGAGAACCAGGTTATCTACAACTGTGTCTTATTTAACTTGGCTATTTCAATAACATTTTAATAATATGATTCTTAAATCAAACATGATTTATGTATAGTATAGCTTCTTCTAATTTGTCTTTTAGATGTAACATGTTTCAGAAGAGATTTTTCTTTTAGATTTTATTAATAGATGTTTTAAAATAAAAGTAAAATACCACTGACAGAATTTGAATGCAGTAGCTTTATGATACATAATTAGGCATTCAACTCCCTTCAAAATGCACATGCTATACAGAGCTAATTTTGTTCCACTACTTTAAGAAGATTGCTTTGGACCTAAAGGAGTTGGAACAACTTGTTCATTAGCTCATTTGGACACACAAATGTCATTCATATGAAAGGTTCCTGCTTTGCTTAAATTTCATTATGCAACTTTCTCTAGCAATATGTATTCAAGACCATATGATTTTACTTTCAAGAAAAAAAATCCCACCGCAACCCACTCCAACTGGCTCTTATTCACCCACTAAAATCTTTCCCAAAACTCTGGGCTTAGAAAACTTTGCTCTTGCTTACACTCACATAACTCCAGAGTACCTTCCCTGGAATTACTCTGGGTATATTTCAGTGCAATTTGGAAGCAGAATTTACACTAAGGACTTGCTCCTGTAAATTGGTGAGCACTGCAGACTGATCCAGCAAAATGCTTAAGCATGTACTTATCTTTAAGCATATGCATAGTCTTGTTGACTTCAAAGATACTACTCCCGTGTTTAACTTTAAGCATTTGCTTAAGTGTTTTGTTTGTTTGAGCTAGAGTGTTCAGCACCTTTGCGAGACTAAGCCTTAAACAATCTAGTATATTAGGTTCTTGTTGTCGTCAGCATTAAGGCATCCCCTCATTTTAAGCAATATTTCCAAGCATTTGCTTTTTGAAGGTGTCAATTGGACACACATTTCAAGCAATAATCTTGTTTTAGAGAAATATCCAAAATATCTATACACCGACCAAAAAATAAAATAAAATAAAATAAAATATTATCTCTTTGAAGGGCTTATCTGCTGTATATATTATTATTCCTGAGGGAATTCTGCACCAATAAATTAAAAATGAGGCACACAATATTTTAAAATTCTGCAAAATTCTGCAAATTTTATGTTAATAAATAAATGTGGCTCCAGCATGGCAGTGGGGAGCACAGGCCACTGGCTTCATTGAGGTGGTAGATCACCCTGCAACCCCCACCTCCTCTGGTACAGGGACTCGGCAGTGAGGCTGCACCTGACACAGTGCAAAGGCTGGGCCTGCCCCAGAAATACCCTGGGGCCCTGCCCCTCTATGCTAGGTGTGGGTAGGTAGGCTCAGCCCAGCAGGATCCAAGTGTGGAGGAGCTTAGTGTGTGGGGACCCAGGTGTGGGGGTGAGAGGTTTCTGTGTGGGGGAATCTGGGTGCAGGCGAGTCAGTGGGATATCTAGATGCAAAGGGGCTAGTTGGGGGGTTCTGGGTGCAGGGGTAATGAGACTCTGCAGGGGATCCAGGTAAAGGTGGTTGGGGCTCAGCAGGGGGGTCTAGGTGTGGGGAGATGGGGCTCGGTGGAGGAGGGTCTGTAGGGTCTGTGAGAGGCTCGGGGGGGGGGGGGCCAGATGCTGGGGAAG